>NC_139228.1:70748663-70891862 GCF_055691185.1 Crinia signifera
GGAGCTAATTAGCTCACTTGTGATTCTGAGGAGACCTGAAAAACATGCACTGTTGGTAGCTCTCGAGGACTAGGGTTGGCTACCCCAGTCATAAAGGAACAGTGCTGACACCAATGCATATTGTGAAAACAAAACAGATTTACTAAATCACAGGTTATTTCCCACATAAAGACCAAGTTGTTCACACCACAACTTGGAGTAACAACAAACTCCCTGTCTGGGTGACATCACACAGCTGTCAGGTGGTTATAGACAAAACATACAGTCCACAAACAATGAATCAAGCAGCGTAAAGATTTTCCCTTTGGTGCCAACAGCCCCAATAAACATTCACCATTCATTGTCCTGGGTTATAGTCACAGCGCGTGCAGCATTCCCCATCAGTGGGAATGTGTCCTTCCAGGAACCACCGACAGCGAAGTCCCTTTGGGCATACATAGTCATCCAGACCCCTGACACTAGCCCTCAGCTCCACCTTACAGGCCCTAGCTTCTGGCTGCTAGTCAGCATCAGAGGTGCTGCACCTGTGAAATCCTCTGCCCTTTCTAGGTATCCCACAGGTGCACAATTACTCAGCCATCCTGGCTGCAGAACCCACAAGACCTGGACTGTCCTTTGTGGATGGGGCCCGCCCTCTTCTCCCATCCACCCCCAGACCAGAGAGCATAGTAGGCCACAACCTGACGCGTTTCCCTGGGTTAAATGAGGGTTATGAAATTACCCCCTTTATTAATTAATGGTTGTGGAGCTTTCTACATACCCGTTTTTAACCTAAAAGTAAACTCTATATGGTGGATATATAATAATTTGTTTCCGGTGTATTTGTATTTCTATTTTGTGTATTTTATACATTTCTATGTAATTTTGTTATTAGGAAGGATGTTTTTTATTATGTTAAGGTTTGGGAGCTGAGTTGCCTGCGATGGGTTAACTACAATTATTGCAGATTTCCCGTTAGTCGGGTCCTTTATATAATTATATTATAAGTGAACGCTTTCTTTTAAAATGTATCCCCATTGCAAGGGATTGTAATTGACCTCCTCCCGAAAGGGATGACCTCACTCTGCTAGTGTTGAGTGACAGGTTCACTAGTACTTATATGCGATGAGCATACGTAGTAGCCACGCCGGTACTCTTTACTTATCACGGCGCCCATCGCGGGCATTGAATGCACTAAAAAATCGGGTGCGACGCGACCGACGCGATGCCCGCGATTTCCCATAGGGAACAATGTTAAATGTCTCAATTGACCCGATTTTCCAGTTCAATGCCTCAATTGACCCGATTTTTCCATAGGAAACAATGTTAAATGGCCCACAGAGGCCAAATAGGCACCCTGAAGTGTGAAATGGCCCCCACAATTGTTAACGCCACCACGATCCAACGGTCAACCCGAAGCGTGTCGAGCGCAGCGAGCCCGCAAGGGGCGGCAGTACGCGTCCTACGACCTTTTCATACCCCCACTATCCACGTCGGCGTGGAGTTGAGAATAGAATAGTGTGGCAAACGCAGCGAGCCACCGAGCCCGAAGCGTGGCGAGCGCAGCGAGGGTGGCTATTTGGCCTCTGTGGGCCATTTAACATTGTTTTCTATGGAAAAATCGGGTCAATTGAGGCATTGAACATGAAAATCGGGTCAATTGAGACATTTAACATTGTTCCCTATGGGAAATCGCGGGCATCGCGTCGGTCGCATCGCACCCAATTTTTAGTGCATTCAATGCCCGCGATGCCCACGATCAAAATCGTGGGCGCTGTGCTAGGTAAAGAGTACCACCACGCCCTCTAAAGTCTTACGACGAAACGCGTCAGGGCGTGGCCTACGACGCTCTCCTGTCTGACACGCTTACCGGTGATTCCATCCAGCCGAGTCCTTCCCTGCGGTGTCCAGCAAGACGGTCCGGCTATTCATCTCCTGGTGCATCGTGAGCAGCCGGGCCTTTGGGTTTATATACTGTATATATTATATATATATATATATATATATATATATATATGTGTGTGTGGTATCCAGCCCACAGAGTTGTTTACTTGGTACTAGTCCTCATATATATCCTGGACTTTTACTTTTGCTATTAGAAGGTTTTATTATGTATTGCACCATGAAGCCCATTTCTTATATCTCCGTCTAGATATAGATAAAAAAAAATATATATATCTCCTATATATTTGGCTACATCTGTCACTCAAAGTGGGTGTCTGTGTCTATAACGCTCTGTTCCTGGACTTTCCTCTTAATGTGTGATTGCCTTCATCTGTGCTGAACACCTTTCTGAGAAATTAACCTGTTTAAAACAGGTGATGGCAATCATACATTAAGGGGAAGTCTAGAAACAGAGCATTGTGTCCCTCCTGGAGACGGTCATGTTGGGAGGTATGTGACAGAGAACCAGCCCAGTGAGCCCACAGACAGTGCCAGACACCCACTGCCTTCCCATGTTGCCCAGCACTGCTACTCCACAGCCACCAGGTGAGCGCCCCCCTCCCGCGATTTGCGGCAAAACCTCCCACCCCCGCGCTCCCCCCCCCTCCCGCGATTCGCGGCAAAAACCCCCGCGACCCCCCCTACCGCAATTCGCAGCAAAAACACCCCCGCGACCCCCCCTCCCGCGATTCGCTGCAAAAAGAACCCCCCCACGACCCCTCCCGCAATTCGCGGCATAACCACCACCCGCGACCCCCCCCCTCCCGCGAATCGCGGCAAACCCTCCCCCGTGACCCCCCCCCCCCGATTCGCGGAAAAAACACCCCCCCCGCGACCTCCCTCCCGCGATTCGCGGCAAAAAGAACCCTCCCGCGACCCCCCCTTGCACGATTGGCGGCACCCCCCCTGCGACCCCCCTCCCGCGATTCGCGGCCCCCCCCCCTCCCCCGCAATTCGCGGCAGCCCCAGGATTAAATGGCACATGCCAAACACTGACATGGCTATGGTCGACAATGAAAAAGGTTGACATGAGTTTTTGAAGATTTATTTAAAATTTTTTTAATTTTTTCATATTCATTGTCATGTGTCGACATGGACACCAATGAAGTGGCACACTTATGTCAACATTTACATGTGTTGACCTTTCTGTGTTGATTTTTTTCTTGTGGCGATTCGCGTCACACCCCTCGCAACCCCCCCTCCGGCGATTTGCGGCACCCCCCCGCGACCCCCCCCCCTCCCGCAATTCGCGGCAACCCCCCACCGGAACCCCCATGAACCCCGCTCTCCCGCGATTCGCGGCACCCACCCCCCGCAACCCCCCCTCCCGCAAATCGCGGCACCCCCCGCGATTCGCGGCAGCCCCAGGATTAAATGGCACATGCAAAACACTGGCACGGCTATGGTCGACAATGAAAAAGGTTGACATGAGTTTTTGAAGGTTTTTTTTTCATTTTTTGAATGTTTTCATATTCATTGTCATGTGTCAACATGGACACCAATGAAGTGGCACACTTATGTCAACATTTACATGTGTTGACCTTTCTGTGTTGATTTTTTCTTGTGGCGATTCGCGTCACACCCCCCCGCAACCCCCCCTCCCGCGATTCGCGGCACCCCCCGTGACCCCCCACCTCCCGCAATTCGCGGCAACCCCCCACCGGAACCCCTGTGAACCCCGCCCTCCCGCGATTCGCGGCAGCCAACCCCGCGACCCCCCCCTCCCGCAATTCGCGGCACCCCCCGTGATTCGCGGCAGCTCCAGAATTAAATTGCACATGGAAAACACTGACATGGCTATGGTCGACAATGAAAAAGGTTGACATGAGTTTTTGAAGGTTTTTTTTTCATTTTTTGAATGTTTTCATATTCATTCTCATGTGTCGACATGGACACCAATGAAGTGCCACACTTATGTCAACATTTACATGTGTTGACCTTTCTGTGTTGATTTTTTCTTGTAGCAATTTGCGTCACACCCCCCCCCCCCACCCCCCCCAACCCCCACTCCCGCGATTCACGGCACACACACACACACACCTCCCCCGCGATTCTCGGCACCCCACCCCGTGACCCCCCCTCCCGTGATTCATGGCACACCCCCGCATCCCCCCCTCCCATGATTCGCCGCAACCCCCGCCCCGTAACCCCCCCTCCCGCGATTCGCGGCACCCACCCCCGCGACCCCCCCTCCCGCAATTCGCGGCACCCCCCCACGATTTGCGGCAGCTCCAGAATTAAATTGCACATGGAAAACACTGACATGGCTATGGTCGACAATGAAAAAGGTTGACATGAGTTTTTGAAGTTTTTTTTTTCATTTTTTGAATGTTTTCATATTCATTCTCATGTGTCGACATGGACACCAATGAAGTGCCACACTTATGTCAACATTTACATGTGTTGACCTTTCTGTGTTGATTTTTTCTTGTGGCGATTCGCGTCACCCCCCCCCCACCCACCCCCCGCAACCCCCACTCCCGCGATTCACGGCACACACACACCCCCCCGCGATTCTCGGCACCCCACCCCGTGACCCCCCCTCCCGTGATTCACGGCACGCCCCCCGCGACCCCCCCCTACCATGATTCGCCGCAACCCCCGCCCCCGTAACCCCCCTCCCGCGATTTGCGGCAACCCACCCCGCAACCCCCCTCCCGCGATTCTCTGCAATCCCTCCCCTCCCGCGATTCGCAGCATCCACCCCCCCACAACCCCCTCCTGCAATTTATTTATTTATTTATTTATTAACAGTTTCTTATATAGCGCAGCATATTCCGTTGCGCTTTACAATAGCAGACAGTGATACAACAAAACAGGGTATTTACAGACAGTCAAAATGTAGGAGGGCCCTGCTCGCAAGCTTACAATTCGCGGCACCCCCCGCGACTCCCCCTCCTGCAATTCGCGGCACCCCCCGCGACCCCCCCTCCTGCAATTCGCGGCACCCTCCGCGACCCCCCCTCCCGCGATTCGCGGACACCTAAGTTGCAATACAGGGCATCTTTCATACAATTCTAACCATATTTCTCATATACAAACGTTCACAAATTAAGGGGGCGCAGCCCCTTACGACGGTGTGAAGAGCGCCCGTAGGGCGCGATGAATCACCTAGTATATATATATTTATATATAATGTTGAATCTCCTATATATTTGGCTACATCTGTCACTCAAAGTGGGTGTCTGTGTCTATAACGCTCTGTTCCTGGACTTTCCTCTTAATGTGTGATTGCCTTCATCTGTGCTGAACACCTTTCTGAGAAATTAACCTGTTTAAAACAGGTGATGGCAATCATACATTAAGGGGAAGTCTAGAAACAGAGCATTGTGTCCCTCCTGGAGACGGTCATGTTGGGAGGTATGTGACAGAGAACCAGCCCAGTGAGCCCACAGACAGTGCCAGACACCCACTGCCTTCCCATGTTGCCCAGCACTGCTACTCCACAGCCACCAGGTGAGCGCCCCCCTCCCGCGATTTGCGGCAAAACCTCCCACCCCCGCGCTCCCCCCCCCTCCCGCGATTCGCGGCAAAAACCCCCGCGACCCCCCTACCGCAATTCGCAGCAAAAACACCCCCGCGACCCCCCCTCCCGCGATTCGCTGCAAAAAGAACCCCCCCACGACCCCTCCCGCAATTCGCGGCATAACCACCACCCGCGACCCCCCCCCTCCCGCGAATCGCGGCAAACCCTCCCCCGTGACCCCCCCCCCGATTCGCGGAAAAAACACCCCCCCCGCGACCTCCCTCCCGCGATTCGCGGCAAAAAGAACCCTCCCGCGACCCCCCCTTGCACGATTGGCGGCACCCCCCCTGCGACCCCCCTCCCGCGATTCGCGGCCCCCCCCCCTCCCCCGCAATTCGCGGCAGCCCCAGGATTAAATGGCACATGCCAAACACTGACATGGCTATGGTCGACAATGAAAAAGGTTGACATGAGTTTTTGAAGATTTATTTAAAATTTTTTTAATTTTTTCATATTCATTGTCATGTGTCGACATGGACACCAATGAAGTGGCACACTTATGTCAACATTTACATGTGTTGACCTTTCTGTGTTGATTTTTTTCTTGTGGCGATTCGCGTCACACCCCTCGCAACCCCCCCTCCGGCGATTTGCGGCACCCCCCCGCGACCCCCCCCCTCCCGCAATTCGCGGCAACCCCCCACCGGAACCCCCATGAACCCGCTCTCCCGCGATTCGCGGCACCCACCCCCCGCAACCCCCCCTCCCGCAAATCGCGGCACCCCCGCGATTCGCGGCAGCCCCAGGATTAAATGGCACATGCAAAAACACTGGCACGGCTATGGTCGACAATGAAAAAGGTTGACATGAGTTTTTGAAGGTTTTTTTTTCATTTTTTGAATGTTTTCATATTCATTGTCATGTGTCAACATGGACACCAATGAAGTGGCACACTTATGTCAACATTTACATGTGTTGACCTTTCTGTGTTGATTTTTTCTTGTGGCGATTCGCGTCACACCCCCCCGCAACCCCCCCTCCCGCGATTCGCGGCACCCCCCGTGACCCCCACCTCCCGCAATTCGCGGCAACCCCCCACCGGAACCCCTGTGAACCCCGCCCTCCCGCGATTCGCGGCAGCCAACCCCGCGACCCCCCCCTCCCGCAATTCGCGGCACCCCCCGTGGATTCGCGGCAGCTCCAGAATTAAATTGCACATGGAAAACACTGACATGGCTATGGTCGACAATGAAAAAGGTTGACATGAGTTTTTGAAGGTTTTTTTTCATTTTTTGAATGTTTTCATATTCATTCTCATGTGTCGACATGGACACCAATGAAGTGCCACACTTATGTCAACATTTACATGTGTTGACCTTTCTGTGTTGATTTTTTCTTGTAGCAATTTGCGTCACACCCCCCCCCCCCACCCCCCCCAACCCCCACTCCCGCGATTCACGGCACACACACACACACACCTCCCCGCGATTCTCGGCACCCCACCCCGTGACCCCCCCTCCCGTGATCATGGCACACCCCCGCATCCCCCCTCCCATGATTCGCCGCAACCCCCGCCCCGTAACCCCCCCTCCCGCGATTCGCGGCACCCACCCCCGCGACCCCCCCTCCCGCAATTCGCGGCACCCCCCACGATTTTGCGCAGCTCCAGAATTAAATTGCACATGGAAAACACTGACATGGCTATGGTCGACAATGAAAAAGGTTGACATGAGTTTTTGAAGTTTTTTTTTTCATTTTTTGAATGTTTTCATATTCATTCTCATGTGTCGACATGGACACCAATGAAGTGCCACACTTATGTCAACATTTACATGTGTTGACCTTTCTGTGTTGATTTTTTCTTGTGGCGATTCGCGTCACCCCCCCCCCCACCCACCCCCCGCAACCCCCACTCCCGCGATTCACGGCACACACACACCCCCCCGCGATTCTCGGCACCCCACCCCGTGACCCCCCCTCCCGTGATTCACGGCACGCCCCCCGCGACCCCCCCCTACCATGATTCGCCGCAACCCCCGCCCCCGTAACCCCCCTCCCGCGATTTGCGGCAACCCACCCCGCAACCCCCTCCCGCGATTCTCTGCAATCCCTCCCCTCCCGCGATTCGCAGCATCCACCCCCCCACAACCCCCTCCTGCAATTTATTTATTTATTTATTTATTAACAGTTTCTTATATAGCGCAGCATATTCCGTTGCGCTTTACAATAGCAGACAGTGATACAACAAAACAGGGTATTTACAGACAGTCAAAATGTAGGAGGGCCCTGCTCGCAAGCTTACAATTCGCGGCACCCCCCGCGACTCCCCCTCCTGCAATTCGCGGCACCCCCCGCGACCCCCCCTCCTGCATTCGCGGCACCCTCCGCGACCCCCCTCCCGCGATTCGCGGACACCTAAGTTGCAATACAGGGCATCTTTCATACAATTCTAACCATATTTCTCATATACAAACGTTCACAAATTAAGGGGGCGCAGCCCCTTACGACGGTGTGAAGAGCGCCCGTAGGGCGCGATGAATCACCTAGTATATATATATTTATATATAATGTTGAATTTGTCACAAGTTTATTCATTGTACAGTCCATTGAGCCTTTCCTATACTATTATCTTAGAATGCTATTTACTGTGACTGTTCCCAAAATAGTTTAATTACTTTCAGACAAAACCGTGTCGGCAGTTTTACCTGTTTATGCAAATTTACAGCGTAAACAATATTGCAAATAGTAAAGTAACCGCCTCAAGAGCTAGCGGACCAGTTGACTCCATGTTAGGGGACTTGCAGTATAGGGACAAGGCGTATATGTAGAATCCCGTTAGAGAACATACCAGAGTCTAGAACTGACTCAATGAGCTCCTGCTCCAATCCAGCGCTCAGTCACCACAACAAAGAATGTCATCAACTGCAGCCAATATGTACAAAGTTCCTGATAAGAGGATGTTTGTGTTTGGTTAATCCCTCATTATAAAGACAATTCTATGTACCCACAGGATCACTCAAGCAGACAAATAGCCTAATCTGAGAATAATGTTGGCATTTAAGTATACCTATTGAAAGTAAACCACATGTAGGAACTCGTGTTGACATTACATTGACCTTACTGAACTTAACCTGCAATTGTTTTATATACATAAATCAATACCACATAAAGGCCCTTATTCTGATCGGAGCGGTCGGAGCCGATTATGCGACCAGGACCGTGCGTGCGAAACCCCGCCTTCCATACGGATCGCCAACTCCGTCCGTATGCGGTAAGAAGCTGTCCGAACGGACCGCACGTGTATTTTTCACGGAATACGCCTCCTCCATCTAAGGGAACCTCCCCCATCATTCGATGGTCGCAGACCATCGAATGCAGGACCGAGTGCTCCACCAGCACCCGCAACCTCAGACCACACGGACATTTCTCCGTGCAAAAGCAGAGATCTGGGCGGGCAGCTGACATCCGGCGATGTCATATATCCGCCCCCTACACGTGCGTCACGGCCGCATTACCATACGTACGCCCAGCGTTTTCATGGGAACGCCCATGAAACGCGGGGCGTATGCATATGGTAATGAGCCCAAATAGCCCTTCACGCCCCTCTCCACCCCCTGTTCGGAGTGTTCACATATCATGCGGAATTTCGCCGTACACCCCGCTCGCACATGCGCAGAGACGCCTTTGCACATGCGCAGACACAAAACATCGGCGGGCCGAACGCACGCGGATATATCCGCACCGATCAGAATAAGGGCCAAAGTGTCAACCAGTGATTCCTGAGCAGGGGTTAAAGTGAGAGGGAACGGGTGGAACTGACCTCTAAAAGTCAGGATAACAAATACCTGGTTCACCTGTGCACCAAGTTCTCCTGCACTGAGAACAAAATCTACGGGACTCCCCATTATGGGGATGTCTCAGCCAGGCACGGTGAATGGCACGGGAGGAGGTGGATATTGGGCCGCCGGGGGGGGTGTGTGTGTCACCCGGCAATGCGGCTACCCTGCCTGCTGAGACACACGGGGTGGGGTGATGCCCTGCGTGCAGCGGACCCGGCCTGCTGCTACACACGGGGGTAAAGGGGGCGTGCTGCTGCCGAGTCACTCCATGGGGGGCGGGAATGGGCTATGCGGTGGGAATTCTCCGCTCACCTCCATGCCATCCAGGGGGATACCTGTTCCAACACCGCCCTCCAGTGTCCGGCGCCCTAGGCAAATACCTAGAGCTGCCTAGTGGTGGCGCCGGCTCTGGTCTCAGCAATTCCTCTGTATTCACTTCAGCTTACAGTGATCCTGGAGACTTGGTTGAACTCATTTTCCCTGGCTACGACCCCCCCCCCCCCCTCCTTATTAGGCAGAGCCCGGGCTAATGTCAGGGTTTTTGGCACCCCGTGTGCCCTGCCACCCATACTTTATAAAGGGACAGTGGTTTCACAAGGAAGGGGTGTGGTCACACAATAGAACCTCCAACTCAAGTTATACCACACAGGAGCACAATCATAAAAAAGTAAATTTTGAATAAAAACAGTCACAGGCGCTATAGGTGCTCAACATAACAAACTTTCATTATTCAAAAAAAAAGAATAACTGTGATAACATTGGCATAGTACTCTCCTTAATATTTTGATTTGTAGAATCGAAGAATGACTCTCACAGGATTCTTCCAAACTTGGTTTTAGTCCATAATTTCTCATGCGTAGAGGAAATAAATAAATAACGTGTAGTATTGTTTAAAAATGTACGTGTAAGAAAGCCATTCCTCAAAAGTGCTTTTTTTTTTCTCTATGAAATGTGACGCGTACCCAACTCACACATAAGGGGGCAGTGCCAAGTGTCAATAGGTTTCTTTGATCTTCTGTGATGTGCCACCCACCAAAAGATAAGTGAACCACATACCAAAACTCACATCTTAAATAATGTATACTAGTATATAAAGGTTTCTTTTAGGGGGCTACAGACACTGGTATGTCCAAAGATGGCATACCACACTCACTGTTTCAGGCTGTTGGGAAAAGCCTATCAAGGAAGCACAATAATATTCACATTACACTGCATGTAGTGCCCCTGATTCAAATTAAACCACATAGTAGTGCCTGATTCATATTACACCACATAGTTGTGCCTGATTCATATTACACCACATAGTAGTGCCTGATTCATATTACACCACATAGTAGTGCCTGATTCATATTACACCACATAGTAGTAACCCTCATTCACATTATGACACACAGTATTGCCCCTCATTCAAGTTACTCTACACTTCTTATACATGTACACCACACACTAGTGCAGCTTACACATAGTGCCCACAGTAGTAGTGCCTCTTACACATACGCCCTACCAGAAACAAAAGCCAATGGGACAGGCTTTTCTGTTGCAATTAGCACCTACAAAACAATGTACAGCAAATAGTATTTTACTGAGAATATTTCTTAACGCGTTGGGCACTGTGGTCTCCTGATAAATCATAGCCGATCATTGTATTTGTCTGGATCTGTTGAATCCTCAGAAGGGATTTCCTTATGGTTCACCCGACTTACCCTGAGCCGCAGTTCCAACCACAGCATCACTTTTAGCTTTCTGCATAATCTTGTTTAATTTAGAGGTGATCCCGGAACACAAAGCTCGTTAGTACGAGAGAAGATCTCACATATATAGAAGCAAAAGAACAGACTGTCAATAGGAAACACATTCTATCTCATTAGCCTGTGTCCTTAGGCTCTTTGTCCCTGATTCGATTTGTATGCTCCCATTATTTTCGATAAGTGCTTTTATAATAGGGGGGATGAAGAGCGATCACTGTATTAGCATGTCATTAGCAGACAGATTTTTAATTAATGTTTCATTGCTCACCGGTCCTTGAAAGCCACAAGCTGTCAATTCGCAGCAGTATCTACGACTGCACTGTCACCAGTGGAGGCTTGGCAATCTCTTTGTAGGCCATTCAGGTCTATGCAAATGAGGAAAAGTACATGCAGAGGGTGGGCCTTAACGAATGCAAATTGCCAACATTGCCAAGTCAGTAACAAGGAGTTGATCGATCAAACAATATAAAACACATACGATTGATCTGCTTACAACTGCAGGCTATCCCGACTGATCATATGCCCAGCATATATGATCAGTGGAGCCACCTCTCAACCCGTGGGACAGCGCAGCGCACAATGTGCACACAATCGATCATACGATCCATCAACGATCGTACGATACCTCACGATGTGCACACATTCGATCGTACGAAATCGTGTATTCGGGCATAGAAATGTTCTGATGAATGGCCAGCAAGATATTAGCGATGACCTAACTGAAGGTCATCCCCACCTACGCCTACTGTGGCTGAAAGATGTTCTGTACACAGCACATTGAATTGGACCTAGGGTTTAACCCTCTGAGTGCCAAGTGGATTTCTCAAAATAGGTGTGAAAATTGCCAAGCAAACATTTTTATGCATCATAATGGACTGTAATGTTACCTTACATAGGAAATACAATCTTTTTTTTTTTTTTTTACAATTTTTTATTTGAATTAATATAACAAGTGTAAGAGAAGTTGGCATTTTTAGCAGATATTTTGAACATCTCTCAGAGACATTGGCGCTCAAAGTGTTAATATACAATAAAAATTGATTGTACTTAACTCCAACAACGCTACAGATGATGCGACAATTGCATTTTGTTGGAGGAATTGTTCAGCCCAGGGGGGTATATTTCAATACCTGTGGGACTGTCAGTGTGATCAAAGGCTATGAAATTAAGTGCTTATGTTCAGTTTAAAAGTTATGGATTATACAAAAGAGCCTTTCCCATTAATTGTTCAGATGTAAGTCTATCCTTAAGCTTTGCCCAAACAATAAAACTACGTATTAGCTCAGATAGTAGTGGTTATAGAAGCTCATTAACCCAAAACTAGAAAAAACTCCTCCACTAAGTAAGATTATAGCCAAGGTGCAGTTCGCCTACAGCAGTGGTAGCCAACCTTAGCCCTCGATGGAGCTAATTAGCTCACTTGTGATTCTGTGAGACCTGCAAAACATGCACTGTTGGTAGCTCTCGAGGACTAGGGTTGGCTACCCCAGGCCTACAGGATGGAGACATTGGGAATCCCGTACCCAACATTAGATTTGACACCCCCTCCTTTTAATCATACCTGAGTATTCTTCCAGAAGTTGTGGGAGACTCCTGATTTTTCAGATAGTCTCCCGCACCAGCAGAAGAGTAGGTAAATCGCCTGTGTTCCAGTGAAGCGGGTAGATGGGGAGAAAGATAACAAAGTTGCTGTGCCGTATGGAGAAGGCAGGGTAAGTGACTTGAAGGTTGGCATTTAGTCCTGCCCCCGATCCACAGACCTGTGAAGCACGGCGGGTTTTCTAGAGTTGGAGTATGGTGCCCAAGTATGTGTCCGACCCATTTTTATTAACTCTTGTGTTCCAGCATAACGAGACCTGGAGTTGAATTGTGTATGTCATGTGGGGTTACAGGAAATAGGAGACTTAGAATTAGCATATTCTTTTTGTGAAGCAACCTCCGACCTGACAATGTGCTAAACCTTTCACCCCCGTATCCCTTGTTGTATAGCACCACCTAGGAGCGACACGTAGATCAGCAGGGAGAGACTCTACAGTATATACATAGATTCCTGAGCAGTTCCATACGGGTTTCTCACTGATTTAGGTCTCCCCACCCTGATTTCTATAGTATGATTGAGGGGCCAAAACTCCCCACCTTAAGTACTGTCAGCAGGTCATGTTTTGTGGATTTCTTTAATTATACACAAGGGACTACTTTTGGGTGTGGAATGGTCCAACAATCAGCATAACGACAGTCATTGCCCCGACATTGGAATACCAACTGCCGGTGCTCTGACAGGGGGGCGAGCGTAAAGAAGCACCTTGTGGGCTTAGGGGCTCGCCACAGGTTCTATTCTTACTCTATGAGGGTTGTGGACCCCCACAAGGGAGGATATCACTGTTATTTGGATTCCGACTGTCGGGCATTTAAACAATCAGGGTTCCGATGTCATTGGAGTACTAACCGTAGGAATCCCGACTGTTGGGCAGTCATCCAGCACCTGCTCGGACTTGTCTAGAAGAGGATCAACCTCAGGGCATCCAGTAACAAGACAACAACCTGTTGAACCTAATTATTAGTTGCCGCTTTCACCCCTAAATCCTGGGTGCCACCCAGGACCCTGAACACTTGATTGGAACCAGGTTTTAGTTTACTTACACCTTTGACACCAGCAGGTGGACCAAGGTTATCGCTATCCACAGAAACCCGAGTCATGGCCCTGGGTGAAACATCTTAATAGGTGCAAATGGCAGGATTGCTGTTCATCTGTAATGCTATAGGCTGCGTTAGCCGTTGTCCATGGATATTGGGCCAAAATGTATGAATTACTGAGAGGACTATACATATGTAGCGCTTCCATCTACAGGACACCACTACCTTCAGCGGGCGGATTTGGTGTCACACCTTAATGCCCTCAGCTAGAGAAAATCAATCAACTCCGGCCTGAAGATTTAAGGTGGCTGTATTTACACAGATGAGCTACGGTCATACCCAAGGGCAACACATTAACTAAACCAACTGGCAGACAGAACTCAGACATTGGTAAACGAATCACTGGGCTTAATTATAAATGTGTGCAAACAACCCCATACATGAAGTATTACTGCCACCTACTGTTACATAATATACACATCTCTGATCCACTTCCGCTTTATTACGGCCATGGAGTGCAATGTTCTCCCCAAAATTTTTTTTTCCAGCTGAGTGGAATGAATTAGCCATTGAGTAGAGGTCTATGCAAAAATAAAGTTTTTTAATCCTTTTAGACACCTAAATATTGCACAAGTAGTTTGTCACAGACAGCTCTCAAAATAGATGATGCCTGCACAGAATGCCAACAGCTCCCAAATGCTGCCCTAATTATCTGGCACCCTGGCTTTTATTCAGGGGAAAGGATTGAAAAAAATCTTACACTTTAAGTAGCAAGCAAGAATTCAGCAAGGCACCTGCATCAACGTAGTAAGCACCAGGAAGTAAACAGGTTATTCAACATTCCAAAAAAACAAAACCCCAAACAAGTATTTTGAATGTACTTTATTATACAAATAGATGTGCAGTACATTTACAAGTGGAGGTGTAGCAACCATTCATCCAGTATTACAGAAAGTGTGTGGTTTCTATGCGAAAGCTCTCCACTTAAGACTTCCATTTTCGTAAACGTCACTCCTAAACCGGTATTACTCCTATAAATATAATAGGGACAGCATGTATATCTCAGTTTTGTCCTGGTTTTGCTTTTCCAGTCCGAAGTCTTCGCTGTAACACCAAGATATAATACAGAGCTGATCATAAATACCATCTGACTACAAACAGGCAATTGTCAGGCATGTGCCCAAGTACATGACCACTGTTTAGTTACCCTCTGACGTCTAACAGTTGATTATGGATTGCAGGAAGAGATCAGGAGTCCCAGGCTATATCTGGGTTGCTGACAGACGATGTCTAGATTTGACACAAGCAGAAAGTCAACACGAGTGTCACAGGGTTTTTGTTTTTAACTTGCATACATATCACCATCTACGTGTAGTCCCACTGGGAACGCAGCAAAGTACCTGTCTTGGAGCATTCTTAGTGCAGCAAGTCATGCAGGACACCAATTATTAAGGGGGGGGGGGGGGGGGGGGGGCATAGTAAATGCGGTTCAGACTTAAAAGCTCTGACAATAGCAGTAGAAGGTACTGTGCTTATGCTAAAAAACGATGATCAGTGCAATTTGAGCAGGCTGAAAATGTCATTTATTTATTTATTTAACTTCTATTGATATTTTGTCCGAACGGTGTTTGGATGCATTCTGTTAGCATTCTCTATAGCATGGGTCCTCAAACTGCGGCCCTCCAGATGTGGTGAAACTACAAATCCCAGCATGCCTTGCCACAGTTTTCCTATAAGGGAGTGTTAAAACTGTGGCAAGGCATGCTGGGAATTGTAGTTTAACAACATCTGGAGGGCCGCAGTTTGAGGACCCATGCTCTATAGCATATTGAGGTGTACAGCCACAACTACACCGGAGGTCTGTAGCGCTATAAAATAAAAAACGTATAACCATTTAAGTACATATCCTGTATACAGCGCCTGATTGAGGATTTTGTAGGTCAACGTTGAAGTGCATGTACATAGCTTATTTTCAGTTAGTTTTACCTAGAATATCGATCAGATGGTGGTCATTTCTGTCGGTTATCGCTGCAATTTCTTGGCATAACAGCCGTCAGTTCATAAGAAACTAACAGAAAGTTACCACAAAACGCCATTTGGTTTTCAAAGGCAAATTCATTAAGGCTCTGATTCTGCACAGGGGAACCAATGGTATTCTACTGCACATGTGCATAATGGTTTATGCGTATGTGGAGGGCCCCTGGGCGAACGGCCCCTGCGACTTGCATAGTCGCCGGGGCGGTGTTACAAGGAGTCAGTAAGCTGCGAGCTTCACAGCTTACAGAGTCAATCAGAACCAGGGCCTAAGTTCATGAACCACCATCACTTTGTGTGAACAGAACTTTGCGTGTACAATTCTCTAACGGGTCGATGCCATTTTCTGGCAGTCAAACACTCCACTCTCTTTGGAAAAGCTCATTGGATCATAAGCCATCTCATTGTTTCGTATTAATCATCCAATAAGCAAACATGGCGCACACCCGTCCAAGCCATAACTTATACCCCTTTTACACCGCCGCAAAATCACTTTTTTTTCCCCCCCTTGTGGACCCGGGTCAGCAGCGTTGTAAAAGGGGTTACCATGTGTCACTTTACACAGGACTTCTACCCAGGTCCTGACCAGGGTAGAACATGGGCAGGACTTGGGTAGAGGGTATGCCGGGTCATCTGACTTCCATTTACTGCAATGGGGGTGCACATGGAGGTTGGGTGGGGGGCATACACAGCCTTTACTGCTGTCCTGTGCAGACAGCAGTGGAGGCAGGGAGGAGGTAATGGATGCCTGTGTGCGGCATCCATTCACCTTGCGGACGTGGGCTGGGATCATGGAGGCTGCTTGCAGCGCACCTTGGTGCTGTGCTTGCCCCCAGCATGGTAGTCCGGGACCCGGCGATCGGAGATAAGGTCATCTCCAAGTGCCATCCCCATTTACACGGTGGGTCAGCACCGCAGTGTGAACCAAAATCCATGATCCAACCTGGCTTGAAACAGTGTTCCAAATACCAGGTAGGATCCAGGATTTTGGTGTAAAAGGGGTAAAGCTGTAATGCTAGTGCCATCACAAGACCACACCCTACTTTACCAGCGCCAAACCAATGGATGAGCAAGATACGGGAATCCTGTGATAGTGCAGGGATACCAGGTTTAAAAAAAAAAAAAAATTAATAAAAGGCTGGGGGATGTCAAGGTTTCTTACAGACTTTGTATTGGTGGGATGAAAGCCGCCATGCTTGCGAGGAGTCACCTGTAAAGAGAAAGGCAGTTAGGAAAGATGTACGGTGTACCTGCATCCGCTACACACAGAAATCTCAGCAGTGTTGCAGTTCCAGTGTTTACAGGAGAAAACTTGGTTCTGTAAATAATATCAATCTGCATTTATCTATCTGTTGATCGATTGATAATAACATGGTAAGGTTATTATCTCCGCGGCAACAGAACTGGGGTTGTTAGAGGAACATAGCACTTCGTCCTGATAAAGCTTGCACAGTGAAATCTCGGCTTCCTCTAGAATATACTCTCTCTGCAACTCTGGAGACCCGAGTACATTTAACTCCTGGCCAAGACGAGACTGCAGATTGTACCGGGACAATTACCTGTAACTGGTTAAAGCCAAACAGTTTAACTAGTTATACAATTTTCATTGAAAGACAACCTTTTGTTATTTTGAAACCTCTCCGCAGCTCTGGAAACGTGGACATCTATAACCGCCATGGATTGTCTCCCAGAATGCACATCATCACCCACATATTACCAATCTTCAAAGTGCTTCCACCACCAAAACACTGCAGTACGGCTAAATTTACCTCTGACATAACATTTAATTTACGCTTTTTTCCAAATTTAACACAAAATTCAATCACATCTCAGATGTACTCACAGACATGTCTTCCGCATCCACCATGATGAAACATATGAGGATCTTCCATTTGCAGTGACCAATGACTGCTACGGCAGTCCAGCCGCAGGTTCAGAGACATCGATAGAGGAGCTTCACAATAACTAGCTTAGTGGTGCCACTTCTACCTATGGGACAAACCCCCCCCCCCCCTCTTGGCTACATTTGCTCCAGGACTACAGCTAGCAACAGCCCTTGATAAAGCGCCTTTAGTGCCCAAAACTACACCTCACCGGGCACTGACCAGCCCACGCTACGAAACCCCCTCCGGGCACTGACCGGCCCACGCTACGAAACCCCCTCCGGGCACTGACCGGCCCACGCTACATACCCCCACACCCCTCTTCCAGGCACTGACCGGCCCACGCTACATACCCCCACACCCCTCTTTCAGGCACTGACCGGCCCACGCTACATGCTCCCAAACCCCTCTTGCAGACACTGACCGGCCCACGCTACATACACCCAAACCCCCTCCGGGCACTGACCGGCCCACGCTACATACACCCAAACCCCCTCCGGGCACTGACCGGCCCACACTACATACACCCAAACCCCCTCCGGGCACTGACCGGCCCTCGCTACATACACCCAAACCCCCTCCGGGCACTGACCGGCCCACGCTACATACACCCAAACCCCCTCTGGGCACTGACCAGCCCATGCTACATACCCCCACTCCAAGCACTGACCGACCCACGCTACATACTACCAAACCCCCTCCGGGCACTGACCGGCCCACGCTACATGCCCCCAAACCCCCTTGGGGCACTGACCGGCCCACGCTACATACCCCCACTCCAAGCACTGACCGACCCACGCTACATACTCCAAAACCCTCTCCGGGCACTGACCAGTCGACGCTACATACTCCCAAACCCCCCACGCTATATACCCCCCACACCGGGCACCGGCAGGCTACACAGCAAACACAAGCCAGGTACTGACCTATCCACGCTGCACATTCCCCGGCCACCCTACACACACCAGCCTGGTAGTGGCCGGCTACGCTGCGTACTTCCTCACCCATCCGGTACTCGTACTACTCCCCGGCCACGATCTGCACCAGGACGCTGGGAGAAGCCGCATGCCTCCTCCCGCTCCCTGCTCCCTGAGCCCTCGCTGCTCCGTCCTCACTCTCACAGGCCAGCCGGGCCGGCCAGCACAGTCACACACACTCTCTCGCTGCCGCCGCAAATACTCAGCTTATAGATCCAGCCACACCTCCTGACCCCGTGTCAGCCAATAGCTGTGACTGTGGGCGGGGTTGTGAGGTGAACGGGAGGACGGGAGCCCGGTTGGGACATTTCGCGAAGGTCGCGCTCGCGTTACGGCGCTGCGATGAGTTGGTGCCTGCATCGTGTGTCCGCGGCTCTCCGGAGACCCGCAGCCCTCGGCCGCCGCCTGCTCAGCCAGGACACCAGCGCCCGGGAGCACCTGGACGGCCTGGTGAAGAAGGACAAGGTGGTCGTGTTCATCAAGGGCACGCCGGCCCAGCCTATGTGCGGCTTCAGCAACGCTGTGGTGCAGATCCTCCGCATGCACGGAGTGGACGACTACGCGGCCTATAATGTGCTGCAGGACCAGGAGCTCCGGCAGGGTGAGCAGACCTCCCCGGGGGCACCTGTATAGTATAGGGGGGAGGTGGCCGGGGGAGATAAGTACAGTATGGGGGAGACCACCTGCTGTATAGTATAAGGGAGGGGGTGACCTGTATAGCCTGGGGGGAGGTGGCTAGGGGAGATCAGTACAGTATGGGGGGAGACCACCTGTATAGTAAAGGAGGGGGTGTGGTGCTGGGGGAGACCTGTATAGCCCTGGGGGGAGGTGGCTGGGGGAGATCAGTACAGTATGGGGGGAGACCACCCTGTATAGGATAAGGAGGGGGGAGGTGGCGGGGAGATCAGTACAGTATGGGGGGAGACCACCTGTATAGTATAAGGGAGGGGGGTGGTGGCTGGGGGAGGCTACTATATATAGTATAAGGGAGGGGGAGATAGGACAGTAATGGGGGTTGAGACCACCTGTATAGTATAATGGAGGGGTGGTTTCTGGGGTGGGGAGACCTGTACAGTATAAGGGGAGACCACCTGTATAGTATAAGGGAGGGGGTTGTGTCTGGTGGGAGACCTGAATAGTCTGGGGGGAGATCAGTACAGTACAGGGGAGACCACCACAGTACGGGGGAACCACCTGTATAGTATAAGGGAGGTGGGTGGTGGCTGGGGGAGGCCACCTGTATAGTATAAGGGAGGGGGTGTGTGGCTGGGGGAGACCTGTATAGTAGAGGGGGGAGGTGGCTCTTGCACAATAATGTCATTGGTGTTATTGTGCATATCGTTTGCCTTCATAGCATAGTGGTGTGAACGGGGTCTGTCTGGGGAAGAGGGACAGACGGTTGGGGAGACCTCTATGAAGATAGCCTGTGTTTGGTCCAGCAGGGCAGTAACTGGACAGACTGTATGGGCTGAAGCATTTTCATCTCCCTCTTCAGCTGCCGGCTTTACACATAAATGCACTTTGAGCAGATTACTGCTCTGTGCTGTTTATTGTGTGAATTTGCCATGTGCTTCATATAGATTCTTATAGCTTATTACACTGTAATCGCACCCTAGTACTACCTGATGTGTCCCCAGTGACAGGGGAGTATTATGTGTGTGATTGTGCAATGCTTGCTCACATGGCATCCTATCAAGATCTGCCTATAACAGCTGACGAACTGTGACTATACATTTTTACCACCGACCTTAGCAGAGACAGCCGGCACCTACAATACATTCCCAGCCCTGAGTCATCTTTTTTCGTATAAGAGAAATGTTTTCCCATCAGCGCATCAAGAGGTATCAGCAATAAGACTTGAACACGACACAATCATAGAACATTGAGACATTAGTTGCATACATTTGCAAATATATGGATAAGCCACCAGTCTGTGCTATAACTTCTCTGATATATTGGTGGTCCCTAATGCTACATGATCAGCACCCCCGCTGGGTTATATAATTGATTGTTCTGCCATAATTGCTTATAGTTTCTGGTGTGCTGGGGGGAAAACATTTCTCTTTTCCTGAGTATACTCGCCTAACCCATATCGGGATGTGTTCTGACCACTGGCATCCTGACCACCGGTACAAAGTGCGTTGGTAGTAATCATGAAAACAAGACGGCAGTGCAGAAGAATTTTCAGAACATGTCATCGAAAACTAACGTTGTTGAAATATATAGTCCCAACCACAGAGTGTCGGCTGTGACACCCAACCGTTGGCTGGTCAGTGGGGAGAAGATCGTACAGGGAGGAAGGGAAAAGCACATGAGATGAGGACACAGCTAGTGAAAGCTTGCAATGTATAGATAAGGGGAAGATAGGCAGGGGTGACAGAGGAGAGAGTGAGCGAGGAGTATAGAGCAGCGGGTCTCGGTACAAGCTGTAATACTTAGTTTACGTTGTCTCCCCGACGTCTGACTATCTGAAAAAGATCCAAACTGGTCAGTCCAAACCCCTTTATTGAGTTCTGCGCAACATAGGGCCCTCTGAGCCTTCACCTGTGGCCCCCAGCTGCTACCTGCTTTACTGTCAGACTTGCTTGCTACAGCATGCAAAATGTGCTTCTGTATTAATGAGATGAAGGGTAAAGGGAATGTTGTGCATTTTACAGGGCCATGCTGCAGAAGGGTATGGATCATATGGTTGACACCACTAGGTTGACAATCAAAAGGTCGACATGAGGTTTTTCACTGATTCTTGACCCGATTGTTGACACAGTTGACATGTACACTAAAACGTAGCACGACATCCCCGCGCTGCGGGTTAAAACCCCCATGTCGACCTAATGCTTCTGTCGACCTTGTTCCATGTCGATCTTTCAGTATGTTGACCTAGTGGTGTCGACCAAATGACTCTCGACCAACTTATGGTTGACCAACCGACCAGATCCCCTGCAGAATGCCCCATGGCCACTCCCGTATGTATGCACTTGCCTATGTCGGGTCCTTCTGTCCGTGATATCACTGGGTACACATGTTGTTTAGTACATACCCAGCTTTAGTGTTCACTCCAGGCCTGGAGTGGGGCAGGGCATCTGGGCATCAGTAGTTCAGTATTGCGCGCTCCTGAAAAGGGGATGTGTCCTGAAGACGCATCTTTTACATCACTGTAGGGGGCATGGCCAGCTCTGACTGGTATGCTGGGCAGTTCCAAAGCTCTCCCTGAAGCGCCATGCATGTTTGATCCAATCAGATTCAAGGTATTATTTCTGTAAGAAAAAAATTATAGATGAGCAACAGCAGCGTTTTTAATTTTAGAGGCTTTAGTAAATCTGCCTCCAGGTTCCTCTTGGTTTAGTGAGGTTACAAGTACAACAAAGGTGCCACTGTACTGCAGTGCGTTTCTGGGAAGATGGACTACCGGTAGCCTATCGTAGCACTTACGGCAGTACGGTTCACCGTAACGGCCTACTTTAGTGATACTTATTCTTTTTCGTAAAGTAAACTTTGATAATACATGTAATATTTAATGGTGTTCCCAAAGATCACATACAAAGTGTGACTTCCATCCACCAATATGTGATTCCTTTAAATCCCCTGAAATCTCCACTAATCTACAACCAGCTTACAGTGCTGACCTGTTAGATCTTTTGGGGGTCATACTTATACTTAGTGGGTTTCTGTCTGCAACCTCCGGGATAAGGCAGCCAAGTTGGCTCAACTGCAATGATTTGCCGATCTGTATTCAATCATGGGCATTTTCGCATGTTTTCCAGTGTATTCCTCATACATTTTCACTCTTCTTCTTTGGCTTGGGTGAAAACTGACCCAAAATTAGGCGAAAATGTCCGCACGTACAACAAAACCCTTAACTCTGTGGCAAATTCACGGTCAACATGGTTTTTGCCGTCCTGGATTTTTCACAATAAATTGGCGTGGATAATGAAATGGGCGCATCTCATTTGCCCTAAAAACATGTGACTATTGCTAAATTGAACACCCCTCTTAGCAGTAAATTTACTAGCGCTTCTAAAAGTCAAAAGTAGCAACGTTGCCCATAGCAACTAATGAGATTCTAGCTATAATTTCTCTATTGCACCCTACAGAATTATAGACCGCATCACTTTTCATTTTTAGAAGTTTTAAAAAACTTTCCCTATATTTTTTGTCTTAGGTGGAATGCTTAAATATATTTTGCGTGTATACATTGTTTAATGTTTATGCATTTGTCGTATGATGTTTTTTGCTGTGGACATTCTTTGGCTTTAAAAAACAAAAACAAAGAATGACCGTGAGATATTTTCAGATCAGATGCTGTCACCATTAAGTTTCCATTGGAGCAAGGTCTTCGCCTGCCCTTGAAATACACTTGCTTGTTCCCCAGCCTCTGGCCCTTATTGCTTGTAACCTAACCCAATGACTGGGCCGGCTGTTTACTCCAGTCTGCGTTACGTGTTACCATGCAGCAGGAGAATCGGTACTTGTGTATTATCACGGCGCCCACTAAGCTATTAGGGAAATCGCATCACATAGGCCATTGTAAGTGCCGTGCGATGCGATCCGATTTTCCTATGTAATGTATTCAGTGCTCTTTTATTTATAATGTATAGGGTGTACAATGCCATTAGGTATACAATAATGACATACAATGAGGTTTTATGGACCCCCCCCCCCCCCACTATCCACGCCACCCCGAAGTGTGGCAAGCGGCAGCGGGACGCGTCCTTCGACCTTTTCATACCCCTGCTATCCATGTTGGCGTGGAGTTGATTTTACATAGTCTGGCGAGCGCAGTGAGGCACCGAGCCCGAAGCGTGGCAAACGCACGCGGAATACATGTTAAGTAATCCGCGTCCCCTTGCGGAGCTTGCCACGCTTCGGGCTCGGTGACTCACTGCGCTCGCCGCACTATGTAAAATCAACTCCACGCCGACGTGGATAGTAAGGGTATGAAAAGGTTGGAGGACGTGTTCCGCCTCCGCTCGCCACGCTTCACGGTGACGTGGATAGTGGGTTGGTGCCTAAAACCTCATTGTGTGTCATACAATGATATAATTGTATAGGTAATGTAATGGCGTCGTACACCCTACACATGCGGGAGGTGCGATGCGATCCCCCGGGGCTAAGAGAGCAGTGAATAAATTACATAGGAAAATCTGATCGCACGGCCGTTGCAATGGCCCGTGCGATGCGATTTTCCTACGGTGCCGTACGTAAGAAACTTGGGCGCCGTGATAATACACAAGTACCGGAGAAACCTCCGGCCTTGGGTATACCTCCCATCTAGGCCCTGCCAAGTACATTCCTGCTAGATTTGATGAGCTCTGAGAATCAGACACTTGGATTCTGTAGCACAACTTTAACTCTCTCCCCTTCTTCTTTCTCTTGTCTATATGCACTGATTCCGAAGTCCTCTAAAACCAATGTTTCTTCCGTTGCAGGAGTGAAGAATTACTCCAATTGGCCCACCATACCGCAGGTGTATCTAAACGGAGAGTTTGTAGGCGGCTGCGACATCCTCCTCCAGATGCACCAAAACGGAGACCTGGTAGAAGAACTAAAGAAACTGGGAATCCGTTCCGCGCTTTTAGACGCAACACCGAGTCAAGAGAAAAAGTAACCGGCCAGGCATCCACTTTATAGACTATCTGCAGTTAAGTGACGATGTAACGGTCTCGTATACACCACAGAAGCCTTACTTACCACGGTGAACTATTGTCCTCGTCCTCTATTGTCCACTCGCGTTACGGAACGTCTGCCGAAACAAGCCAGCACTTCAAGCTCTTCAGTTGCTGATTGGGTATTCCGCTTTCCCGTAGCTTCCAATGTGCAGCGAGTAATGTAATGTCTTGTAAAATAGTCAGACAATGACCACTGTTCTATAGAGAAATGATTTTGTCCTTCTAGAATGTATTATAGACAATAAACTACTTATATACGAGGAAGAGTTCAATGTGTTCCTCTTTATCGCTGTTCTGGGGTAATGGCGCTAGCGTTAAAAAGGTTGACATGGGCAAGGTGGATGGTGCTTCAGGCATTGTGCCTCGCTACGTTTGGCCCACTATATTGTATTGATACTTGTTTAGTTTCACGGTGCCCGATATATCGGATGCGATATCGGCTGATATATTGATGCGATCCGATTTTATTTTTTACCTGTTCATAACCCCACTATCCACTACGCATGGAGTTGATTTTATATAGTGTAACGAGTGCAGTAATCTGCGTCCCCTCGCGGGGCTTGCCGCACTTCGCGCTCGCCAAGCTATATAAAATCAACTCCATGCGTAGTGGATAGAGGGGTTATGAACAGGTAAAAAATCGCAGCGGATCGCATCGATATATCGGCAGATATCGCATCCGATATATATCGGGCACCGTGAAACAAAACAAGTACCTTTTATTGTCCCTAGTGGATGGTAGGGTATGAAATACCGCCTGTCGGCTGAAAAAAAATAATCCACGTCAGCCTTTTTACTGTCAACCGTGCCCATGTTGACCTAATACTTGTGTTGACCTAATGACTACATCGACCATCTGTGGTGTCGACCTAAGCCCATGTTGACCTTTAGTGATCGACCCAATGCATGTCGACCTTAGATGTGTCGACCGTATACCTGTCATAAGATACTTATTGCATTCTAATACACATTGTTCACTTTCATCTCAAAACCCAACACTCATCCGGCCCCTCTGCTAAGTACTAATGCAGGACAGGTTTACAGGATTTTCTGGTAAGCATAACTAGTAACTCCCATAAGGGGCGCATTTACCATTAGAGAGATGCCGTGAGATGACATTGCCGCACATCACGTTGCGGTATTCTGCAATACCGCCGGGATGTCTCAAAGTGGAGGTGCTGGGAGCAGAAAGAGGCTGACTTGGCGATCAGCAGCTACAGTGGTAGAAGTAGCTTCGCACATTGAAGACACTCCCCTATATTCAACCGGCCAATAAGTGTTCCTGAAGGCGGGCAAGTGCTTCTTCACTGACCTGGGGGGAGGGATCTCTACCTTTTCAGATGCTAATGCTGTTTTAACAATGCGTTAAGCTGGCCATACATCTACAGATCGATTGTCAGATTGGGCTGGTTAGAACAAAAACTTGGTAGTATCTGAGTGACCGTTTTTGGCAGTTTTCCAGCATTTCAAAGCAAATGGCCAACTGTCATTTGCTCTCATCCATCATTTTGTTCCAACCAGCCCAATCACACAATCGATCTGTAGATGTATGGCCAGCTTTAGTTGTGGTGAACAAGATCTGAATGTAAAATGATTTCGGATCTTGATACATTTGAGAAGATTGCAGTTCCGGCTGGAAAGATGGGAACTGCGGTAAATACAACACATGCATTGTCTGTCCCCCCTGATTTCTCTGAAACCAAAGCAGTAGCAGATTGATACATTTAAGAGATACTTAAAAATGCTTATAACGAATGGATGGAGTTTATCCCTGATACTGTGTGTTTTTGTATGAAAACGGGAATTTTTTTTTCTGAAAAGAAAGGCCCTTAATTGGGAAACAATTGCGGGTCCACACGTCAACAACCCCGTAATTGTATAGAACACTGCAGATAGATAAAAATCAGGTAGGTGGATATGTTTCTGGTAAAACCTCTTAAGGAACCAGCCACACCACACCCGAATTGCTGGGTTTGGCATTATAAAGATACAAGCATGTGAGCTATTGTACGATTAAACACAGTGTGAAGTTTCACTACAGCGAGAGTATATGCTGCCCTCTAGTGGAAAATGATGGCACCACATTTAACTTGGATTGTGAAGGGTGAGTCTCACTTGTTTCGTTTTTCTCTTTACAAATATTGCTGGGACCTAGCGCAGTGACAAAGCCTGCTCCATCGTCGTGGAACTGCCATGCATTGTCACCCATTCACATCAGGCTCCCTCTGCCCACAGACTTCATATACTACAATTTAAAAATTTTGCTTCTGATTTAGAATACCTTCTAAGCACCCACCGCCGCCCCGCACCGACCCTCCCCCTCACCTGTGTCCGGGCAGCACAGAGCTGTGCTGCCCGGACCTGTGACCACCTCCTCCCTGCACTATGATCCTCTTCCGGGTGCAGGGAGGAGGAGAGCCCGGCGCAGCAGCGCCGGATAAGGGGGGGAGCCGCTGGGACCCGGCGACTCTCACCGCAAAGGACAGCTCTTAACGCAAGAGCTGTCCTTTGTCATAATTATCGCATATGTTAGAACATATGCAATAATTATGTATGCGAAGGGGGGCGGAGCTGGGCTGCGATCCCCCCTAGGATCCAGGAATAAACTACATTCACTCTCAGAACACATCCATCCAATGACTTCCATTTTTCTTTCCATGCCTCAAAGCCAGGAAGAACATCAGCCACACGTGTGTAAAAGTAATTCGTATATTGGACCAACATTTAGCAGATGGATGTGAAACCTATTTTCAGTTTTGTTAGCAAAAATCCCTGCTAGCTGGCTCCATGCAGTAGTGTCTGTGATGCCATTGATTCCAGGGCAGGAGGTCATTGCTCCTGTTGGTGGAATTGCTGCCCAAGTGATAGGCAGGGGGTGTGGGGACCACTGGACCTTTCTTAGGAGTGTGAACTAAGCTGTGATTACCTGTATGCTGCCCGCATATAGCACTACTGTGATGTGATGGGTAGAGATGGTTCGTTTGTGAACCAAGCAGATCCTTTGGACAGATCACATAAAAGAGCGAGTGAGCTGCCGATCCCCAAAAAGGTGAACCGTCATTCCTTTACTTTCGTTTTTCATTACAATGCGTTTGCCTGAGCTCAGCACTGCCACCTGTGGCAGCTAAGATGTAATAAAACTCTGGAGCCCGAGTACAATGCTGTGATTGCAAGTGAAAGAGAGAATAACAAGGCTGCTGCTGTGACTAGGGATGGCCATCGGTGCAGACGCAATCAATGGTTGCCATTTATCTGTTTATGGCCATAAATGATTGTAAAAAAATGATGCTTTGTTATTATCAAATAACCCCTTTTTCAAAGTGAACCGATGATCCGTCCAAAAGATCAGGATCTTTGCACGGATTGATCACTTGATCCCAGCTCTTTTTAGTGATCCGTTTTGCCCATCTCTAATATGGGGGCCTTTTCCACTGATGGGGAAGGGATTTAAAGCCCTCCTTCCTCTTTTGCAAAGTTACAAAAAAAAATAGTCCCTCATCACGGTAGATAAGGCAAGTTCTTCAAGCTGTCAGTCCCTCTCTGCCTGCTCATCTCTAATAACATGGCAACTTGCTCCAGAGAAATTAGAGAGCATGATGGGCATGGTTGGTTGAGAAGTATTTCCAATTATTTCATGCACATTAATCGGTATATTATATATAATTTATATATTATATAAAGTGGCTGTTTTTGCACTTGACATTCAAAAACAACTAGTTATATTCATGACGTGAGCACCGCTTTAAGTTTTTCAGCTGCAAACCACTGGGAAGTGGCGGATTACGAAAGGCTGCCGCTTTGTAAATCTAGGCCCGCGTCTTATGTCAGGCTCTGTGCGTCTATTCCCAGATAGGTCTGAATAAAATGCAAATTGTCATCATTTACATTTTCCAGCGTAGGTTTGATTTGTTTACTGATTATGTTCTTCTCCAGGCGGACGTCCGTAGTCATTTTCCACCTAAATCGTTATCGGCAAAATTGCTTTATATGAAGTCCGGGAGCTTGGCCCCGGTAGACCGTCCTCATTGCATATTTATGTGTTCTGTACAAGGAACAAGGAAGAGGCTCTGCAGCGGACAAGCTCCCTAGTATTAAATACGGTTGGTAAAAATCCCTAAAACTTGGATTACATCTTGTTCCGTATATTGGCCCCTGATATATTTGAACATAGTACATAATCTGAGTTTATCCGGATAATAAATTGACAGTGTATTGCCTTAGGTGCCTAAAGTTGACCAGCACAAATTTTCGACGTGTCAATGTCTGTAGATTTTACGTGTTTTCTCAACATCTGCTTTATTTACTCTCCACGTGGGCATCTATTGGAATTAGTAATTTACGATTACTAGGTCTACCCGATTTAGGTTGACATGCATTGTGTCGACCACTGAAGGTTGACAGGGCTTAGTGGACATCTGATATCAGGGCCGCCGATAGGGGATGCTGTGGGTACAGCTGTCCCTCCCCCCGGCCTCTGGAAGCCCCCGCCCCCCTCCCCCCGACTGCCTCCGCTGTGCTGCGCTTGGTGCACTGAAATGAAGCACAGCCTTCATCAATGCAGGACACCAGCGGCCAATTAAAATGCTGCACCGGCTTTTGAGTGAGAGCTTGTGCACCGTTAGCCTATCAGAGTGGCTGCTGGTACACAAGCTCTGATTGGCTCACCAGCCAGTGCTGCATTTTAATTGGCCGCCGGAGCCCTGCATTGAAGAAGCCTGTGCTTCGGGATCTGCTGTGTTCAGTAGGAGGGGATGAGGGAGCAGGACCGGAAATCAGTCCTGGGCCCCAAAATTCCTAGTGGCAGCCCTGCCTGAAATGGCTAAGGTTGGAAGGTCGACACAAGAATTAGGTCGACATAGGGGACGTTGACAGTCAAAAAGGTCTACATAAGTCCATGGTTTTTTTTGGTGCCAACACGTGGTATTTTCCATCCACTACGGTGTGGTGGGAGAATAAAATAGTGCCCGAATTATGGTGAGCGCAGAGGTTCACTTTTACAGTGCGCATGTCTACTGTGTCGATATTTGGGATTAAAAGATGAAAAACATGTTGACTGTCGACCTTCCAATTGTCAAACAATAATGCTTGTGTCGACTTTACAACCCTGTCGTCCTTAGACATGTCGACCTATTTCAGGTGTCAACCTAAGTACTGTCGACCTTCAGTGGTCGACTCAATGTGTGTCGACCTAAATTTGGTCGACCCAATGACCCATACCCAGTAACTTTGCCCGAAGCATGACGAGCGCACACGTTTGTACTGATCGTGGTCATATAACATGAAATATCCAAGATTCAGCCCCAAATATGTTGATTATTATGATGTTGACCGTTCATCTGTTTGTGGATCATTAGGTCGAACAGTATTGGTCGACAGTGAATAGGTCGTAACACCAAAAAGGTTGACATTCCTTAGGCCGACAATGACTAAAATGTTGACACAAGCAAAAGGTTGACATGAAAATAGGCAACATGAGTTTTAAAATTTTGTGGGGTGTCTATGACATGGGCACCTTATAAGTGTAACGCTGTGCCCACCATGCTTGGGGCATGCTTTGGCACACTATTAGAATCTAACTTTGTGCCCACTTTGATCATGAAGTGAAAACAAGTCGGTCCTCCCCCCTCCCCAGAAAATCTTGAAAAACTCATGTCAACTTTTTTGGGTGGGTCGACCTATTCTATATATCTAGTGTCTACCTTTTTTTTTTTTTTTGACGACAGATGACCGGATCCCCGATCGGTTGACCTTGTGTAGCTGTCATTTGCCACCTAATATAAATGGGCTATAATTGTGTAGCCTGATACATTACTGAGCTCGTTTATACGGGCGGTAAATAGTCGCCGGCCTTTTTTGGACAGCTGTAATATTTAATTTGTTGTGCTCAAAGCTCTACAGAATCGCCTGGCCAATTAGGAAGCAGTTTAGAGCAGAAGTATTCAATTTCGGGTGTCCAGTGAGTGCTGTGTACTATGAAACGCCAACTTCTAAACCACCAAAGTCATTTTGCGTTCCTTGAAGCAATATTCTTTCCATTAACCTTTCTTGTGAACTGCTGGTGTTATTATGTAGCCATTAATTATGCAATTAAACACATACATACTGCGGTAGAAGCATTGAACCACAAGGTAATCAGATACTTAACAAACATTGTTAGAATTTAATTAAATGGAATGACCCGTCCACATTCTGCCTAATTATATTCATGTTTGTACTAGCCTTTGGTAATGAAACACCGCGTTGTGTGCCGTTATTTAACTGCCATCTGTCTGAGGATAATTCCAACCATCTACCTGTAATTGTTTGTACATGTCTGGGCAGCCGGTGACTGCAGCGGTTGGTGGCGCCTCTGTAGTGTCTCTTGTTTTTTTTGCTGAGATAATTAGCTGTAGGCCCCACAGGTCAAAGTTACCTGTTAGCTGTAAAGGTGCCCATACACTAGTAAGATTTATCTGCAGATCTGGCTGGCTGGAACAAAAACATGGTTATGGATGAGTGACAGTTTGTCAGTTTTCCAGCATTTCCAAGCAAATGGTCAACTGTCATTTGCTCTCATCCATAACCAGGTTTTTGTTCCAACCAGATAAATCTGCGTGTGTATGACCACCTTAAGACCGGATATGCCCAATCTAATGGAAACTGGTCACAGACATAGCCAGTAATAACCATTGTGACACAATATAAGTTCATCTAGGGGCACCCTAAGAGGAAGGCAGGTACTGATTACCCAAGCTGGGCTACTTGGAGGGGCCCGCCGGGGGTCCATTTTAGCTCTTCAGAGGGACAGATATCCCTCTATACAGCTTTGTGACCCTGCACATAGTATTTTTTTATCTTCTTGGGAAGGGGTGTGGCCACAAGTACCATAGCTGGCCATACCTCCAGTACTTGGGCCCCGTTTAGTGGTCCCCCATCACATGTTATTAGCCCTGCACACCTACTTACAGTGGTGCCGAGAGAGGGGGGGGGGGGGGCAGTACTAATTTTCTGGGCCAGGATGGGGGGGGGGGGGGGGGGTGGTGTTCCTTGGCTGCAGCAACTCTTCTCAACCCAGCACATGCTGTTGTGTGTTGGGCTACAGCAGGGATGGGGAACCTTCGGCCATCCAGCTGTAGTTGAACTACACATCCCAGCATGCCTTGCAACAGTTATAGCATGACCACATAGCAAAACTGTAACAAGGCATGCTGGTATGTGTAGTTCCACAAGAGCTGGAGGGCCGAAGGCTCCCCATCCCTAGGCTACAATATAGCTAGGCACTAAAGCACTTCCCCCCCCTGTATTTTATTCAAAGGGTGTATGGCCACGCCTCCCATAATTAGACCACGCCCACTGAAGAGTACCTGGGCCCTACCAGGCCCTCTACTGCCCTGCCCATCTATATAACACAAAATATGATATATACAGCATATTTTACACATGATCTCCTCTGAAGCCTCATTTTTTAATTAGAGCCTGATATAAATGGGACAATCCGTGTTCGAAGCGGCTATATCAACGTAACACTGAGTCCAGGAATCGTACCCCTGAGCCATGTTTAATTTGATGCAGTCATTTTTGCAGGCAGTTATGAAAGATCGGGTTTGGATTATACAAACCTCGATTTTGTCTAATGCAAAAAGTTTCGGAGAACAAATGTTTTTCCCTAATTACTTCAGCCCATAAACGTGCATCCTTTCATATTTCACGCCTAGCTTATCAAGGAGCTTCTAAATGAGCTCTGAGACTTATCTACTTCTCAAACCACTGATGTTAGTTCAAGTAATTGACCGTGAGTCGGAATTCTACCTGCTCAGCCTCGCTAATAAACGGGGTGTTTTTGTTGCCAGCACCGCTCTATCATTGCTTGTTTGTTTTCCAATTTAATACCACATTATTCTAGGCGGTTGTAATTTCTCATTCTCGGATCCACTTTATTTGTTGTCGCTCTTACAAGATAGAGCGAGACGTGTGTTGGGTTCATCATTCTTTGTAAGTTATTTACATCATAGATATATTTTTAATAGACTTTCCTTTAGGCGGGCTAGCGACTTCAGTTCAGTATATACATAAGCGGGCAGAGTAGCCGTCACACATTATGCCCTCCCCTACCCCCTAAAGGACAGACTGCTTACCACTGTGGCCCACGTCAGTGACCTATGTCTAATTGCCCCTACACATGGAGCAATTTAGGGGCAATTTCTAAGCGATCAAGAGAGATCGCTTAGAAATTGCCCGGAAATTGCCCCATGTGTAGGCCCCAGTAGAGCAAGGGGAGGAGAAGATAGGCGTTGACACTCAAAAAGTAGGTGTGGTGTAACATCAAGGGGAGTAACCTAGGAGAATCCCTGTTACATCACTCTGGGGGCATATCCAGCATCCCTAGAGATGCTGGTTGCCCCCGGAGACTTGTAATTCCGGAGAGATTCCCTGCCCCCCCCCTCCCCCCAATGGAAATGGCCTCTGTGCATGTGCAGCACCCCCTGCAGCTCACTGAGCACATCACAGGGACGAGCATATTGCAATGTGATCAGGGTGCTAATATCACACCCAGATCACAATGAATAAGTGATTAATGATAAATGGGCTCCTCAATCAGGGGGAAGCTGCTGTTTGCGTGTCATTAGGGCTCAATGAATAGTCCTGAATAGGGATAGTCATCGTTGCCATTGCCGTCGATGGTTACCATCGATGGCAATAGTGCAACTGGCCATCATTAGTGTTAAACTATGCAATGGATGACCATCGATGATTTTACCTATCGATGGTCATCCTTTTTTTTTTTACTAATTGGCCTGTGGGCCAATCACAACACAGGGTGGGGCTTTGTGGGTGTTGGGGGGCGGAGCTATGCTCCATGTCCTGACACTTTAAAAAAAAAACAAAAAAAAAACCCTGTGTTTGCGTGGATTTACTCCGGGTACTCTGTTTTCCTCCCACAATCCAAAATATACTGGCAGGTCAAATAGCTTCCAACAAAATTAACCCACATGTACATGTGGTAGGGAATATAGATTGTAAACTCCACTGGGGCAGGGTCTGAATGTTCAACTGTATTCTGTAAAGCACTGCGGAATATGTGTGCGCTATATAAGAAACTGTTAATAAATAAAAGCAAAATGTCGGTTTTGCTGTGCCATCGATGGAGGGAAACCATCTTGTTCTCCCCCGTCGGTGGCAAAAGTATTGTACATCTCTAATCCTGAACAGTCTATTATTATTACCATTACAACCGGAACAGAACTGGTGATAGGACTGGGTACAGACTTACAGTACAATGTTGATGGTTGTAGTCCCGGATATGACACCTCTTTGCCACCGGCTAGATAACTGCAACCGGCGTTGGCAGCGATCACCCCCCCTACCCGCAGAATGAGCCATCTGAGTTCTGCTGGATTGTGTTCCCTACTAATAGGACATATTTTATCTCCTTCTCTGCTCTCCCCCCTACACACCCTGACTGCTAATAGGAGATAGCAATTCTCACAGGGAACAGCCGTCAGCAGAGATAAAGAAATAGGTTGTCAGTTCAAAAAAAAAAGAAAAAAGCAAAGAAAAATAAAGCATCTGGAGAGAAGAGAATAACAGCGTTTATCTATATTACCTTATCTTTATGTACAAACGTTTGTGCTACACTGTTATTTTCATGTTGCTTGACCCCAGTTTATTCAGTGACATGTCAGTAAATTTGCTAACGTTATACATTTGACATCTCTCTAATTCTGCCTATCTACTTGACATGTGGTGGTCTATAATCAAGAAAACCCCTAAAGCAATCGACCTGTAAATTCCACCAGTATCTAGGGGCGGCTCCAGAGGAAGGGCTGCTGCCCAGTTCAAAATTCAAATAGGGGAGCCACACCCACTGCTACCAACTGCCTTTCCAAACTGTCTCACTGGCAGTTGGTGTGGCTCCCCAATTTGAATTTTGAAATACTGTATGCAGCAGTTCCACCTCAAGAGTCACCGCTGCCAACGTCTGACTGGGGAAAGTAGGGCTGACCAGGGATTGCAGTTGAAAGGAACCCAAACGTAAGAATCAACAGACAGGTATGACAGCCACCACAGATGGACTTATTATTTATTTATTTACAGTTTCTTATATAGCGCAGCAGATTCCGTTGCGCTTTTTACAATAGTAGACAGTGATAAGACAAACTGGGTAACAACAGACAGACATGGAGGTAGGAGGGCCCTGCTGCAAGCTTACAATCTATAGGGATATAGGGGGGAAACATAAGGACAGGCACCAGTAATAGCATAGCAGTTACAAATCCAGAAGGGAAGCTATATAATACATAAGTGCCTCGGAGGGTTATGCATGTAGAACTTAAATATGATAGGCTTGCCTGAAGAGGTGAGTTTTCAGGGAACGCTTGAAAGTTTGGAGACTCGTGGAGAGTCTAAATGTGCGTGGAAGGGCATTCCATAGGATGGGAGCAGCCCGATGAAAGTCCTGTAATAATGAATGGGAGCTAGTGATCCGTGCAGAAGAGAGACGCAGATCTTGTGTAGAGCGTAGTGGTCGAGATGGGAGATATTTTGTGATAAGTGCAGAGATATATGCTGGTGCAGTATGGTTAAAAGCTTTATAAGCAAGTAGAAGTGTTTTATATTGAATACGGTAATATACAGGCAACCAATGGAGGGACTGGCAGAGCGGTTCAGCAGACGATGAGCGTCTTGCAAGGAAGATCAGCCTAGCAGCAGCATTTAAAATTGATTGCAGTGGTGAGAGTCTGTTCTTGGGAAGACCAGTTAGGAGACTATTGCAATAATCAATGCGGGATATAATGAGTGCATGGATAAGAGATTTGGTAGTGTCTTGTGTGAGATTGGGTCGTATTTTGGATATGTTTTTTAGATGCATGTAACATGATTTGGAGACCGATTGAATGTGGGGAACAAAGGACAGTTCAGAGTCGAGGATGACCCCTAAGCAACGAGCTTGTGGGGTAGGGTAGATTATCGAGTTGTCAACAGCGATGGAGATGTCAGGATGGTAACCGTTCTTAGTTGGAGGGAATATAAGTAATTCCGTTTTGGAAATATTGAGTTTGAGTTGGCGACAAGACATCCAAGATGAGATGGCAGAGAGACAATCAGAAACTCGACCCAAAACCACTGGTGACAACTCTGGAGTTGATAGATAGATTTGAGTATCATCAGCATACAAGTGATACTGAAATCCGAAAGAGCTGATTAGTTTGCCAAGAGAGGAGGTATAGATTGAGAAGAGCAGAGGACCTAAGACTGAACCTTGCGGAACACCGACTGACAGAGGTAATGAAGAGGAAGTAGAGTTAGAGAAGCGAACACTGAAAGAGCGATCAGATAGGTAAGATGTGAACCAGGAAAGGGCTGTATCATTAAGACCTAGGGAGTGTAGTGTTTGTAAGAGAAGAGAGTGATCGACGGTGTCAAATGCAGCAGAAAGATCAAGAAGAATAAGTAGTGAGTAATGGCCTTTAGACTTATGCTGGCCACACATCAGACCAACTTCAGACCAACTTTTCTGAAACCCTTCAAACCTCCAACCAACCAACTTGACAGTCCAACTAAAACAGTTCCCCACACATCAAACCAACTTTTCTTCCAACCAGTAAACCTTTTTTTTCCCAGCCAACTTCTGTCCAACTTCTGATGTCACAGAAGTAGGCGGGCAGTGCCTGCCTGTTTTGAAATTTTATGCATTCATGAATTCACCTGTGCCCATTCCCAATAAACTGAATTCTGCATGATCATTTTAAAAAGCAACTTATGCTGAATCAGGAAAGACTGCTCTTTTTTTTCTGAAGCCTTCAACACCACTATAAGAGAACATTGTATTTGTTTGTTGATACATTGAAAAATCTGCACTTACTATGTATCATTTGTGTAAACATTGTTGCAATTATGTAAATGGAAGGTAATGGGAATCTTACCGCAGCTAAAAGCCATTCATTATTTAGATTTTTCTTGTTTTTTTTTGTAATGATTATCAATTTCTGTGATCCATGCAGCGGCGGCTGCAACACATCCGGAGGGGAGAAACCGGGGGAGCTGTCTGCCGCTGGGGTCACCCCCACACACCGCAGCATATAATATAACCCTAAGCATACACACCCCACAGCCTATAACCATACACACACCCCACAGCCTATAACATTAACCGCACAACATACCCCACAGCCTATAACCCTAACCATACACACACACACCCCAGCCTAAAACCCAAACCACACACACACAATACCGTGCAGCCTATAACATTAACAGCACAACATACTCCGCAGCCTATAACCCTAATCATACTCACACACACCCACACCAGCCTAAAACCCTAACCACACACACACACACACACACACCGCAGCCTATAACATTAACAGCACAACATACTCCGCAGCCTATAACCCTAACCATACTCACACACACCCACACCAGCCTAAAACCCTAACCACACACACACACCCCGCAGCCTATAACCCTAACCACACACACAAACACCCCAGCCTAAAACCCAAACCATACACACACACACAATACCGCGCAGCCTATAACCCTAACCACAAACACCGCAGCCTATAACCCTAACCACACACACAGGCTGTCTGCTGTAGTGCTTCTAGCACAGTGTGGTCTGTATATCAGCACTGATATGAAAACCAGACCTGTGCAAGTATCACCACTGCAGACAGCGACACCCCAGGCAGGGAACAGGAACTGCATCGGTTTTCAAAGATGGGGCGTGCTAGAATGAGCACTAACATACACACACAAACACACACACACACACACACACACATGCATACATTTTTTTATTTACAGTTTCTTATATAGCGGAGCATATTCCATTGCGCTTTACAATTAGAACATACATACATACATACATACATACATAGTGTGTGGGGGGAGTAGGCAGACAGTTTGCCAGAGGAATCTTGCATCGGCCCTGCCTACAGAGCAAGGTTAGCCAAAGAGTTTCTAATGGAGATGTGTGGAGTAGGTGGTCAAGAAATTAACCTGGCCTTTGGACACTAACCCAGTGCTATGCGATGCAGGCACTCCTAAACGCGGCAACTGTATGAACCGGGCGGCAGCAGAGGTGGTGCAGGCCCTCTTGGACACAGCAGCTGGACGGACCGGGTGGCAGCAGAGGTGGTGCAGGCCCTCCTGGAGATAGATATATTTATTTCAAACATATAGACAGCATATATATATATATAATTTCTGTAAGCAGTCTGGCACTCTTCTTACTATAAACGGCTGCTCCGGTGGCTTACGCAGTGGATGAAATAGAGGTATTGGTGGCAGTAGCACTCTGGAGGCTGGTTTCAAAGGTGTAACAAGTTTATTTAACAAATAACCATCATCTCATACAGTCCAACGTTTTGGGGTACAGGTGTGTCTCACCTTGAAAATGGGGTACAACTGTTCCCAAAACGTTGGCCTGTATGAGATGATGGTTATTTGTTAAATAAACTTGTACCTTTGAAACCATGAAACCAGCCTCCAGAGTGCCCCTGCCACCAACAACTCTATGTGTGTGTATATATATATATATATATATATATATATATATATATATATATATATATATATATATATATATATATATATATATAATGGAAGAAAGAGACTGGCACTCAGAGGTCTTTGTACAAAACCGTGTATTCACACAAAGTGAAAAAATCATCCAACGTTTCGGGGCTGCGCCCCTTTGTCAAGGTGTGTGAGGTAACCTTGACAAAGGGGCGCAGCCCCGAAACGTTGGATGTTTTTTCACTTTGTGTGAATACACGTTTTTGTACAAAGACCTCTGAGTGCCAGTCTCTTTCTTCCATTAATCAATTGTCTGGATGGATATATATATAAAAACTTTTCTTGTATCGCCGGGCACACCTCCAAGAATACTCAGCTTTGCAGGTGCCTTCGTCCAGGGGTAGATACAGACGGCAAAATGACGCGGCACTCCAGACCATACAATCGGTGCAAAAGACTTTATTTCAAGCAACGTTTCAATACGTGGGTATGAAGAAGCCTGAAGAAAATACCCACGTATTGAAACGTTGCTTGAAATAAAGTCTTTTGCACCGATTGTATGGTCTGGAGTGCCGCGTCATTTTGCCATATATATATATATATATATATATATATATATATATATATATTAGCTCTCTCCTTGAGTGCCTTATTTCCAATGCCGCCATCCATCTACACACGTATATATCTATATCTCTCTATCTAGAATATGTGGTTATGGTGGCATTCAGAAATAAGGCACTCAAGGAGAGCGCAATATATATACACAAACATACAAATAAGGTGGGTGCTGGTGCAACTAATTGTTGGTCGCAGGACTGCTGGTAAAGGGATGAGGATTGGAAATGAGCAGGTGCAACTGAATTCCAGGGGAGGAGAAGATGGCTGGGGACCGAGGGGGGGGGGGGGGAGGGGGGATAGAGAGAGAGGGGGGCCAGGGAGAGAGAGGGGTGAGAGGGGGACAGACAAAGAGAAAGATAGAGTGGGGGGTTAGGCAGGGAGAGAGGTGAGATAGAGGTGTTATGCAGAGAGAGATAGAGAGAGAGAGGTAACAGAGGGGGGTCAGACAGGAACAGAGAGGAGGGGATGAGGCAGAACGAGGGGTCAGGCATACAGAGATGGGGGTGAGGCAGAGAGGGGTGAGAGAAGGGGGGAGTCAGGCAGAAAGGGGTGAGAGAAGGGGGAAGTCAGGCAGGGAGGGGTGAGAGAAAGGGGGGAGTCAGGCAGAGAGGGGTGAGAGAAGGGGGGAGTCAGGCAGGGAGGGGTGAGAGAAGGGGGGGGGTCAGGAGTTACCTTTTGGGAGAAGGTATAGCAGAAACCCCCGCCAGCAGCCCTCACCTTAGAGACACCGCTGGTCTTGTGCCCAGCAGCGGCAGGGAGAGGTCCAGTGGCGGCGCAGTTATGAGAGCCCAGCAGGGCCGAGGGTGAGAACAGGGCACCCGGCAGAAGCAGGTAGAGGACCAGCGCAGGGTGAGAGCAGCGCAGGGTGAGAGCGGAGTGTGGGCAGTGCATCCCCTATCCTCCCTCCTCACAAAGCCGCTGCCCCCTACTGCCGCCAGAACCATCTGTAGGACCCATGAGCTGCACTTTATGCTGCTGGCGCCGCTTGTTAAATGTGCACCTGGCAGCCACAGCGCATTAGTGCAGTCACACAGGCACAGCAGCACCAAGAGCAGGGAGAGTGCAGCGCATAAGACTGACAGGAGGACACACATCGTGGGCACAGCCAGGTCAGCAGCCCGAACACGGTTGCGCTCAAACAGGGATACCGATTCCTGCCTCCCGCAGGCTGCTGCTGCACAACCAATTGGTTAGTACAGTGGTAATGTGCTGTAGTTAGCGCCGGGCCGCCGCCGGCTATAAGTGGAATGCGCTAACACTGTAAACAGTGCTGCAGATCAGAAATAGATATCCGATCTGCAGCGGGTGGGGGGCAGAGGGCCAGGCAGTATTGATTGCGGGTGCTGGTGCCAGTGTCACTGACACTGGCACCTCTCCTCCTGCTTCTGCTGGCACTGGACTCCACTGGTGACACAAGTAGGTGGACACTGCTGGTCAGTGTCCACCTAATTATCGGGCAGTTGGGGGAACTTTCCCCACACATCTGCACGATCAGCTGGGAAAAATCAAACAGGTTTGATTTTTCCCAGCAAGTTGGAACGACCGTTCAGGGCCGTTTAGCAGCGTTTTTGGCCGTGTGGGAGCAAACGGCTGATAATCGTTTGCTCCCACACACTAGACAGATTATCATTCCAACCAGCCAAAAGTTGGCTGGTTGGAACGATATCTGTCTGATGTGTGGCCAGCATTAGCCGTTACCAGATCATTCACCACTTTAGTCAGTGCTGTCTCAGTGGAGTGTTGAGAGCGAAAACCTGACTGAAGTGGATCTAATAGGGTGTTAGAGTTAAGAAAGTTTGTGAGGCGAGAGTAGACAAGTCTCTCCAGTAGCTTGGAGAGGCATGGGAGCTGAGATATAGGACGATAGTTAGAGAGAGAGTTAGGGTCAGAATTCTGTTTTTTAAGAATAGGAGTTATCACTGCATGTTTGAGCAGAGAAGGAAAAGTACCAGTAGTAAGAGAGAGATTGCAGATTTTAGTTAAGGTTGGAATAATCACAGGAGATAGATTTTTAATGACTTGCGCAGGTATAGGATCAAGAGGAGAGGTAGTAGAGTAAGAGGATAAGAAGAGTGCGGATATTTCCTTTTCATTTGTGGGCTCAAATGAAGAGAAAGTGCCAGAGGGTTGAGGTGGGAAAGAAAGAGGGTTAGAGGTTGTGGAAGAGCATACCATTTCATCTCGGATGTTATCAATCTTGTCCTTAAAGTAGGAGGCAAGTTCTTGTGCACTAATGGTAGCCGGTGGGGGAGGAGGGGGAGGGTACAGAAGAGACTTAAAGGTGTTAAAAAGTCGCTTAGGGTTGGTGGCATGAGAAGAGATGAGAGATTGGTAGTATGTTTGTTTGGCAGTGTCCAAAGCATTGCTGTAGGAGTAGTAGCTAGTTTTATATGCGAGGAAATCAGTCGTACTACGAGATTTGCGCCATTGGCGTTCTACTTTACGTGACTGATTTCGTAGTTGTCTTGTTGTTTTGGTGTGCCACGGTTGGCATCTAAGCCTACGTGGGGTGTAATGGGTAGCTGGAGCCACATCATCAAGGGCTGTTTCAAGAGTCTGGTAGAGGTGGGAAACAGCAGAGTCAGGAGAGGTAAATGTAGAAATTAGTGAGAGCTGTTGTTGCAGGGAGGTGGTAAGTTGTGGAAAATTAATTGCATTAGTATTTCTGCGGGTTAGAGTAGGCTTGCATGATTTCAGTGTCAGTGAGCTTGGGGTAATGGAAGAGAGTGAGAGGGTAATGAGATTGTGATCAGAGAGAGGGAAGGGAGTGTTAGTAAAATCAGAGACTGAGCACAGCCTGGTGAAAACAAGGTCAAGGCAGTGGCCTTCCTCATGAGTAGAGGAGTCAGACCACTGGGAGAGGCCGAGAGAGGACATTAGAGAGAGGAGTTTGGAAGCATGCAAAGATGGTGGACTGTCAATAGCAATATTGAAGTCACCCAGGATGATAGTGGAGATGTCAGAGGATAAGAAATGGGGGAGCCAGGCAGAGAAATCTTCTAGAAATTGAGTTTTCGGAAGCCCAGGTGGGCGATAGATAGCAGCAACACGCAGAGAGAAAGGGGAAAAAACCCTAATAGAGTGAACTTCAAATGATGTAAATGTGAGTGAAGGAGCAGATGGTAGAACTGAGTATGTGAAGTCTTGTGACAGTAATATACCTACCCCACCTCCTTTACAGTTACCAGGCCTGGGGGTGTGAGTGAAGTGGAAACCACCATGTGACAGTGCTGCAGGCGAGGCCGTGTCTGATTGTGTGAGCCAGGTTTCTGTAACTGCCAGCAGGTTGAATTTGTGAGAGATAAAGAGGTCATGGATGGATGTTAATTTTTTTTTTCCAAATATGTTTATTGAGGACAAAAATGAGTTTATCATCAAAAACATTTGAATACAGTTGTTCATCAGGTGTTAATATAGTCCCAGTTCAACTGGGTCATTAATATGTAATGATAGCACTTGTCATACATCCCATTGAACACGAAATAAACCAATAACATTCTTTATCCTACATTTTTCTCTATTTTTCTTTGTCTAAATGGTGGGACAGGAAGAAAGAATAAGACAAAAGGGGGGGAGGGGATAGGAGAGGAGAGAGGGGGGAGGGAGAGGGAGGGGGGGGGGAATGCAGTTACCTCAATCATCACATTTTTCGATACATCTTTGGTATACATTTACAATGAATTTTCTGAAATCTCAAGGGTTGTGCAAATCTCAGTTTTCTGCGACGGCGGACGACTGTTTATGAATGGGCCCCATGTGGAGCAAAATTTCCTGGTTGAGGAAGGGGAGGGGTGTTTCAGAAGATCATATCTATCATAATAAAGGTACTTTAGTAGGAGGGACTCCATTTCCAGAGTCGTGGGCAGATGGGGTTTTATCCATGCGTTAAGTATAATTTTCTTTGCCACTGTAACTATAAGGGTGAGAGTTGGAATCAGCTTAGAAGCTGGGGGAGGAATGGGCCAGGAGTCGAAGTTGGCAAATAATAGGGGTAGTGGATCAAGGGTTGCTTGGAAGTGGAAGTGAAGTCTGTTATATGTCACAATCTTATTCCAGAATCGCATTATGTGCCTGCAGGACCAAAAGTTGTGGGCCAATGAGGCCTTAGGGGAGTGGCATTTAAAGCATTTGCCATCCTCCTCTGGGACAAAGAAACTACGTTGGTGTTGGGATATATATGCTTTATGGATGCATTTCACATGGACCTCCTGTAGCACAGATGATTTTAGAATTTTTAATATTTTGAGATGATATTTAAATAGAGCGTTGGAATCCTGTAAACTTGTCAGGTCTCTTGACCATGACTTGTAGACCTGTTCCTGGTGTTTGGCTCCTGGGAGCGCTGCTATGGGATCATATAACATTTTTGACTTAAACTTACCCTGCTGAAACTTGGCCAAGGCTCCGGATAGCATCAACGTGGCAGGTTCATTGGGGTTGAGTGGAGGTAATGAGCGGGTGTAGTGGCTTAGTTGGACAAGAGGGAAGAATGAAGCGTAGGGCAAGTTATATTTCTGCTGTAGTTCAGGAATAGTATAAGGGCGTCCTCCCGGATCAAAGACCTGGGAAATGCGTTTTAGACCCTTATGGAATAGGCGTCTGAAGCCTGCACAGTCTACGCTTGGGGGTAGTAAGGGGTTGCCCCATATGGACAGCCAGGGAGATATCTGAGGTGTGTGACCTAGTGTTTTTGATACCGACCACCATGCCGCATGGATCTCAATGAAGAGTCTATTTTGGGCTATGTGTTTGGGTAGTTTGGTTTTTGGGGTGTGGAGGAGGGCACTTGGGGAGTACGGGGCAAAGATAGCACAGTCTAAGTCATAGTCTGAGTAAGTTCCTAGTTCCGTCAGCCAGCCTATTGCAATCCTGCACAGTAGGGATTTGGAATATAGATTTAAGTCAGGAATGTTAAGGCCTCCCATGGCTTTGGGGAGGTGGAGTTTGTGCAGTGATATTTTGGCCTTTTTCCCGTTCCAAAGGAATTTGGAGATCTTGGAGTTAAGTTTTTTGACATCCGCATTGGATATTTTCATAGGGAGCATCTGGAGAATATAGAGTAATCTAGGGATAATCATAGATTTAATTACCTCCGCTCTTCCGAGCAGGGACAGTGGCAGGTTCGCCCAAGCTTCCAGGGAATTAGCCATAGAGGATAGCAGGGGGTCGAAATTGCTGGAATACAGTTTATCTAGCCTATTTGGGATTTGAATACCCAGATATTTTATCTGGGACGTTTGTGATTTAATAGATTGGAGGTCTGAGCCGGCAGGGAAGAGCGGAGGGTGGCCTTTTAACATCATGAGTTCTGATTTTGTTATGTTTATTTTATAGCCCGAAAATGAGCTAAAGCTCTGGATTAGTTTGAGGGCCACGGGTAGGGAGTGTATTGGGGAAGTAAGAAACAAGAGCATGTCATCAGCAAACAGTGAGACACGGAGATCAACCTTCCCCACCCTGATCCCCCCAAAGGTTGGGGTTTGACGCAGTGCTGTGGCCAGGGGTTCAAGGGCCAGTGCGAAAAGGAGGGGTGACAGGGGGCAACCCTGCCTCGTCCCTCGAGATATGGGGAAGGGGTCCGAAAGAGATCCATTGCACATGATTCGTGATGAAGAGTTGCTATATAAAGAGCGTATTAATTTAATGAATGTGTTCGGGAAGGAGAATTTTCTGAGGGTGTCGAATAAGTGGTCCCAGAGGACCATGTCAAACGCCTTTTCTGCGTCCAAAGATAGGACCGCCATCGAGGCGTCCGACCTGGTCCCCTGGGAGATGTGGAGGGCTGACAATACCTTTCTAATATTTGTCACTGGGTTTCGACCTGAGACGAAGCCGGTTTGGTCTGGGTGGACCAGGGAGGGCAATAGTTTTTTAAGTCTCTCGGCCAGAATCTTGGTTAAAATTTTGTAGTCTATATCCAATAGGGATATAGGTCTGTACGACCCTGGGTCGGATAGGTCGCGTCCCTCTTTTGGAAGGACTTTAATAGTTGCTAAGTTAAAATGGGATGGAACCACATTGGTCTGCATAATTTGGTTATACATATTTACTAGGGCAGGTGATATTTTAGGGGACATTAATTTATAGTATTCCGGGGTGAACCCATCAGGTCCTGGAGCTTTCCCCAAATGTAAGCCTGCTATAGTTTTTTGAACCTCTTCTAGTGTGATTGGCTCGGAAAGGGTTTCTGCATCTTCGGGAGATAGTTGGGGAATAGATAGGCCTTCCCAGAATTGTCTAGCTTGGTCTGTATCTGGTTGGGGAGCAGTATAAAGGTTAGTGTAGAAGGAGGATAATTCTTGGGCAATTTGAGAGTTGGAGGTGGTTATAGTCCCGTCAGAGCGTTTCAAAGGATGCACCACAGATGGGGCGTGATGTCCCTTGAGCAGGTTAGAGAGTAGCTTGCTGGACTTATTCCCAAATTTATAAAATCGGGCGTTAGAGGCAAAGGTGTGAAGAGATTCCGATTTGATAAATAAGCCTTCAAAGGTTGATTTGGCTTGTTGGTACTCTAGTTTGGTGATTGGTGACGGTGAGTTTTTGTAGCTTATGTATTTGGCAGATAATACAGTTTGGGCCTGGGCAAATTCCTGTGCAATGGATCTCTTCTGGAAGGAGGTTTGGGAAATTATTGCTCCTCTCACTGTGGCTTTGGAGGCCTGCCAATATAGTGAGGGATTGTTCAAAGCAGTAGGGTGGTTATGGGATGCATAATCATCCCAGGTTGCCTGTGCAGTTTTCTGTAGGGAGGGGGAAGTCGAAAGGTGAGAGGGGCATCTCCAAGTGATGATCGATCTTTTTTCAGGGGATAGGCGGATTTTAAGCCATGTTACTGCATGGTCGGACAGGGCAATAGGTTCGATAAAGGAAGTTATGAGTGCTGGAAACAGGGAGGCTGAGAGGAGTATATAGTCTATTCGTGATAGGGTTCCGGCGGAGGCAGAGAGACATGTGTATTCTTTCTCTGTGGGGTGGAATACTCTCCACACATCCATCAGTTGCAATCTGGCCGCCAGGGCCGGAACCCCCAGTCTGGGTAGTGATCTGTAGGTCGGTTTTTGTTTGTCTAGGTCTGGGTCAGAGATTAGGTTTAGGTCGCCACATAATATGATGGGTAAGTGGAGGGATGGGGTGAGAACGTGTATGATATCTAGGAAAAATTGTCTAGAGTAGGTGTTGGGGGCATATACATTTAAAATTACATACTGAGTCTGTGCTATGGTGATGCGGCATAGGGTATATCTACCGTTCGGATCTGAAGACAGAGGTTCGGCCGTGAGCGATGTTTGTTTCTTCGCAAGAATCACAACTCCTCTGGATTTGGAGTTTAGGGAAGCTGATGCTAGAACCTGCCAGTTGAGCATCCGGAGCTTGGCCGTCTCAGGCTGTGTGAGGTGGGTTTCCTGCAGGCACATAATATCGACATGCAATTTATTAAGGTACATCAGGATACGCTTCCTCTTTTGAGGGGAGTTTATCCCGCCCACATTCCAGCTACCCACAGTCAACGTGGACATGGGTACGTATTGGAAGGGAGCGGGACAAAGTGGCACATAGTAATAACATTATCAGCGAGATATGCAATCATTTTGAAGGACTTGTAACTGCAAGGGGGGGGTTTGTGGGGATGGAGATGGATAGGGTAGGAAGAGATAAAGAGAGGGGGGGGGGAGAAAAAACAGTAATGTATAGACTTCCGGAAATAAGGACCCAGCAACCATACCGTATCACTGGTAGCTCGGGTCTGAGAGAGGAGAAATCTGGAGAGGTGCCTCCACCAAAGCACTAGCTCCACGCACACAGCCTTACTTATTAATATTATGCAAATAGTAACAATGGCTACAACAACAGCCAACATCAATTTAAAGTAACTTAACCAAGTGAGTGTCACGCCCGCCACAGGCGTAAAAAATGGGAAGGGGGACTTCTGTAAGTGAAGTCGGGATAGGGGAGGGGGGGGGTGGGGGGGTAAAGGAAGTTAGGGGATTTAGGGAAGACTGACAGGGAAGGCATTTTGACATATAAGTGGGAACGATAGGATCTGGTTACTCGAGAGGCCAGGTGGGCCCAGCCAAAGAGTTCTCTATGTATTTTCCAGCTTTGAGCAGTCCCATTTTACTTGTAGATTGAATTGGGGGGGGGAGGGGGATGGGGGGGGGGTATTAGGATTTGGAAGTTTCAAAAACCGGCATCTTAGGGTAGGGAGTAGGAGTTAAAGAAAGACATATAGGTGTATGGGGTTCGGTGAAAAATTTGCTTCTGGGTTCTCCTGGATCAAGGGAAATCAGTTCTCCAAAGCGTTCATGTGAGGAGTGAATCAAAAAGGGAAAACTTGCATAACCAATGATGTACGTATGGGGCATCTCCCTTCAGGCATGTCTGATTTTTATAAACTTGTCGTTGGAAGTGATCATGATGGATCGTCTGCCCAGGAGTGGGTTGGTCTGGATGATTCTTCCCGCTCTTGCAGGTAAGCTTCGGCGTCTAGATGTGAGCTGAAGTCTTTGAAGGAATTGCCCTGAAAGACACGTAGTCTTGCTGGATATAGCATGGCAAACTTTACACCATCCCTTATTAGTTTCGCACACGTGGGTGCAAAGTCTCTGCGGGCCTTAGATAGCTCAGCGGAGAAATCTTGAAAAATCAGGATTTTATTGTCCTGCCACTGGATGTCCCTCTGTTTCCTGGATGCTGACCATATTAATTCCTTGTGCAGGAAATTTAGGGGTTTGAAAATTACTGCACGTGGTTTGGCGCCATCTTGAGGCCGAGTGGACCCCAGCCTGTGAGCCCTCTCTATCACGAGGTCTTCGCATCTATCTGAAATTTGCAGCAGTTCTGGAAGTGTCCCCCTGATAAAGTCAAATAGTGCTTGCCCATGTACAGCCTCTGGTAATCCAACAATGCGCAGGTTACATCTGCGGGAGCGATTCTCCAAATCCTGCACTTTATTGTGCAGGTATAATATTTCTTTATGAGCATTTTGTACTGTGTCCTTTAATTCTGCAATATCAGCGAAGTTTGCCCCCACTGTCTGCTCAGTGATCTGTGCTCTCTGCTGTAGTTGGGCAATCTGTCGATTAATGTCAGCAGTCTGTTCCTTTAAGAGGGGTCCTATGGCTGCCCTTATGGCTGTAACCATGTCCCCATAAGTAACTGGAGCAGTCAGTGGTGGTAGGGGTGTCTCAGGGGGACAGTACTCACTGCGCTGGGCATCAGTGTCCGCTTGTGGGGAGCTTGGGTTGCTGCATGCAGAGGAGGTTTTGGAGACAGAGGAGGGTGAAGCTGGGGAGGTTTTCTTATGTCCGGCGTCCGGCGCCATCTTGGAAATCGGAGCAGGCCGTTCTCTCTCCCGTTTTGTGCGGCTGGAGGTGCTGGGCATCGCGCTGGTGTAGCGCTTCATACAGCGGGGGGCTTCCCACAAGGTTAGGAGGTGGCGGGCGGGTAATTGAAGGGCTGTTAGCCGCGTTACATGCGGCGTGGAGTGCCCTGGTGTCGGAGCTCCCCTTCCCCGCTACCGCTGCATTCGGGGGCGGAGCCGGAAGTCAACGGATGGATGTTAATTTATTGCAAACAGAGCGTGCATTCAATAGGGCACATTTAATTTGTTTTGGAGTGTGGTGGGAGGCATGTGATATTTATGAGGTTAGCCGAATTTCTAGGCATACAACCAGTAAACTCTGAGTGGGACAGGTAGTTTGGGCCTGGGTTTGGTGATATGTCACCAGCTAATAATATTAGAAAGGAGAGATAGATAAAGGTGGATGTTTGTGTTTTTGTATTGGTGGTGGGATGTGGATGTGAAAGTACAAGTAGAGAAGTAAGTAAAGAGCTCATGAGTGTTTAGAAGAGGGGAGTGAATAATGGAAGAGGCAATGTGCACAGAGTGGTGAGTGTCAGGGAGATTACAGGATGAGTGAAGATTGGTGAAAATTCCATGTAATGAAATGAGAAGTAGCAGTTTGGTAAGCATGATGTAATAATGTATATTGTATTTACCTTGCTTGATGTTGTTCAATGTTTTTCAACTGTTTTTTTAACTGTTCTTTAAAAGTAATATCACTTTGTAATTTCTCACTTAGTAGATTTCTAACTTAGAGAACTGCCCAGGCAGAGGACTGCCTAGTCCAACCACTTAAGTAGACATGGGAAGAACAGGGCCCCATTATAAAGTTAGTACCAGGAGTGAGTCAGGACCGCTCACTTTGGCAGGAGAGCTAATTGGTGCAGTTTCCATAGAAACAAAGAAAGCACTCAAGCTCATCCATGATCCTGCTCCCCCAAGTTACTGAGGTGGTGAGGCCTAATGGGAATTTTCCTTGTGGGCCAGCCAATGTTGTAATATCACTGTGATCAGGAGCATAACCATATTGTGGGCACCTTAGAAAAATTTGGAAGGGCCGTCAAGGTATAAGAGGACATTGTAAACATGGTGTTTTGGCAGAGAAGGAGCCCTCTCTCCCCCTTCCTCAGTGAAGTAGCCATGGATAGCGCAACTGTACACTGAGCAAAACCAGCAATCGGTGCCTATTCTGGCCTCAGTAGTGTTCAGTAGTTCCATGTTCCAGTCAGCATCGAGGATGTGATGTCATGACATCACAAAAGATGGCAGTCAGAGACTGGAAGAGCCGCCAGCATCAATCCTGTAGAGGGCTGCGGGGTGCTGCAGAGCGGAGGCAGTCAGGATTGGAGCAAAGCAACCATGAGGTAAATCACAAATGCATTTGGGGGGCTTGAAAGGACTGGGGTGGTGGAGGGTGGGCAATACCAAACATACAGATGTGGGGACAGCAAAGTACAAGACATACAGCTGCAGTGGTGGGGGCAGAACATTCCCTCCCCCACATATAAATGGGAGGGGGCGGGACATACAAACCAGGACAGACAGTTGTTATCTTTTTAATGTGGAGATATAGAATATTATACACATTAAACTTGGGAGAGAAGATCAAGGCAGTCCATCCATAATGGAACGGCTGGGCTGTACCCTGAGGCCTGGGACAGACCGAAATGGTCTTATCCAAAGGCTAATAATAATAATAATGTTGGTTATTAATTGCAGGAAATCTAACAAGGACTAGTGTGAAATGAAGTTCCCGATGACCTCCCAGCAACGTACTTCCAGCACTGTTTACTTTAAATGATGATGAGTTTGTTATTTCAGTTATGCTCCAAGTCCCATCGGAACTGAGTACAGACGGAATTACTGGAAGAATTAACAATGTCAATTTTCATTTCAGCTAAAGACTTGGGGGACTAAATAAATTGTTTATGATAATTCTTTCATCTGTTAGATAATGTTGATAACAATAATGTTGTATCACCACAATGGGTATTGTACTTTTCCATCTATTAGACAGAGGATGATGGGGAAAAAAAGTACAAGAGACAGGCAACTTGTGCGCCTGACTGCCGCCATTGTTCTTTCTTATCAGCCGGTGGGCTCTGATAGGTTCCCTGCAAGGTCATCGAAGGTTACTGGCGAGATGTTGGATCTGCATTGGGCACAGAAAATGATTCTAAAACGACCCCTTCATATATTAGGAGAAATATCTAGTCCTCATTACAAGAAATTGACTGGTTGCTATTCATAACTTCAAGATTTTGTAATGAATATGTTTTATTGGTATATACTGTAGGTCAGAAGTGGCCGAAACGTTAATCGTGGTCTATCGGTAACTTGCGGAGCTCTCGTTGGTTGATCAGGACTAACTTCTGAACAGGTAAGGAGCCTCTGCTTGTTGCTGAAGCTTCGCTGCATTCCCAGGGATGCGGTGTGCAGGTGACATCATAAGTGGAGCCTGTCTGACCCAGTCAGCGGTAGTGGGAAGCCGTGAGCGGGGCCCCTCACAGTGTGACAGTGGGGAACAGTGACCGCGGGATTGTGAAGCAGTCTGATCCGCACAGGTAAGTTCTGTCGAATACTTTTGACATCGATGTGGGAGAACCGATGCTTCCTTTTTTTTTTCTTCAAGGTGCTGACACCAGGAAGCCCCGCCCCCAAGTTCTGATTGGCCCACGGTCTATTCAGTGAAATATAATGGCTAAATCTATCAATGGTTATCCATCAAATAGTTAACCACTATCGATGGCTGGGTGCAGAATCACCATCGATGGCATCTGCACCAATGGCCATCCCTATTGCATGCTGCTGTGTGTGTGTGTGTGTGTGTGTGTGTGTGTGTGTGTGTGTGTGTGTGTGTGTGTGTGTGTGTGGGGATGGGGGGTATTGCACATGTCAAGCTGGTCTGCATTGTGTGTGGGGGTAATTCTGCAGGGGGGTATTGCACAGGGGACTGTTCTGAACACGTAAGGGGGTATTATACACATGGTGAAATCTGCATGGGGGTATTACACAGCAAACTGTTCTGCACTGGGAGAGGCATATTCTGCTGGGTAGAGAGTATTGCACATGGGGCTGTTTTGCAGTGGGAGGGGGATATTCTGCAGGGTAGAGAGTATTGCACATGGGGCTGTTATGCACTGGGAGGGGGATATTCTGCAGGGTAGAGAGTATTGCACATGGGGCTGTTCTGCACTGGGAGGGGGATATTCTGCAGGGTAGAGAGTATTGCACATGGGGCTGTTCTGCACTGGGAGGGGCATATTCTGCAGGGTAGAGAGTATTGCACATGGGGCTGTTCTGCAGTGGGAGGGGGATATTCTGCAGGATAAAGAGTATTGCACATGGGGCTGTTCTGCAGTGGGAGGGGGATATTCTGCAGGGTAGAGAGTATTGCACATGGGGCTGTTCTGCAGTGGGAGGGGGATATTCTGCAGGGTAGAGAGTATTGCACATGGGGCTGTTCTGCACTGGGAGAGGCATATTCTGCAGGGTAGAGAGTATTGCACATGGGGCTGTTCTGCACTGGGAGAGGCATATTCTGCAGGGTAGAGAGTATTGCACATGGGGCTGTTCTGCACTGTGAGGGGGATATTCTGCAGGGTAGAGAGTATTGCACATGGGGCTGTTCTGCACTGGGAGGGGGATATTCTGCAGGGTAGAGAGTATTGCACATGGGGCTGTTCTGCAGTGGTAGGGGGATATTCTGCAGGGTAGAGAGTATTGCACATGGGGCTGTTCTGCACTGGGAGGGGCATATTCTGCAGGGTAGAGAGTATTGCACATGGGGCTGTTCTGCACTGGGAGGGGGAAATTCTGCAATGTTTAGAATGATGTTTCACCATTGTAGCTTCTACCTCTTTATTTATTTATCTCCTTTGATACTGAATTGTTATATTAGAATTATATCATAGTCCTGTACCAGTGCACAACATGTTCTTGTGGGATTGGTATATTTTGTCTAGAGGTGTCATAAGGGGAGCGAGGTGACACCAGATGCCGCATCCTCCCCAGTGACAGGAGCCAGATGCTGCAGTGTGACCCTAACCCACAACACTCAGCTGCTGTGACTGAGAAAGAGCCAGTAATGCTGGAAGAGTCTCCGGGGGCAGCCTATACGCTCCTGGAGTGATGTCATTGGAGGCTTCTCCCACAAGGCCACGCCCCTATAGTGAGGTCAGTAAGGATCCAGCAAAGCCAGGCTCCTGTGTGCATGAAGACACGCTATGCCCGGGTTCCCTTGGCCACACCGACCGTCACCGACCCTGATGCCGCCATTGAGTTTGGTAGTGTTAAAATATCAGCATTATCATGTCAGCATGAGACTTGTAACATAGCCCTTTTAGGTAACTGCACAGACACACGATTGCCTACTGTATGTATAGTTTTAGTTCATGCTGCAGAATACATACGGGTGATAGGCGCTGGGGATGCCAGCGGTCAGAATACCAACACTGGCATCACAAAGGGGAGAATCCCACCCTCGGGTTTGGTGGATATAGTTACCCACCCCCTGTCACCCCCTAATCCCCAGTGTAACCCTAACCCTCCCTCCCTTCACCCAAAGTCTACCCCACTACAGCCTAACACTAAGTACCCTCTAATGCCTAATCCTAACCCCCCCCCTTCCCCCACACCTTGGCCCAATGCCATCGCTCCCTGCATACCTTTTTATTTTCTTGGAAAACTATATGTAACATTGGGGTTCATTCTGGTTGATTCGCAAGGCTGCGAATTTGCAGCCTTGCAAGTCCACCAGATGCTGCCCTGCAAATGCCGGTACTCCCGCCCCCTCCCCCCCCACGCCATGTACCCTCGCACGGACTGCGAATGGATGTTTAACATAAACATCCAATTGCAGGCTGTGGGGGAAACACATATTAAATCACCACAATGCCAAATGTATATCACGTGTTTTGTAGTTGTTTTGAGCAGACTTATTATTTACAGTCTTTGTACCCTGATATTTTCAAAGGTGTAATACAGTCTATGTTTTATATTTACCATCAGTTCTACACTTCTACACGAGTTCCCCAAAACAGAATTATGTTGTTTAGTAGCTTAGGTTTATTTGTTTTGTTGCTGAAGTACCCGGGGCGGCCCAAATTAAAACATTTTTATCAATGAATTGGATACAACGGTCAACATTTTAAGAATAATTAGCAGCTTAGCAGCTCTTCCAACTCACCCGTGGGGTGGCTGCTCAGTGTCGTTTTTGTTTTTGGGGTGTCGCCAGTAGCCCTAATCCCCAGATGTCCTTCCTGTTCAGTTTGAGTAGATGTTATCACAGGCAAGGAGAAGTCCCAGCATCAGAGGCAGCCGCAGGAGCCAGGCTATGGTACCAGCTTGCTGGTGATAGAACACAGCAGGTGACCAGTCCCTCGAAGCCCAGCTCTAGGGAGCGGCGTCAGCAGCAGGAATTGGAGAGAAACCAGCAGAAGATCTTGGGGTGGCAGACAGGAACGCACAGTGATGGCACAGGCCCCTAGATAGTGGGGCTCATTGTTTAGCGCCTGAATTTTTTTACATATTTAGGGATCTTTGCTGTTGCTGGTTTCTTAGGAGCTGCTTCTCTGATGTTTACTTTCTGTCTGGTCAACTGACGTATTAATGTTTTTTTTCTATTTTCTTTTTTTCTATTTTCGCCGGCCTTGTGACTTTTCCACCGCCCGTTTTGTGTGTGGTGCTCCACCGCATGGTGTCTCTGATGGAGGTCTGCATGATGGTATTCCACATCACGTCCTCTCTGGTATCGCTCCCCTTCATGCTCCACGTGATATTCCGGGGGAAATTTACTAACAAAAATTAGTGGAAAAAAATCGTATTTTCATACGAAAATACGATTTTTTTGGGCGTATACGTATTTTTGGCATTTACTATGCCAAAAATACGAATTTTCATATTCCTATTGATGGGACATTCGTATTTGTATTTACAAATACGAATGAATACACCATCGATAGAATATGACAGGAATCACCATTCAAAAGAATGATGGTTCCTGATTTACTAAGCGGCCGTATTGAAAATACGGCTGCTAATTAGCCTGAAATGGCCGCGAATGGCCGGGGGCTGGTAATAAAAGTCAGGAAAAAGAGGGTTCCCCGATTTTTTAAAACCAGCTCCAGGTCCGGGGCTGGTTCCCAAAATACGGGGGACAAAATGACTAGGGGTCCCCTGTATTTTAAGAACCAGCCCCAGGCCAAACCAGACAGCCAGCAGGGTAATGCCACAGCCGGGGGGAGACTTATTATATAAGGTCCCGTGGCCAAAGCATTAACCCTACTGACCAGTCAGCCTGGCCAGGGGTCCTGAGTGGGGGGACTTTCTCGGCTCCTGATTGGCCGCTAGTCGGCCAATAGAATCATTCGGAGGAGAGGCGCGGAAGATGAAACATCTCTGCGCCTCTCCTCAGTCCGTGACAGCTGACCGCCGGGACACGCGCGTGTTGTTATTTTGCGAAGACCTGGACTACTTCAGGAAAGAAGAGGACCAGATCTTCGCCACAGGAGACACAAAGTATAATTTGCCTTCACAGGTCCCCTATGGATTACTTCCGACACGGACCCGGATGGACGCCGACATGGACCAGGACACCGGACCAAGACCGAGGGCTACCTACGGGCTCATGATAGGTAAGTATCAGTGTGTTTGTGTAATGTATGTATTAAACTTTTATTTTTCAGGGTTGTCAGTGTGTGTTTATTTAACTATTTCTAGTTCCACAGTACAAGACAATAGTTTATTATTCTATTTTTTTACACAAAGATCAGCTCAATGCCCACTGCCCAGGGGCATTGAGGACAGCACCAGGCTTCAGCCTTGTCAGGTAAGTCCTGGACCCCTGGCCAGGCTGACTGGTCAGTAGGGTTAATACTTTGGCTGCGGGACCTTATATAATAAGTGTCCCCCAGCTGTGGCATTACCCTGCTGGCTGGTTTGGCCTGGGGCTGGTTCTTAAAATACGGGGGTCCCCTATTCATTTTTCCCCCGTATTTTGGGAACCAGCACCGGACCTGGGGCTGGTTTTAAATAATTAGGAAACCCCTATTTGCCGCGGGGGTGTGGGGGGGGTGATTTTGTAAGACAGAAAAGAAAAGGGGGGGAGGGGTGGGGTAAAGTTGATGTGATGTGACTGAAATAAGTTTTGTAGATTAAAATTGATGTGACTGAAATAAGTTTTGTAGATTTATCCTGTCGTTGGTCAATATGTTTTATTATTATATATGGATGTATTTTTTAAACCACTACTGCCCTCCATACAGTTACATCTCCAATCATTTACAAATACATAATCTGGGTCTCCTATGTGACCAGAAATTAGGTAATGAAATAACTCTGGGACAAAAGCAAAAGAGCCCCACTGGCAGTTCAGTATGGAAGATCCAAGTACCTCTTCAGTGTGTTCGCCAGGTATAGATTAAGGGGTGCCTCTGGGTGATGGTAATGGCCCAGGAATAGTGTCCACGATGTTGTAAATGACAGAGGTTCAAGGCGGGAGTGGTATCTGCAATATCTCTGGACTGTATACTTGGAATCAGTCACATGTGGCCATTACCATCACCCAGAGGCACCCCTTAATTTATACCTGGCGAACACACTGAAGAGGAACTTGGATCTTCCATACTGAACTGCCAGTGGGGCTCTTTTGCTTTTGTCCCACCCACAATACCATCAGTGAGGAAAGTCAAGGAACGGAGCACATAACTGCTATCCAAAATCCAAAGCAGCCAGCTGGTTCTTCAAAATACGGTACCGTATGGACTCATCTACAAAACTTATTTCAGTCACATCAATTTTACCTCACCCCTCCCCTCTCCACCCCCCCCCCTTTTTTTTTAAAAGGCCTTTTTAATTGTCTAATATTGACCACAATATTGTGGAGTATGTATTGCTTTCTCTATATATTTTAAGAATAAAACTTATTCTGAGGTTACTCAAACTGTTAAACCATTTAATTCTATACAACATCTTGGACAACAGCGCAGTCTTTTTCCTTTTCTTCTTTTACTATGTAACTATGTAGGCACCTCCAACAGGCCCAGGTAAAAGATAACAACCCCACCCCCACCCCCCTCTGGCGCTATGGAGCCATTGGTTGGGCTTGCTGGTAACTCCGCATTCTGAGTGACAGCTCTGGGAGGCGATGCGGTATTGGTTGGCCGGACCGGTTTCAGGGATGGTCATGGTGGCTACGTGATGTCACACGCATGGGGGCTACCATAGCACCATTTCTGGATTGCGTTTGCATTTCTGTGACTCTGCTACTGATACTGAATCAGGCCCTCTCTGCGGATCCAGGATCCTACACCCACATAAACTAGATTTATTTGTAAGTCAGGCAGAACTCCCCGGGAAGTGTCAGGGGAACCAGCGCTGCTTATCCTGCCATCTCTTCCTGTTCCGTTGATGTGAGTCAGACACATTATTACCATATAAATGAGATAAAGCGCTTAGATAATTGTTGACTGATAGTGGAGGCAAGCAGCGAGTGGATGAGTCTAATAGATGCATTGTCTTGCTACATATTTCGCTTTTTTGGCACAGTTACTTTATTTTGTTATATTCCTTTTCAGAAATGACTCCAGATGCCGGCGATTTGTATCTCCTTAGTATCGCAGAGACCAACATGACAGCTACCATGGTGTTCTAATGTTTTGGGTACTCTTTAACTAGAAGGGCGCCCACGATTTTGATCTTGGGCATCGCAAGGTAAAAAATCGCGTCGATCGCATCGCATGCGACCAAAAAATCGCATGCGATGCGACCGACGCGATTACCGCGATTTTCCATAGGGAACAATGTTAAATGTACCAATTGACCCGTTTTTCCATAGGGAACAATGTTAAATGGCCCACAGAGGCCAAATAGGCACCCTGAAGTGTGAAATGGCCCCCCCAATTGTTAACGCCACTCCACGATCAACGTGAACCCGAAGCGTGGCGAGTGCAGCGAGCCTGCGAGGGGCGGCGGTACGCGTCCTACGACCTTTTCATACCCCCACTATCCACGTCGGTGTGGAGTTGAGAATAGAAAGTGTGGCGAGCGCAGCGAGCCACCGAGCCCGAAGCGTGGCGAGCGCACGCGGACACCTGTGAAGCCCGCAAGGGGACGGGATACCTGTGAAGGTATTCGCGTCCGCTTGCCACGCTTCGGGCTCGGTGGCTCGCCACACTTTCTATTCTCAACTCCACGCCGACGTGGATAGTGGGGGTATGAAAAGGTCGTAGGACGTGTACCGCCGCCGCTCGCCACGCTTCGGGTTGACGTTGATCGTGGGGTGGCGTTAACAATTGGGGGGGCCATTTCACACTTCAGGGTGCCTATTTGGCCTCTGTGGGCCATTTAACATTGTTCCCTATGGAAAATCGGGTCAATTGGGACATTTAACATTGTTCCCTATGGGAAATCACGGTAATCGCGTTGGTCGCATCGCATGCGATTTTTTGGTCGCATGCGATGCGACCGACGCGATTTACATTTTAACATGTATTTCTATGTAAAATCGTGGGCATCGCATCGGTCGCATCGCATGCCATTATAATGGCATGCGATGTACATGCGATGCCCCCGATGGGCGCCCTTCTAGGTAAAGAGTACCATGTTTTGCTCCTGCTCATGATTTGGGTACTATAATATTGACTGGCAACCCAGCAGTGAATGATCCTCTACGGATGGCTCCAAACAACATCTCCCGGGTCCCAGAATTCATGCCATTGTCACTTCTAGGTAAGACCTCCAGTCGGGATTCCGATGACAGTATACTAACCATCCCGGCAAACCACACCCAGTTCCAAAACCACTGGAGAGTCACAGGCTCCATCTTACTGTGGGTGTGGATCGTATTGTCTTAGGACGACAGACAGTCATTAGGCAGCAAGGTCGACAGGGTTCTAGGTCGACATGGGTGAAGGTCCACAGGTGTCTAAGTCGACATGGGACAAGGTTGACATGGATTTAGGTCGAGAAATGCGTTAGTACGATATTTTTTGACCCGAATGTCAACACAGCGACATGGACACAGTTGGAAATCAACTGCAGCCCCTCGCATCGCTCGATTCGCTCGCAATGCTTCCGGCACACTATTTTATTCTCCCACCACTCCCCAGTGGATAATAGGGCATGAAATACTGCCTGTCGGCTCATGTCGGCTCAAAAAACAATGAAAAAACCTGTGTCGACCTCGCGACCTGTTGTCCTAACCCATGTTGATCTAACACATTTGTCGACCTAAAACCATGTCGACCTTGTCCCATGTTGACCTAGACAACTGTCGACCTTCATCCATGTCGACCTAGCACCCTGTCGACCCAACGGTGTCAACCTAAGTTGGGTCGACAATACGACCGTATCCCCTTACTGTACATTTTAAAAGAAGACACTTGCAGGAAACATGCAGGTCATTAACACCAGGTGGCGCTGTCTCCCTGTTGGGTAGCATTATGCATTGATAAATACTGTATAACAGATTTAAGATAATCTGGATGATTTATGTAATAGAAAGGAAATTGCTTGTATGCATTATTTGTAAGTAGAGATCATTTGAATTAAGTTTCGGATATAAGGGTCATGCCTACATGCCTACAATACACATGATAAACACACACAGGTAACATAAATTAATAAATAAATAAGTCCAAGACAACAGGCCAGGGTGGGGTATAAAAATGTCCCTACCCTAGCTAGAAGGATGGCCAATGCAATAATCACTCGTTTCCCCCTTATTCCCCAAGCCAAAAGGTCTACTAAGGAGAAAAGGGTCAGTGGGTCTTTCTTGCCAAGCTTGGAGAGACCCTATCTCTCAACCCCTGAAGGAGTTAAGGTGCCCATACACGTTACAATTATTGTATACAATATTGTATACAATATCGCATCTCATCGCATATCGGTTTTGCGATGAGATGAGATCTAGTACAAAAAGTATGTGCAGCACATACTTTTTGTACTAGATCTCATCTCATCTGATCTCATCGCAAAACCGATATGCGATGAGATGCGATATTGTATACAATATTGTATACAATAATTGTAACATGTATGGGCACCTTTAGGGTCAGAGGACTTCCCTCTGCCTTCACTGGAGGACTCCGGATGGGTAAGTGAGGTGTGGGCCCACCTGGACTAGAGTCCCGTGTGCACCACCCACACTGCACCCATTATAGAAATGCTGATGGGTATTCCCCAAATTTTGTCTAATCTATAGGGGGAATGCAATTGAATGTGCATATAACACAGAACAGTGTAGCTGCATTAGGGGCAACACATGGAGGCTGCACACAGCCTTCCTCCTTTCTTAAACCATCCATGGCTACATTGGTACATATACTATGGGTGGAATGTCATGCCGCCCGAGTTAAGTGGCAGTACAGGTTGCCCACTGAACTCAGAGGTTTTTTTTTAAAGGGGCGATCACTTACAAGGCAAAACCATATTATTTACTATAAATTACCAGAAAAACATATTTAACATTCTTATTGCATGTGACTGTGGTTGCCGTGGTAGTTACATCAAACTGTGAAACATCTACAGAATTCTAAATCATTTAATGCAGTCTGAAGAAACAAACCAAGGATAAAAGGTTGTTGCCAAGTTGCCTTATATAAAACTAAATCTGTGCAACAAGATCTAGCTATCTTTCTATCTATCTATCTATCTATCTATCTATCTATCTATCTATTATAGGGGGTGGGCGAGAAATACCTTTAGGAAATCTACACCTGGAGAAATGTAATATAAGAGATGCATATTTTCGATATTGCATTTTATCTGGTTATTTTTTTGTTCCTTTCACTTATTGACCCAACCTTGGCTCAAAGCAGCAGGACTGAGATAAAGCCGATATTGGAGAGCAGCAGCAATATCTCCTCTGTTCCTTGCTGATATCTGATTTATAATGTTACTGAGTATTCATTAATAACCTGCACAGGAGGCGCTGCTGTATCTGGGAGAGAACGGACACAAGTATAAATATGTTTCAGTTCGAGGCCACACAATACTTTGGTTCTGATTTCTTGTATTTAATCTTATACCTCTATGCTTGTATATGGTGTCATCACACAGGAATTAATCTGTGTTTTCAGGGGATACCCGCTAAGTCGGAGTATCCACAGCATTAAAGAAGGAGGGACCGCAGTACATGTGTCCGATATCTGTAGTTCTCCCTCCTAGCTGCCATGGGGTCAAGTCATTTGGGGGTCCGAAGGCTCATAAAGAAACCCCCCTGCACCGGTTTTCTTTTTTTTTTTTTTATACATACAGCTGTGCTCATAAGTTTACATACCCTAGCAGAATCAGTGATTTTCTGGCCAATTGTCAGAGAATATGAATGATAACTCACAAACTTTTCTTTCACTCATGGTTAGAGGTTGGGTGAAGCCATTTATTTTCATACAAACTACCCAAAACTAAACTACCCAAATGACCCTTATCAAAAGTTTAAATACCCTGGAGATATTGGCCTGATAACATGCACACAAGTTGACACAAACGAGTTTGAATGGCTACTAAAGGTAACCATCCTCACCTGTGATCTGTTTGCTTGTAATCAGTGTGTGAGTATAAAAGGTCAGTGAGTTTCTGGTCTCCTGAAAGACCCTTGCATCTTTCATCCTGTGCTGCACTGACGTGTCTGGATTCTGAGTCATGGGGAAAGCAAAAGAATTGTCAAAGGAAAGGGATTTAAAAAGATATCCAAACAATTGAGAATGCCAATCAGCAGTGTTCAAACTCTAAGAAGTGGAAAATTAGGGATTCTGTGGAAACCAAATCACGATTCAGCCACAACTGCCAGGAAAATTGTTTGGGATGCAAAGAAAAATCCACAAATAACTTCAGCTGAAATACAGGACTATCTGAAAAAAAGTGGTGTGGTTTTTTCAAGATGCACAGTTTGAAGAAAAATGGGCTGCATGGTCGAGTCGCCAGAAGAAAGCCATTACTACGCAAATGCCACAAAGCATCCCGCTTACAATAAACAGCGCAGAGACAAGCCTCAAAACTTCTGGAACAAAGTCATTTGGAGTGATAAGATGGTTCCAGCATGAAGGGTGGTGAACGGATCCACGGGAGGCTGTAGTTTATATAGTTGCCCCCTCTGTCCTAGCACCATCACCTCTGTCCTGTCCCTGTCACTTCTGTCTCCTGAGTCCTGACCCCTCTGTTCTGTCCTGGTCCTGTCCCCTTTGTCCTAACCCTCTCCCTGTCACCTCTACCATGTCCTGTCACATTTGTCCTGTCTCTGTCACCTCTCTCTCCCTCTCCTGTTCCCCCTGCCATGTCCAGGTTCTCTCTGTCCTGGTCCTGTCCATTTGTCCTAACCCTCTCCCTGTCCCCTCTGTTCTCTTGGTCCTTTCCTAGTCACCTATTTACTGCACTGTCCCCACTGTCCTGTCCCTGTCACCCTTTTCTCCTGTCCCCTCTGTTCTCTTTGTCCTGTCCCAGCCCCATATTTCCTGCACCACCCCACTGTCCTGTCCCTGTCACCCCCTCACTCCTGTCCCCACTGTGCTCTTGGCCTTGTCCCAGTCATCTATTTCTTGCATCATCCCCACTGTCCTGTCTCTGTCACTCCTATCTCCTGTTCTCTCTGTCCTGACTATTGCGCTGCCTGGTATGTGCTGTACAGAAACCTCTTTCTGAATAACTCAATAGAGGAACTGTGTTTTTCTGATCAGCTGATCTGGTCTCTCCCAGACCAGGCTGACTCAATATTATTGATTGGAAAATCTGTTTGTAGTTTAAATATTTAAAGTGACAATATGTTGTAACATGGGTACATAGTCATGGACATTAATATAACCAGTTCTCTCCTTAGGCTCAGACCAGCGAGTTCACTCACAATTATATAATTACCAGTGGTGGATTATACATATGTGCTTCGGGACTGTAGCATCGCGGCACCTTTGCATGGGCCAATCCCTGGCAGATCCATCTTGTTTTCCCCAAACCCCTCAGAGCCAAAAGGGCTACTGAAAAAGGATAGTGAACAGCCACCATCTTGGATGTATGTATATCTTGCTAATTTTTAAACAATCGTTTTTTGGTCTTTTTACTTGTTTTTTTTTTTTGGGAAAATTGTTTTGTTTTGGATGTTTTTCTATGTGTCCTCATGACCTGCCCATGGGACTAATGTGAAGTGTTTTTTAATGGATTAAAATCTTTTTGGTATTTTTTACCTAAACTGGCCTCCTGGTTCCATACAAATCAATATTGGATATATCTATAAAGAAACTGCTACGGGCTTTTTGCCCCCACTTTAAGGGGTGAGTAAGGTACGCCATTTGATATTCGGGGTACAATTGCATATAGAGCACTACTAGGCTAGCATACCCTAATCACATTTGGTGTCATCCTCTTGTATTTTATACATCTGGGAGTATTGAAACAGTGAATATCACAACTGCCCAGAACACCACACTAACGAAGAACATATGGGAGAAAGAAACCTTTACAGGTTTGAAAACTCCACTTAACACCGTGAGTAGGGGCACGCTTCTTTCTCCATTTAAAGAAAAGAAACCTTTACATATGTTCTCCTTCAATTGTTTATGTAAGTGAGGTATGCTGTCATTGTTTTGTACAGCCCTCACATACATCTAACCTAACTACCCAATAGATTCTCAGACACCAATTTTTCTTCTTTTTGAGCACGGCTGAAAAGCCCTTTGGATCACGTCACAAGCTCTTAAAGAGACACTGTCCAGAACACCACATTAACGAAGGACATATGGGAGAAAGAAACCTTTATAGCTTTGAAAACGCCATTTAACACCGTGAGTAGGGGTACGCTTCTTCTCCACTTAAAGAAAAGAAACCTTTACATATGTTCTTCTTCGATTGTCTATGTAAGTGAGGTATGCTGTCATAACTTACCATGTTCTGTACAGCCCTCACACACATTTAACTCAACTACTCGAGAGATTCTCAGACACCAATTTCTCTTCTTTTTGAGCACGGCTGATAAGCCTTTTGGATTACTCCACAAGCACCTAAAGAAATACCCACGCTAAAACTGAGCCTCTCCGGGAAAACACAGAAAAGAAACCTTTATAAGAGGGAAACCGTCACAAAACCACGTGAGTTCTGGTACGCCCGGAGTGACCCAGTTCTTCTAAATAATAGAGCACCCACTCTTTAGAGTGTTCATAATAAAGGACACACACAAATTCAAATTGTATTTTTTATTTTTTTCATTTTTCTCTTCACGCAATACCTCAATTTGGTGAATCCCACTCATCAGATATTAACATCATACAAGAGGAAAAGCCTGAACTTAAAGAAATCTAAGTATTGTTTCTCCTTGCGCCATTGATTATATATCCCATTTTCCTGTATGCTACTGAAAAAGGGTTGATGGGTCCTCCTCACCAAAGCTTGGAGAGACCCCATTCCTCAACCCCCAAAGGAGTTGGCGGGTTTCCCTCTGCCTTTTGGCTTGGGGTTCAGAGACCTTAGCTTTCCACTGTGAGCAGAGAGTTTTAGTATGCCCATAAGGGTCATGCCTGCAGCTCAATAAATGTGTCAAAAACACATGCGAAACATACAGAAGAAAATAAGCCCCAGCCAAAAGGTGGGATTGGGTGCATGAAGGACATGTCAAGGGATAGGCACAGCAATAATCATTTTCTCCTTATTCCACTAACCCCTCAAAGCCAAAAGGTCTACTGAGAGACCCTATCCCTTAACCCCAGAATCAGTTAAGGTATAAGGATCTTTCGGCTAGGGGTCATCCCAACTTCAGCAGGGTTGGGTGAAGCATCAGAGACCTCAGCTCTCCCCGTATAGGAAAAGCTTCAGTGCACGGGGAGCAGGGTCCAGTTATATACAGGGTGTAGCTATCATCGGTGCAGGGGATACAGCTGCTATGAGGCCCAGATCTGAGGGGCCCCTTCACTGTCACAGTTACATGTGTTATACAAAGGGGTGAAGCTACCATAGGTGCAGGGAGTGCAGCTGCTATGGGTCCCAGAGCTGAGAGGGGCCACCTTCCCTGTCACAGTTACATGTGTTATACAAAGGGGTGTAGCTACCATAGGTGCAGGGATTGCAGCTGCTATGGGGCCAGAGCTGAGAGGGGCCACCTTCCCTGTCACAGTTACATGTGTTATATACAGGGGTATATCTACCATAGATGCAGGGGTGCAGCTGCTATGGGGCAAAGAGCTGAGAGGAGTCACCTTCCATGTCACAGTTACATGTGTTATATACAGGGGAGTAACTACCACATGTGCAGGGAGTGCAGCTGCTATGGGGCCCAGAGCTGAGAGGGGCCACCTTCCCTGTCACAGTTACATGTGTTATATACATGGGTGTAGTTACCATAGGTGCAGGGGATGCAGCTGCTATGGGGCCACCTTCCCTGTCACAGTTATATGTGTTATATACAGGGGTATATCTACCATAGGTGCAGGGAGTGCAGCTGCTATGGGGCCCAGAGCTGAGAGGGGCAACCTTCCATGTCACAGTTACATGTGTTATATACAGGGGTGTAACTACCATATGTGCAGGGAGTGCAGCTGCTATGGGGCCCAGAGCTGAGAGGGGCCACCTTCCCTGTCACAATTACATGTGTTATATACATGGGTGTAGTTACCATAGGTGCAGGGGATGCAGCTGCTATGGGGCCCAGAGCTAAGAGGGGCCACCTTCCCTGTCACAGTTACATGTGCTATATACAGGGCGTAGCTACCACAGTGCAGGGAGTGCAGCTGCTATGGGGCCCAGAGCTGAAAGGGGCCACCTTCCCTGTCAGTTGTGCGTGTCCACACTGTGTAGTGCCGCTGCTGCCTTCCTCGGCCCCCAAGCAGCAGCTCAGCTCAGGCGGCAGCAACAAGGACACCTAGCAAGGTGAGAGGTGCACACAGTCACACCCCCCGCTCCCAAACAAAGCATTGCGGTGGCAGGTGGTGACTCAGTGTTGGGTGAGGGTACGACGCGCCCCCCCCCCCCCCCCCCCGGTAGGCCCTTACCCTCCCAGTCTGATACTGCATAGGTGTAGCAGCTGCTATGGGGCCCAGAGCTGAAAGGGTCACCTTCCTGTCAAACAAGGGCTATATGCATTTTTCACCTGGTACATTGGGGCCCTTACAAACGTTTCCTACAGTATGTGGCCTACAAATATCTAGTCACACCACTGCCAACATCAATTATTCAGGTGAATCATTCCCGCTCTAGCCAACCAAATCTGCTCGTCTCAGAACAGTTTTAGTCAGTTCTTGATGCCAAATAAGGCTCTGATTGGGCCGATTCCCGGGTAAAGTTTGACTGATGGAAATAAGCAGAATTGAGCTGAACTGTGAGTGACAGGAAAGAGCCTCAAGCTGGGAGAATATTCCCAGCTGCTGCTAATTATACACCAGCCATCAACTCGTCCTCCGCTCACAAAATATCATCATTTACTCCTGAATATTTCCATTTAGCACTCAGAATCTCCCTGTCACATAACTCATGATAAGCGCACGTGTATCCCTCACGCTTTCTTCCTCAGAAAACTCTGTTCTGGCTTACATTACTTTCCATAAGAATATTATCTCACTGTGCATTGCCCTCACTGTGCAGCGCAAGTACATGACATTCTCCTCATGGCCATCATAGTAACAGCAATGCTGACACTTGGAACAGTGAGGGTGGTCTGCCCGGCCCCCTGGAATAACAGGCAAGTCTCCTGATTTTTGAGGGACCCCAGTATTGACCACTTAGCGAATAAAGTAGGTGGTCCAGACGGCTAATAATTTGATTCTGGGGAATAGCATCTTCATAGTCATGCCCCCTGCTTTACAATTTACAATACCGTCAAGTGCGTCGGAATGCGTATGTGGGGGCGGGGGCAAGGGTGCAGTTAGCCCCTCCCAAGGTGGAAAGAGGTGACGTGCGGGGAACAGGAAAGCGGCAGTGGAGGGCAGGCTGAGGATAGGGAGAGTGGCGCCTCTTTCAAAAGTCCCATTGAAATCAATGGACAGCTGTGGATTGGCTGGTTAGAGCCACCTGTCATAGCACTCAGCCAATCAGCGGTTCCCCATTGAGTTCAATAGGACAGCACATGGGAGATGGCAACTGAGATTTAAGTAGCAATGGTGAGGGGCAGCATCAACATAATATGGGAGATGACTGACCCGGATTCAGTAAGAAATCCTGGCGGTCGGGATCCCGGCGTTCAAAATCCCGACGCCGGAATCCCGACCGCCGAAATCCCAACAAGGGGGGAACAACCCCCCCCCCCCCTTGCGGGCTCGCTGCGCTCGCCACGCAGCGGGCTCGGTGCCTCACTACGTTCGGCACGTTAATTTATTCTCTCTCCAGGGGTGTCGTGGACACCCACGGAGGGAGAAAGTGTCGGGATTTCGGCGGTCGGGATTCTGAACGCCGGGATCCCGACCGCCGGGATTTAAACTGCATCCCACTGACCCTTAAGCAGTGAGAACCAAGCATTTTTTGGGGAGTGGTATGGACAGCACATGTCCGGAACGCTATGGATGGAGTTCTTTACTGGGTGGGACTGTTGCGCCCCCCGAACTGTTCCCAGTGGGGGCCGCATGATTTATTGTTACGCCACTGACCTTTTACCAGGGATGGGGAACGTTCGCCCTCCAGCTGTTGTTGAACTGCACATCCCAGCATGCCCTGCTACAGTTTTGCAATTTGGCCATACTAAAACTGTTGCAAAGCATGCTGGAATGTGTAGTTCAACAACAGCTGGAGGGCGGAAAGTTCCCCATCCCTGCTCTATACCCTATCCATCACTCTTCCCACACGCCTTCCCATCGTAACACGCGCCTGTCTCTCAGCCGGATACTGACACGTTAACATGACACCAGCCTTCCGCAACTTGTATGTGTCTCACTGTCACAAGTAACATCACTGACCAGTTACCAGGGTCTGGTGTTCCATTGATGTTCCTGTCAATGGAAAATCTCTTGAGGTGAAAATGTAGCGAGAAGGTTATTATTTATATTTATATATAATCCTAGCTGAGAGACTAAAGTGCTAAATATTGCCATATATACTGTAATACAACGCTGCAATGCAAGAAATGCTATGAACAGATATTTTGTGCAAAGGTCCCATATTATTTAGTGATGATCTAGGCAATGAGCTTCTTACAGCGTGAAGGGTAATCTATGTAATCTTCCTGAGGGTGTGGTAATACAGTATATCAGGGTTGCCGACTTTTACAGTCTTTTACAGTCTCCTCTCCGGCAGAACCCATCATTCGTCCCTACCCCCAGTAATGCAAATCCAGCAATACACTGGTCTCCGGAGAGGGGGCGGGGCTAAATGGACACAGTTTGCATATTTAGCCCCTCCAAGGAAAACCCGCAAACCACGGCAATTTGAATCTCTGCCAAGGGGAAATGCGGGATCTGCCGGTATCCAGGATAGGAAACCCTGCAGTATATAGAGACATATAATGAAGGTTAGCAAGTCCTTTACAGTACCTGCTGCAGATGGTGTCTTAGATGCTGGTGCCGTGGGGCTAGGGCAGGGATGGGGACCCTTTGGCCCTCCAGCTGTTGTTTAACTACACATCCCAACATGCCCTGCTACAACTTGCTATTTGGCAATGCTGCTAATACTGTTGCAGGGCATGATGGGGTACGTAGTTGAACAACAGCTGGAGGGCCAGGGCTAGGGTGATAGAGCAAAACCTTCCTGGAGGTAATCTTGTGTTAAATTATAGAATGATGCCAAATAAAATTTTGTGTTCCAGCATAGTTCAATGAATGTTATGCCCATTTGCAAACTTGCTTGGAAAAAAAGGTATAAATAGGAACCTTTGGCCCTCCAGCTGTTGTTGAACTACAAATCCCACCATGCCCTGCTGCAGTTTTGCTATTTGGCCATGCAAAAACTGTTCAAGGGCATTCTGGGAGGGCCAGACAGTGACTGGGGCATGATGGGCCCACCAATGAAATGCAATTGGAGGGCCCATGTTTAAGGGTGTGGTCAGGGCCGGCTCTCCCTTCGGAAGATTTAGGCAGCTGCCTAGGAGTTCCAGAATCTGTGGGGGGGGGGGGGGGGGGCATAGCAACCAATCAGATTCTATCTATTATCTAGTATGATTGGTTGCCGTAACTAGGTGTATCCGGTGGTGCCTTGCCCACAGCGCATTTGCACTGTGGGTGCACCATCTGACAGTAAGACCCGCACAGCCGCTCACCGCCACCCACCGCCGCCGCCACACCAAATTAATGACAGCAATGCACTGTAAAAAAGACCTGTGCAGTATACGGTAACAACAAGTGCAGAGTCTGATACCTTATCCCTAGAACAGGAGGTGAGCGTTCACCAGGGGTTCCCCCTGTACCCTGAGGACCAGTCCGACCTTGATGCCAGACACCTTAATTTGTGATTTTTCATTTAATAAAAATAATGGAACTTTATATGTTCCTCAAGTGTAGATTACGAGGATGGTAGAAATCGCAGAGGAATTCCGTGACCATGTATAAATGTATGAGGCTGCAGGGTACAGAACACCTAGATGAATTTTAATATCCTTATTATGTACAGTGGGAATATATTATTCCCTATTATAAATAAATAATCACATCAATGTGCACAAACGTTAAGCGATATCATCAAACAGCATCCAAAAATATATACTTTCCAGTAGTTAATACGTAAATGTATGCAGTGGCGTTACTATGGTGTGGCAGCCCCAGCTGTGGCTTGGGGGAGCCAGCGGTCTCGGGGCGCACTGAAAAATGTATGAATACACAGTTTGCTGTCACTCAGTAGTAGTGGGCGGCGGTGGCTGTCTGCTGTAGCTGCGTACCGTAGGTGACAGCCCACTACCCCTTCACAGTCTCCTCTGCGCCTGGGGGCGGCAGGTGTCATTACCCGCACACACTTCAGCTAGTATCCCCTGGTGATAGAAGGCTACAGTATGTCAGCGCCACGGACGGGATGTCCTCCCAGTTACACCGCATGGGTGCACGTCACTCCTGGGGAGCTGCAGCACTATACATGGCGGCGCGCAGTGGCCAAGGTAACCAGTGTGCACCATTGTCATTGGGGGGGGGGGGGGGAGGAGGCACTGGGAGGCGGCACAATTATTTTGGCAAGGGGGAGCTAAATTTATAGTTTCTCCACTGAATGTATGTAAAAGATCTTCATTGGCTGCCAGCCTCTGTCTCACAATAGCCTGAGTCAGCGGTGCACCCAATGTCGAGGTCCTGCGCATGGGAGTGCTTGTTTGCCACATGCGCCGAAGCCCCACTGCGCGTGTGCAGTGCTTGGACAGCTATAGCGCATATGTAGAGGATTTATTTGCAAAGCGACGGACAAGAGTTTTGGGGTGGTACTATGGGTAACCAATAAAACACAGGCATTTGAAGGCATTCCCTGGTCATTTGTGTGCAGCTGGAGAGGTCCCTGAACATACTAACTGACTTTTTGTATCTCCTCCCCCGAGCAGCCTGAGGGAGGAGTCGCTGCTGCATACCTGCCTACCCTCCCCGAACATCCGGGAGACTCCAGAACATCAGGTGGCCCTCCTGGCTCCCTGGAAAGGTGGTCAAAACTCCCTTTCAGATCACCCAATAGTGACATTTTGGCACCACCCCTTCTAGACAATGGCTGTTTTCTCAGCACTATATAGAGGGGGGCGGGGCCACAATGATAAAATCATACCACCCACTGCACATCTACCTGCCAGCCACACTGCCATGGACTGACTGGGCTGCTTACTCCCAGATGAGGGGACAGCAATGTAGGCAAGTATGTGCTGGTCCAGCAGCCAGGAGATATACAGTAGTAGTGGTGGTTAGTGGAGGCAAAGCTCAATGGCAGCCCTTGAATTCCTGGAACCTTGAGATTACCGGACTGTATTGAGCAATCCTGCACAGGTGGTGACCTAGATACACAATTGAGCCACTGTATTATTCTGCCAGGCAGATGCACTCCCTCTAGTGGAAAAGCTGCGTACTGGATGTCCATCCAGACATGCATCATGTTTTAGATCTTGATTTGTCAATGCAATTCTGTTGTTAATCTTCAACGAAGATAGGGGGAGTATTATCAAAGTTTGGTGAGACATTATGGGCTATGAACTAAATTTTAAAGAGATGAAGTGGAGAGAGCTAAACTAACAACCAACCAGCCCCTCCTGCACCCCCACCTGCCCCGTCGGCGGGGGTCGGTGGGACCAAATGATACGTTTGCATCATTGTACGGGCATTGCATGGCGGTAGTGTGGCCTCGAGGACGCGTTTGCACTGACTACACCCCCAAAATGTGTCACATCACTATAGCTCCGCCCTCTTCTGCCCCTTTCCTCACCCCATCAGCAGCCCCACCCCCTGCCTCAAAGAACTGGCTACTCTCTCCTGGAGAGGGCAGCGCAAAAGTAGGCAATCCTGCCTAACTGCCATTTTTCAAACACAGCCTGTAACATGGCAGTTTGTAGCCAAACTATCGCCAAGCCTTGATAAATCTACCCTATAATATAGTGTCCTGAATAATGAGGAGATGTATGAGAAGTGAGCCAGTGGAGGAGTTACCCATGGCAACCAGTCAGCAGCTTTTTGCTGCTTCCTCATCTCCCCCCAAAGTCTGTTCTTAAGAGGACAGGCGCTGCATTCCTGATCCATCCAACACCTGCCACGCTCTCCTGTCCTATGATTCTGGCACACTGGCTCCCTCTAGCAGCACTATGGGGAACTGCAGATCTCTTTAAAATGAAGCAGTGACAGTCATGTGACCATTTAAAATCTTCAGCCAAGTATATTTACCTTCTGAAGGAATTCAAAGATCTACCTCATTCAAACAAGAAGTTACGGGGCACGTTCATTTCAAGGCTGATACAGCTGCTACCTTTGCGCTACATGATTTACAAAGCTGGAAATGTTGTACAGACAGGAGAGCAGATTTCTCGTCTTGTCACTCTATATTTGACGACTGAATGGCTCTCCTATTTCCCAGAGCTGACAGATCTCTTTGGACAAAGACTCTCTGTGAATAGCTCGCCAAATTCCCTGTAAGACAAATAAATTATTTAGATCCCCCCCACCCCCTCCCCCGAGGCCTGTTTTCTTTTCTGTTGGTTCTAACCCCAGCATACCTTCCCGAGGCTCACCAGGAAATATTCATACTCATTAGAGCAATTTCTTGTAAGCGATTGGTGACTATGGGCCAGATTCAGTAAAGCGAAAAATGCAAGTCATTTTTTGTCTGGAACAAACCATGTTGCTAGGCTAGGGGGATCAAATACATTTATATTGCTTCTCTGCAGGCTAAATACTGGCTGCTTTTGCATGTAGCCCACAAATTCTGCTGGACAGCTTTATATTTATACTGCCTTTTAAATTTTATTGTGGACACACCCCACCCAAATCTAAATATCTCTACATGTTACATCTGCCCCACCTGCAGTGCAGCATGGTTTTGCCCAATTGTACGCTTTTCTCATTTGCCATCTGGGAACTTATTCCAGCGAAGTTTCGGCTACGGAGTTCCGCTGCTGCCAGTTACAGATGAGCATCATTTTAGCAGCCAATCATGGCGAATCTGCCTTTGGAGTTTTGTACATTTCTCCGGTGGAATCAGCAGGAATATATGACAGTTCTATCCCTTGTTCACATTCTCCACGTGTTGAGTTCTATTGTAGCTTTCGCAAATAACTCCACTTTCCCAACGTGGTCCTCAGACAGAGAGCCTGTTGGATAAGTGTCAGGTTTGGTATATTTTACAAAACTCATAGCCTACCCCTAACCTCTCCTCCCATGGCCTACTCCTAACCTCTCCCCCCGTAGCAGGGGCGTAACTAGAACTTTGTGGGCCCCATAGCAAAATTTATAATGGGGCCCCCCCTAACTTAGGTCTCTACCAGTGCGCAACTCACCGTGTGTGGCCACCATTAGTGAGAACAGTAAAAATGTGCCCCTCCAATAGATACTTAAAAAATTAAGATTGAATACATTCTAAAAAAAAAAAAAAGTGTGTGGCCTTGCTTCAAAGGGTAATGCTCCTCACACTTTATGCAACACACCGCAAAGCCCATTATACATTATTCGACACACCGCAATGATCATTACACATTATGCGACACTCCGCAAAGCCCATTATACATTATTCGACACACGGCAATGATCATTACACATTATGCGACACTCCGCAAAGCCCTTTACACATTATGCAACACACCGCAAAGCCCGTTACACATTATGCAACACACCGCAAAGCCCATTACACATTATGCAACATCTATACAGCAGAACATTTACTCAGTAAGAGACTTATGACCCACTGGTGCCCTTTACATGACATAATGCCGGAGTGGATGTACAAATCCAACAATTAGGCAATCCTGCCTAACTGCCATTTTTCAAACACAGCCTGTAACATGGCAGTTTGTAGCCAAACTATCGCCAAGCCTTGATAAATCTACCCTATAATATAGTGTCCTGAATAATGAGGAGATGTATGAGAAGTGAGCCAGTGGAGGAGTTACCCATGGCAACCAGTCAGCAGCTTTTTGCTGCTTCCTCATCTCCCCCCAAAGTCTGTTCTTAAGAGGACAGGCGCTGCATTCCTGATCTTTACATGACATAATGCCGGAGTGGATGTACAAATCCAACAATTATTATATCACGTGAAAGATGTGACGCCAAGTGGCATCCCCCCTGTGTAAAACATACCCCTGCATACGTCCTTTACACATTATGCCACACGGAACGTGCCCCAAATTCACATTCTGACACAGGGAATGGGCCCGAAATTCACATTCTGACACACGGAATGGGCCCGAAATTCATATTCTGACACAGGGAATGAGGCCGAAATTCACATTCTGACACAGGGAATGTACCCGAAATTCACATTCTGACACAGGGAATGTACCCAAAATTCACATTCTGACACAGGCATTGAGCCGAAATTCACATTCTGACACAGGGAATGTCCCCGAAATTCACATTCTGACACAAGCATTGAGCCGAAATTCACATTCTGACACAGGGAATGTACCCGAAATTCACATTCTGACACAGGGAATGTACCCGAAATTCACATTCTGACACAGGGAATGTACCCGAAATTCACATTCTGGCACAGGGAATGTACCCGAAATTCACATTCTGACACAGGGAATGTACCCAAAATTCACATTCTGACACAGGCATTGAGCCGAAATTCACATTCTGACACAGGGAATGTCCCCGAAATTCACATTCTGACACAAGCATTGAGCCGAAATTCACATTCTGACACAGGGAATGTACCCGAAATTCACATTCTGACACAGGGAATGTACCCGAAATTCACATTCTGACACAGGGAATGTACCCGAAATTCACATTCTGGCACAGGGAATGTACCCGAAATTCACATTCTGACACAGGGAATGTCCCCAATATTCACATTCTGACACAGGGAATGTACCCGAAATTCACATTCTGACACAGGGAATGTCCCCAATATTCACATTCTGACACAGGGAATGTACCCGAAATTCACATTCTGACACAGGGAATGTCCCCAATATTCACATTCTGACACAGGGAATGTCCCTGAAATTCACATTCTGACACAGGGAATGTCCCCGAAATTCACATTCTGACACAGGGAATGTACCCGAAATTCACATTCTGACACAGGGAATGTCCCCAATATTCACATTCTGACACAGGGAATGTACCCGAAATTCACATTCTGGCACAGGGAATGTGCCTGAAATTCACATTCTGACACTGGGAATGAGCCCACAATTCATATTCTGACACAGGGAATGTACATGAAAGCACACACTGCAAATATGCACATGATGGTGTGTGTTCTGATTAGATCCCTGGCACAGATTGAAAGCGTCACATTATACTTTTATATGAAACTAGGTGATTCATCGCGCCCTACGGGCGCTCTTCACACCGTCGTAAGGGGCTGCGCCCCCTTAATTTGTGAACGTTTGTATATGAGAAATATGGTTAGAATTGTATGAAAGATGCCCTGTATTGCAACTTAGGTGTCCGCGAATCGCGGGAGGGGGGGTCGCGGAGGGTGCCGCGAATTGCAGGAGGGGGGGTCGCGGGGGGTGCCGCGAATTGCAGGAGGGGGGGTTGTGGGGGGGTGGATGCTGCGAATCGCGGGAGGGGAGGGATTGCAGAGAATCGCGGGAGGGGGGTTGCGGGGTGGGTTGCCGCAAATCGCGGGAGGGGGGTTACGGGGGCGGGGGTTGCGGCGAATCATGGTAGGGGGGGGTCGCGGGGGGCGTGCCGTGAATCACGGGAGGGGGGGTCACGGGGTGGGGTGCCGAGAATCGCGGGGGTGTGTGTGTGTGCCGTGAATCGCGGGAGTGGGGGTTGCGGGGGGGGGGTGGGGGGGGTGTGACGCGAATCGCCACAAGAAAAAATCAACACAGAAAGGTCAACACATGTAAATGTTGACATAAGTGTGGCACTTCATTGGTGTCCATGTCGACACATGAGAATGAATATGAAAACATTCAAAAAATGAAAAAAAAAACTTCAAAAACTCATGTCAACCTTTTTCATTGTCGACCATAGCCATGTCAGTGTTTTCCATGTGCAATTTAATTCTGGAGCTGCCGCGAATCGTGGGGGGGTGCCGCGAATTGCGGGAGGGGGGGTCGCGGGGGCGGGTGCCGCGAATCGCGGGAGGGGGGGTTACGGGGCGGGGGTTGTGGCGAATCATGGGAGGGGGGGTCGCGGGGGTGTGCCATGAATCACGGGAGGGGGGGTCACGGGGTGGGGTGCCGAGAATCGCGGGGGAGTTGTGTGTGTGTGTGCCGTGAATCGCGGGAGTGGGGGTTGTGGGGGGGGGGGGGGGTGTGACGCAAATCGCCACAAGAAAAAATCAACACAGAAAGGTCAACACATGTAAATGTTGACATAAGTGTGGCACTTCATTGGTGTCCATGTCGACACATGAGAATGAATATGAAAACATTCAAAAAATAAACTTCAAAAACTCATGTCAACCTTTTTCATTGTCGACCATAGCCATATCAGTGTTTTCCATGTGCAATTTAATTCTGGAGCTGCCGTGAATCACGGGGGGTGCCGCGAATTGCGGGAGGGGGGGGTCGCGGGGTTGGCTGCCGCGAATCGCGGGAGGGCGGGGTTCACAGGGGTTCCGGTGGGGGGTTGCCGGGAATTGCGGGAGGTGGGGGGTCACAGGGGGTGCCGCGAATCGCGGGAGGGGGGGTTGCGGGGGGGTGTGACGCGAATCGCCACAAGAAAAAAATCAACACAGAAAGGTCAACACATGTAAATGTTGACATAAGTGTGCCACTTCATTGGTGTCCATGTCGACACATGACAATGAATATGAAAAAATTAAAAAAATGAAATAAATCTTCAAAAACTCATGTCAACCTTTTTCATTGTCGACCATAGCCGTGCCAGTGTTTTGCATGTGCCATTTAATCCTGGGGCTGCTGCGAATTGCGGGGGGGGTGCCGCGAATCGCGGGAGGGGGGTCGCAGGGGGGGTGCCGCCAATCGTGCAAGGGGGGGTCGCGGGGTTGTTCTTTTTGCCGCGAATCGCGGGAGGGAGGTCGCGGGGGGGGTTTTTTTTCCGCGAATCGGGGGGGGGTCACGGGGGAGGGTTTGCCGCGATTCGCGGGAGGGGGGGTCGCGGGTGGTGGTTATGCCGCGAATTGCGGGAGGGGTCGTGGGGGGGTTCTTTTTGCAGCGAATCGCGGGAGGGGGGTCGCGGGGGTGTTTTTGCTGCGAATCGCGGTAGGGGTGGTCGCGGGGGAGCGGGTGTTTTTGCCGCGAATCGCGGGAGGGGGGGGGGCGCGCGGGGGGGGGAGGTTTTGCCGCAAATCGCGGGAGGGGGGCGCTCACCTGGTGGCTGTGGAGTAGCAGTGCTGGGCAACATGGGAAGGCAGTGGGTGTCTGGCACTGTCTGTGGGTTCACTGGGCTGGTTCTCTGTCACATACCTCCCAACATGACCCTCTCCAGGAGGGACACAATGCTCTGTTTCTAGACTTCCCCTTAATGTATGATTGCCATCACCTGTTTTAAACAGGTTAATTTCTCAGAAAGGTGTTCAGCACAGATGAAGGCAATCACACATTAAGAGGAAAGTCCAGGAACAGAGCGTTATAGACACAGACACCCACTTTGAGTGACAGATGTAGCCAAATATATAGGAGATGGGGGAACTTGGGGTGATTGTGATGGGATTATGTACTGATCAGCAGCACAAGCTACTATATACTGATTAACAGCTGCTGGGAAGACACTGCCAGCCGTGAGACAGCAGGGCTAAGATCTTAGCTGCGAGCTGAGGAGGAGAACTGCTGCAACACCTGTTTTCTCCTCACTACCCAGAGGTACCCGGGAGCACTTCCGGGACAGTGCACATCAAAGCTCCGGCATAGAGCACAGCACAGACCACTCCACTTAGCTGGGGACAATGGCAGGATTTAAATGTTGGAGCCAGTGATCGCAGCCTGGCAGCCAATCAGGAGCAGCCACTGCAGCTGCTCCTATTGGCTAGCGGCTGAACTTCATTTTAATCATGCGCTGCTGCTGGGCCCGTTGGTGTTACTTATCTGACATACGGTTGTGGGTAAGGTGGGCTGGCAGAGCACTTGATCGCGTTCTACCGGTGGGAGCTACGTGATAGACCGGTAGACCGCGATCGACCTTTTGGCCAGCCCTGCTTTAGAGTCTCCTCTCAGGAGACTCTCTGCAGCTTTTCCAGGGGTCGGGCTTACTGTCATGTAGCCCCACCCCTCATCCCGGAAAATGCCGCTCTTCAAGGAGGGGGTGGTACTAAATGATGCAATTTGCCATTTAGCCACTCCCGGTATGAGGGAGAGGGTGTGGAGGCCCATTTGAGAGGCCCCACTAAATGCAGTAGACTTGCCCTCCCTTCTGGGGGGGAGGGTTGGAAGGGGGACCCTATTTTTGGGACCCTCCCGGGCAATTCGGGAGGGTAAGCAACCCTTGAGGAAGCAGGCAGTGGAAGCATAAGTGGGCACAAACTAATCTACAACAATTATTTTATAGTGGCAGTGCTGACTTACCAGTTCATTTTCGCTGCTGTTACTGGTAACTCTTCTGTTGCTGCACTGCACTAGCACTGCACACTGAACGACTTTGTATTCAGGAGAGAAGCAGGCAGGGGGCGTGACTCCGGCCGCCAGGCGCTCAGCCATTTTCTGCTGATTGCTGTATAACAACAGGGGCAGGGCTGCTGCAGAACAATCTCTCCCCCATCTCTTGTCACACATCTCCTCCCCCATCTCCTGTCACACATCCCCCATCTCCTGTCACACATGTCCTCCACCCATCTCCTGTCACACATCCTACATCTCCTGTCACACATTTGCTCCTTAGCACCCCCATCTCCTGTCACAAATCTCCCCCCATCTCCTGTCACACATACCCCCATCTTCTGTCACGCATCCCCCCATCTCCCGTCACACATCTCCTCCCCCCATCTCCTTCAGAGATCACCTCCCCCCATCTCCTGTCACACCTCCCCCATCTCCTGTCACACATCACCTCCCCCATCTCCTGTCACACATCACCTCCCCCAATCTCTGGTCACACATCACCTCTCCATCTCCTGTCACACATCTCTTATCCCCATCTCCTCCCCCCATCTCCTGTCACAAATCACCTCCTGTCACACATCCCCCATCTCCTGTCACACATCACCTCCCCCCATCTCCTATCACACACCTCCCCCATCTCTTGTCACACATCACCTCCCCATCTCCTGTCACACATCACCTCCCCCATCTCCTGTCACACATCTCTTACCCCCATCTCCTGTCACAAATCACCTCCCCCCATCTCCTATCACACACCTCCCCCATCTCCTGTCACACATCACCTCCCCCATCTCCTGTCACACATCTCTTACCCCCATCTCCTGTCACAAATCACCTCCCCCCACCTCCTGTCACACATCTCCTGTCACACATCCCCCATCTACTGTCACACATCACCTCCTCACTTCCCACCCATCCTCTATCATCTGTCCCGACTCTCCTCCATATGCCCTGGCTACACTCACCCTCCAGTTACAGCAGCAATATAGCCATGGCATGCACTTTTGCGGACCCCCGTCCTGCCCCAGCACAGTTTGCGCATATGGTAATGTGCGCGGTGATGTCATGACGCCCCGTCGCACATTGCATATGCAAGAGAGGGAGCGGCTTAGGGGCAGCAGTGGGGCACTCACACTGAGAAACGGCGGGGTCAGCGACACAGGGAGTGTTATTATGGAGAGGAGGAGGTGGGGGACCACACGGGGACAAACGCAAACAGATAAGAAGGCGGCAAGGCGACTGTGAGGCCCCGCCTCCACCCGGCCGCTGCATAGAGCAAGCCTGTTTAGCAGCCCCGCCACCTCCTTTCCATAACTATTTGCTGAGTCCCCGTCCCGGCAGTGTATCAGCGCCGCTGCGCCGCACAGTACCCCGCTGGTGGTTGGCTGGCTGCATACAGTGTCAGTCCCAGAAGCAGTTGGAGGCAGCGCAGTCCCACTGCCGTGCCAGAGCTAGGCAGGCAGAGAGACAATCCCTCCTCCTCGCAGAGTCTCTCTTCCGGACACGCACGCACCCCCTTCCATCCCCCCGCCTGGCTCCTCCTTACTTTCTCCTCCGGCGGCGTTGAGCAGCTCAGAGTCTTTACCGGCAGCATCTCCTTTAAACATTTTTTTAAAAACCTAAGCAAGGTGCAGGGGAGTGCTTGCTATCTATCGGGCCCCCCCAGCCGCCGGGCCCCATAGCAGCTGCACCCCCTGCACCCTCGGTAGTTCCGCCACTGCCCCGTAGCATACTCCTAACCGATCCACCCATAGCCTACTCCGAACCTCTACCCCCGTATCCTATCCCTAACCTCTCCCCCCGTAGCTCTACCCCTAACCTCTCCCCCCATATCCTACACCTAACCTCTCCCCCCGTAGCTCTACCCCTAACCTCTCCCCCCGTAGCTCTACCCCTAACCTCTCCCCCCATATCCTACTCCTAACCTCTCCCCCCTGTAGCTCTACCCCTAACCTCTCCCCCCGTAGCTCTACCCCTAACCTCTCCCCCCATATCCTACTCCTAACCTCTCCTCCCATGGCCTACTCCTAACCTCTCCTCCCATGGCCTACTCCTAACCTCTCCTCCCATGGCCTACTTCTAACCACTCCCCCCGTAGCCTACCCCTAACCTCTCCCCTGTAGCCTACCCCTAACCTCTCCCCTGTATCCTACCCCCAACCTCTACCCTCGTAGCCTACGCCTAACCTCTATTCCCATGGCCTACTTCTAACCTCTCCTCCCGTAGCCTACCCATAACCTCTCCCCCCATAGCCTACTCCTAACCTCTCCTCTCGTGGCCTACTCCTAACCTCTTCCCCCATATCCTACCCCTAACTTCTCCCCCATAGCCTACGCCTAACTTCTCCCCCATAGCCTACGCCTAACCTATCCCCCGTAGCCTATGCCTACGCCTAAACTCTCCTCCCTTAGCCTACCCCTAACCTCTCCCCCCCATAGCCTACCCCATACCTCTCCTACCATAGCCTGCCCCTAATCTCTCCTCCTATAAACTACCCCTAACCTCTCCTCCCATAGCCTACCCCTAACCTCCCCTCTCATAGCCTAACCCTAACCTTCCTCCCATAGCCTAACCCTAACCTCCACTCCTGTAGCCTATCCCTAACCTCTCCTCCTATAGCCTACCCCTAACCTCTTCTCCCATAGCCTGACCCTAATCTCTCCTCCTATAGTCTACCCCTAACCTCTCCTCCCATAGCCTGTCCATAACCTCTTCTCCCATAGCCTGCCCCTAACCTCTCCTCCCATAGCCTGTCCCTAACCTCTCCTCCCATAGCCTGCCCCTAACCTCTCCTCCCATAGCCTGACCCTAACCTCTCCTCTCATAGCCTACCCATAACCTCTTCTCCTATAGCCTACCCTAACCTCTTCTCCCATAGCCTACCCCTAACTGATCCACCCATAGCCTACCCCTAACCGATCCTCCCGTACCCTACCCTTAACCTCTCCCCCCATAGCCTACCCCTAACCTCTCCTCCCATAGCCTGCCCCTAACCTCTCCTCCCATAGCCTACCCCTAACCTCTCCTCCCATAGCCTACCCCTAACCTCTTCTCCCATAGCCTATCCCCTAACCTCTCCTCCTATAGCCTGCCCCTAACCTCTCCTACCATAGCCTGCCCATAACCTCTTCTCCCATAGCCTACCCCTAACCTCTCCTCCCATAGCCTGCCCCTAACCTCTCCTCCCATAGCCTGCCCCTAACCTCTCCTCCCATAGCCTACCCCTAACCTCTTCTCCCATAGCCTACCCCTAACCTCTTCTCCCATAGCCTATACCCTAACCTCTCCTCCTATAGCCATCCCCTAACCTCTCCTCCCATAGCCTATCCCCTAACCTCTCCTCCTATAGCCTGCCCCTAACCTCTCCTCCCATAGCCTGCCCCTAACCTCTCCTCTCATAACCTACCCATAACCTCTCCTCCTATAGCCTACCCCTAACCTCTTCTCCCATAGCCTACCCCTAACTGATCCACCCATAGCCTACCCCTAACCAATCCTCCCGTACCCTACCCTTAACCTCTCCCCCCATAGCCTACCCCTAACCTCTCCTCCCATAGCCTGCCCCTAACCTCTCCTCCCATAGGCTACCCCTAACCTCTCCTCCCATAGCCTGCCCGTAACCTCTCCTCCCATAGCCTACCCCTAACCTCTCCTCCCATAGCCTACCCCTAACCTCTCCTCCCATAGCCTACCCCTAACCTCTCCTCCCATAGCCTATCCCCTAACCTCTCCTCCTATAGCCATCCCCTAACCTCTTCTCCCATAGCCTATCCCCTAACCTCTCCTCCTATAGCCTACCCCTAACCTCTCCTCCTATAGCCATCCCCTAACCTCTCCTCCTATAGCCTACCCCTAACCTCTCCTCCCACAGCCTGCCCCTAACTTCTCCTCCCACAGCCTGCCCCTAACCTCTTCTCCCATAGCCTACCCCTAACCTCTCCTCCTATAGCCTATCCCCTAACCTCTTCTCCCATAGCCTACCCCTAACCTCTCCTCCTATAGCCTATCCCTAACCTCTCCTCCTATAGCCTATCCCTAACCTCTCCTCCTATAACCTACCCCTAACCTCTCCTCCTATAGCCTACCCCTAACCTCTCCTCCTATAGCCTACCCCTAACCTCTCCTCCTATAGCCTATCCCTAACCTCCCCTCCCATAGCCTACCTCTAACCTCTCCTCCCATAACCTACCCCTAACCTCTCCTCCCATAACCTACCCCTAACCTCTCCTCCTATAGCCTATCCCCTAACCTCTCCTCCTATAGCCTATCCCCTAACCTCTCCTCCTATAACCTACCCCTAACCTCTACTCCTATAGCCTACCCCTAACCTCTCCTCCTATAGCCTACCCCTAACCTCTTCTCCCATAGGGTGGGATCGGATGTACTAAAGGGAAAATGCGGTAAAACAGGGGTTTTACCGCATTTTCCTATGTACCATTACCCGTCTGCCCCGTCTCCGCCGGGCAGGGTATCGCCACCTCTGGGTGGTGATACCCTATTAGAAGCCTATGGGCTTCTATCGCCGCCCGCTGCCCGCCGTCCGCGCAACCCCCCCCCCTCCCGTTCTACATCGATCTCGCCGGGGACATGAACAGCCGCCTGGATATGACAGAGACCCCCGCACACCACATTACAGGTATCGCTGAGTTAGTACATATGCAGTAGCTTCGCGGCGGCTGGGCGGCGAGGGGTGGCGATGTATATTAATACATCCCGCCCATAGCCTGCCGCTAACCTCTCCTCTCATAGCCTACCCCTAACCTCTCCTCCCATAGCCTACCTCTAACCCAACCCCACTGCATAACCCTACCCCTCCACTCCAGTAGCTCAACAATGTGGACAGGGTGACATTCTGTAGATACAGATAAGCTCAATGTCGATATTTTAACAGTGTCTATATCCCGTCGACATTGTGATGTTGACATTTTAAATAAATCCCTACGTAACAATTACATTACATATCTCAGTTTTGTCTTTCTCCTTGCTTTTGCTGTCCACACACACACACACACACACACACACACACGTACCTTCCTCAACATTCACAGACCACAAGTAAATGGGAAGGCTTTGGTACCGCCAGTCTCATCACTAAAGGGGGCTCCTTAAGTCCTGAAGAGCAGAGTGAGAGAACGAGGAGGATTTAAGCGTGTCCAGCAGTCAAATCACATCAGCTCAATAATAGGGGATTGAGGATCAGAACTGCCAGTCTTTGAGATAAAAAAAATAATAATCCTTGTCTGCCGGGAGCAGCAAGTTCAAAACACAACACAATAACATTGATCCAGGCTACTGAAGGCAAGATAGTCTCCTACGTGATTTATAAAGTTTGTATGATATCAAAATAGCAATATATTCTGGATATATACAGATGGAGGCAGGTTTATATATCCTTCCGGCACGCCGGAGCTTTTCTGCATAGGAAGCCATTTAATTCTAACTATAAGAAGATAGTTGTATTTGTCTGTTTTAATCCATTGCAGCTAATCGGATCTAAGAATAATGGGTCTGTGTACCAACCAAGTAGCCCCTTAATGGCGTTAAGCATATACTATTAAATGCCAGTTAGGAGCTGATTGGTAGATTATCTATGTCCATTTTATCTCTCTCCAAGATTAGTAATGCCTAAGCTTTATAAGTGTAGAACTAGTAGGTTTAGATTACAGGAGAAAGTAACTCATGTGTTGTGTCCGACTGCAGTGTATGAGGTTGGGTATTTAAGTCATTTTGAGACTTGTGTATTTTAAATGCATGGGTATTTAACTAAAGTTATGGACAAGATAAACACTATTACTAATAACTACATAAATAAATAACAATATTACTAATAGCTCAAAAATAAAGTGTATGCCTTTGGTATTGGAGGTTTGGTGTTCAAATCCCTTGCAAGTATCCTGTGTTTTCCCCTGATTGGGTTCTGTATACCAATATATAAAATCTTGTGTCAGAATATACAATTAAAAGACGTTATCTTGCCGTTCACAACTGTTATCAGATGTCTTCGAGCCCTTTGTTTTGTGTGGTGCCATTTGTTCTGTGTGTGTGTGTAAAAGCAACAGGATAAGAAATATCTGCCCTGTATTTGACTCTGGTGTTCTGGTTTCAGACACTTTTCTCCAAAACATTTTCTTCATCTGTCAGGTATCAGAATAATCTGGGGTTCCAGCACAATCTGACTCTACATTAAAGAATTGCTTTTGTCATTATCAGCCGTCTGAGTGTCTCTGTGCATGCCTTTGACATAATATAGTAGGAGCAGGGAACCAAATGAGGTATCCAGTGAGTGGCTGCCAGCTCCGTCCTGGAGATGTACTGAAAATAGTTCTCACCTGCAGCAATTGTGCTTCTATTTCAGCTTTACTTCCTCCCAGGCAAAGGAAGGTGCCCGAGGGGTGACCTGGAGGAGACATTGATATATATACAGTATATATATATATATATATATATATATATATATATATATATATATATATATATATATATATACACATACATATATACAGGTTTAATCCAAATTATTCCTTATCCATAGTTTCCAGAATGTAATTTTTTGTTGTTGTTAAAAGCACAACTGGGACATCTGTAACTTGCACTGCTGGGGATATGATCTGTAATTGGCATTACTGGGACATCTGTAGGGACATGATATGTAACAGCACTACTGGGGATATTGTCACGGCCGGCGGAGGACAGCGGTGCTTACCGGTCCAGGTCCGGCGGCGGGGTCTGAACGCCGCTGCTCCGTTCTCCCGGCCACATCTGTCTCCTCCTGCGCGGGTGTGTGTGTCTGTGTCTCCGGCGCAGTTGCCAACTCTGAAATGTAAAACAAGCAACTGATGACCAAAAAACAAGCCCAAAACAAGCCCAACATAATCCTAAAAAGCCCAAAAACAAGCCCAACATACAATTGATTATAGATAGATATTTGACGTATTATTTATACAATCTACATGTAATTTCTTTACAATTATATTTTATCAGCACAAGCTGGCTTTTAAAGAATACTATAATACTTCCTTATTCGCTTCATTAATGAGGCGAAGCAGGAAGAGACATCGAGAAGATGTATTAACATTTTGTCTGCCGAAGCGGCCGAGCACAAACTCCCCCCTCTGGCGATGTCCCCTTGAGGAGACAGCGCATCAGTTAACACTGACGCGCTGTCTCCTTCCCCATGGCCGGCAGTACTGGGCATGCGCGAGATCTCGCTACTCACGTGAGATCCCCAGCGCAGCCCGAAGCCAGCAGCAGGGACAGTGATGTCGCTGTTTTGTGTATAGGGCTTCGTCACCCTGCAGCTGTTGAAGCGGATAGTGGCAGGGGGCAGAACAGTCAGCTCTGCGGACCGTTCATACATTTACCTTGCATATTGGACTGTGCACACCGGCTCCTTTTTACATGGGGGAGAAGCGGTATCAGTGCACATAAAATGCGCTGATACCCCCTTCTTCCCCATAGCGCGCCTTCATACAACTGCCCCAATATGAGATATTTTACTTTCATTTTTTCTCTAAAGAAAAATCTCAAGTGAACATTGTCCTTTGTACGCACTGAGAAATATTTACCATACATGGTGCGACAGGCGCTGTACATTTTGTACTAGATCACATGCGTTTTGAATGCGATGCAATGCAATCTAGTGAGCACATACTTTTCATGCTGTGCAATGTGCACAGGAGCACACATCGCCCCCGTTAAATTGTACCATGTGTGGACATCTTAAGAAAAGATAGAACAATCTCACTACAAGCATCATTGTATCAGATTAGCCCTACTGAATACACACAAGCAGCAACATAGATAATGGGAGTCATTACCATTTCTATAAACCCTGTGTTTGTCCCTTATCTCTGTGCTGAACAACTAAATTACAGAGAAAAACAACACCAAGCCCAAAATAAAACAAGCCCAAAACAAGCTACTAAAAAAAATTATAAGCCCAAAAACAAGCAACAAGCAACCATCAAAAAAATAAGCAACTCACGAAAAAAACAAGCCCAAATCCGCTTGTTTCAAGCTGACTTGGCAACTATGCTCCGGCGTGTGCTCCCGGCCGGCGGACGGGAGCAGTTTCCTGTCCCCCGCTGGGCGCCGACATTTTCCTGTAGCCACCCAATGGCTTTCTATCTCCAAGGGCTCAACCAATCAGGGGAGCTCCCAGGTCAGCTGGGGACAGGCAAGCACTAGTGCTTCGCTACCTGTTCTCCAGGGAGTACCTAGCATCCTGAGCTCCAAACCTTGTTCCTATGTGTATCTTGATACTGCCAGTGTCCTGTCTTTGCCACCAGTTACCTGCACCTGTGTAGCACCAGTTACCTGCATCTGTGATGCACCAGTTACCTGCACCTGTGACCCACCAGTTACATGCACCTGTGTTGCACCAGTTACCTGCACCAGTTACAAGCATTAGAGGAAGGTCATCAACGAGTGACACAAGCACTCCAGAGTCCTAACGTCAGGATATGCTCCAAACCTCTTTAACTCAAAGACCTGCAACCTCCACAGTTTCCAGTTTGGGGTCGTCATCCACTCACTCAGTCCCAGCGACTTCGCTCCGGTTACCGGCACCCTCCAAATTCGATGGAACACCATGGGCCTGTCGGGAATTCATTAATCAATGCGAGGTACATTTCTTGTTACAACCCACAAACTTCCCTTCTGATCGGACCCGTATTGCCTATATTGTTTCCTTGTTGTCAGGATCGGCCCTGGATTGGGTCTCACCCCTATGGGAGAGGAATGATCCATTACTAAGTAATTATTCCGATTAATTTTCCCTGTTTCGGAGTTATGTCAGCACTGCCATTTGGGTCTTGTGTGGTCTGCAGTGCCTCTGGTTACTCAGAGGTGCTGCTGTTATTATTTGCATCCTGCAGTACCTCTGTGTGGCCAGAGGTGCTGCTGTTTGGCCCTGCATGCGGGGTTGTGGTTTCTGAGGACAGTCCCAGCTGGTGTAATCAGCTGGGCTGGGCTGTTCTCAGAGTGCCATCCCCAGCTGCAGCACATGTGAATAATTGTGGGTTTGTCTCTATGTGCTGCAGCCATTGGTCTGGGCTGCCTTTAAAAGAGGCATTGGCCCTGAGCTCAGGGCCTTTGATAGTTCTCTGTTTGTTAGCTTCCTGTTAGTTTGCTGAGAGCTTTCTTATGCCATGTCCTGTATCCTGAGTCCTGTATCCTGAGTCCTGTAATCATGTTTTTGTCCTGTATCCTGAGTCCTGTAATCATGTTTTTGTCCTGTATCCTGAGTCCTGTAATCGTGTTTTTGCATCTGTTCCTGTAATTGTATCCTGTACCGTGTACCTGTTCCAGATCTATGATAAAGCAGTGAGTTCCATCCATCCTGCCTCTGTCTGTCTGTGCCTCCAGCAATTATACCTGTCATGCTGTCCAAAGGGACTCCTAACATTATCAAAGGCCATACCGAATTGCTGTAGGGGGAACAGTGTAACTTTTGCCCTATCTTGTTATGGAGCCTGTTAACCGCAATCAAGTCCTGGCAGATCAGATCATGGCCTTGACTCGTGCCCTGTCGGACTTGTGTCGGAGGGTGCAGCCCCCCAGAGCGGTGTCCAATGTGCACTTCCGCAAAGCTGCATCCGATGCCTCAGCCGATGGTGTGCCCCCAGGAGAGGTGGCCGATCCCGTAGCTGATGGTGTGTTCCCAGGAGAGGTGGCCGATGTCATAGCCGATGGCGTGTATCCCAGAGGGTCCGATGTCCCGGTCTCCGCCAGAGGGTCCGATGTCCCGGTCTCCGCCAGAGGGTCCGTTGTCCCGGTCTCCGCCAGAGGGTCCGATGTCCCGGTCTCCGCCAGAGGGTCCGATGTCCCGGTCTCCGCCAGAGGGTCCGATGTCCCGGTCTCCGCCAGAGGGTCCGATGTCCCGGTCTCCGCCAGAGGGTCCGATGTCCCGGTCTCCGCCAAGGGGTCCGATGATCCGGTCCCCGCCAAGGAGCCCGATGATCCGGTCCCCGCCAAGGAGCCCGATGATCCGGTCCCCGCCAAGGAGCCCGATGTTCTAGCCCCAGGAGGGGGTTCCGTCTGTCTAGCCCCAGGAGGGGGTTCCGTCTGTCTAGCCCCAGGAGGGGGTTCCGTCTGGTTAGCCCCAGGAGGGGTTTCCGTCTCTCTAGACCCAGGAGGCGGTCCTATCCAGCCCCAGGAGGGGGTTGCTGTTGCCTCCGCGGCCTCCGGGCCTGAGTCTGTTGCCTCCGCGGCCTCCGGGCCTGAGTCTGTTGCCTCCGCGGCCTCCGGGCCTGAGTCTGTTGCCTCCGCGGCCTCCGGGCCTGAGTCTGTTGCCTCCGCGGCCTCAGGGCCTGAGTCTGTTGCCTCCGCGGCCTCCGGGCCTGAGTCTGTTGCCTCCGCGGCCTCCGGGCCTGAGTCTGTTGCCTCCGCGGCCTCCGGGCCTGAGTCTGTTGCCTCCGCGGCCTCCGGGCCTGAGTCTGTTGCCTCCGCGGCCTCCGGGCCTGAGTCTGTTGCCTCCGCGGCCTCCGGGCCTGAGTCTGTTGCCTCCGCGGCCTCCGGGCCTGAGTCCGTTAATGCCCATGTCATTTAGCATAAGTTGAGACCCGCCGTGTCGGCTGTCAGTCGCAATGTTCTTTCTTTTAGTGCACTAACGCCTGCCATGCCAGAGGTCCGTGATGGTCCAGCCCCAGAAGGGGGTCCTTGCATCATAGACCCAGGAGGGGTTCTTTCTGCCCTTGCCTACGGGCATGAGGTCCCGTCTGTCTGGAGAGCCGTCACGGTGGCCGTCATTCCGGGAAAAACATTTTTCGAACGGATCAAGATCTTGCCGGTGTCTGTCATTGCGGAGGTCCTGTCTACATAGGATGTCCTTGTCGTTCTCAAAGAGACTGTTGCTATTCCCATTAAAAGAGGCATCAGCGTGAACTTTCCTAAAGGCGTCTGGAATCCGCCTTCTCAAGGGGGGCATTATGTTATGTCAGCACTGCCATTTGGGTCTTGTGTGGTCTGCAGTGCCTCTGGTTACTCAGAGGTGCTGCTGTTATTATTTGCATCCTGCAGTACCTCTGTGTGGCCAGAGGTGCTGCTGTTTGGCCCTGCATGCGGGGTTGTGGTTTCTGAGGACAGTCCCAGCTGGTGTAATCAGCTGGGCTGGGCTGTTCTCAGAGTGCCATCCCCAGCTGCAGCACATGTGAATAATTGTGGGTTTGTCTCTATGTGCTGCAGCCATTGGTCTGGGCTGCCTTTAAAAGAGGCATTGGCCCTGAGCTCAGGGCCTTTGATAGTTCTCTGTTTGTTAGCTTCCTGTTAGTTTGCTGAGAGCTTTCTTATGCCATGTCCTGTATCCTGAGTCCTGTATCCTGAGTCCTGTATCCTGAGTCCTGTATCCTGAGTCCTGTAATCATGTTTTTGTCCTGTATCCTGAGTCCTGTAATCGTGTTTTTGCATCTGTTCCTGTAATTGTATCCTGTACCGTGTACCTGTTCCAGATCTACGATAAAGCAGTGAGTTCCATCCATCCTGCCTCTGTCTGTCTGTGCCTCCAGCAATTATACCTGTCGTGCTGTCCAAAGGGACTCCTAACATTCGGAGAATCTTCGATGAGCCTGGGCGGGTAACCTCTGCGCATCCGCCAGGGTTCCATAACTGTGGCGCAATATGTAATTCATTTCCAAACCTTATCTTCAGAGTTACAGTGGAATGAGCAAGCCCTGACATCCACATTCCTGGCTGGATTATCAGACTGATTAAAAGACAATCTTGCCACCCGAGATTTGCCGACCACCTTGGGCGAGGTCATCTCTCTATGTAATAAACTTGATCTTCGCTACCATGAAAGGCAATCCGAAAAGTCTCATCAAGACTGGGGTCGTCCCCTCCCTTCTCCTCGCTTGCCTCCCTCCTCTTCTTCACCTTCATCATCCTCTCAAGAGGAGCCCATGCAAATTAATTGAGCTCATCTTACTCCGGAAGAACGTCTGAGAAGGCGGCAGCAGAATTTGTGTATGTATTGTGGAGAGTCCAGCCATCTTATTGGCAATTGTCCACGCCGGCCGTTAAACTCCCGGTCCTAGTTGGCCTTGGGAAAGCCAATCTAGGACATCATCAACATTCTCCAACCAAGACTGACTCTCTCCTAAGGCTTCAAATTTTTTTGCCTGGAGGTCCCTCCACTGTTCAAGCCTTGTTGGACTCTGGTGCTGCGGAGAATTTGATATCCTCTCAGTATGTGGCTGCTCATCATTTGGAACTCTTCAAACTCCCAGAGGTGCTCCAGCTTTCAGCAGTCAACGGAAGTTTAATACCCTCTGGTTCAATTACTCATCAGACCGGTCCTTTGAAAGTAGAAGTTGGTGCCTTACACCAGGAGCAACTTTAATTCTTTGTGATCCCCAGAGCGAATCACCCGGTGGTACTTGGCTTCAGAGACATTCCCCTATCCTTGATTGGAAGGCAATGCAAATTCTTTCCTGGGGTCCTAAGTGTCATTCTTCTTGTTTGCATAAGGTCCGCCCGTTACAGTCAACGTCTTCCCCCATCTTGGAACTTCTTCCTTCAGTTTACAGTGACTTTACTGACGTCTTCTGCAAAAAATCGGCAGACAAATTGCCACCCCATCGGAACCGGGACTGCCCCATAGACCTGATCCCAGGTAAAACTCCTTCCCGTGGTAGGACTTATCCCTTATCTTTAGCAGAGACTGGGGCTATGGCCCAATACATCAAAGAAATGTTTGTAAATTTATTACAAATATAAAAAACTAAGAAATCACATGTACGTAAGTATTCACAGCCTTTGCACAATTTTATGTTGATGCACCTTTGGCAGCAATTACAGCCAAGTATTTTTGAATATGATGCCACAAGCTTGGCACACCTTTCTTTGGACAGATTCGCCCATTCCTCTTTGCCATCCCATCATCCCTTAGACTGCTGTTGTATTTTTCTTAATGCAACTGCAGTTTAAATGTGCGCACACACACACACACACACACGCTCCAGCATTAGCGCTTGCGCAGGATATTGGATATCGCTGAATATGTGCGAAAAATGTGCGATTTTTGGAAAAAGAGCAATTTCGGACGATTTTTGCAATATTATCGCAAAAGTCACAATTTCGCACACCATTAAATCTCGCCCAATATGTCTTCAAACATGTCAGAAAGCAGCAATTTGGATTTCCATCCGTGAGCAGGTTTGGAGAAAGAAATTTGGAAGCTTTTAATATTCCACCTTTCCTCTTCCCCTGATGTGTTTTATACCTGGAATCTGTTTTACTTACTTTTATTGACACCCACCTTTCATTTTAGTTAGACTCGCTAGGATCGCCCATTGGTATACACTAAACCCAATCCATTTTAGGGGCTGTAGGGAATAGACCCCTTTGTATATACCAAAGGCAGAACCTATAAGAAGAGCTCAGATTCTTAAGGCCCCCATACACTACTGCGATTTGGTACAATTTGACCCCGTTCCGAAGGATTGGGCCGATGAATCGGACCAAATCACATGTGTTTAACAGCGGTGAAGCACCGGTGGCACACACACCTATCTGCAGGACCAGGGGCCAGAGCTGGTGGCAACTGCTGAGCTCTGGGCGGCAACTACTGAGGACCGGGTGGCGGGGCTGGCAGCAGGCGGCAGCCAATGCGCGGTGGAACGGGCAGCAGAATAAAAAAAAAACTTTCAAAAGTCTGGCCGGCCGCTGATGTCTTTTGACAATTATTTTTTATAAATTCTCCTGCCCCCCACCACTGCTGCTGCAGCTCCCCAGGAGTATTTACATGCGATAAATCGCATGTGATTTATCACACGTTAAAATGGCACATCAATGCCAAATCTCAAGTGGAGCTGCCGGGGGCTCAGGGGAAATTGGGTCCGACTTGTTATCAGGACAACTCGGCAGTGGCGGCTCTTACCTTTGTGGGGGTCTGCTGCAATGTTGCCACCCCACCCTGCTGTCGCCACTGCTGGACCCCACCGCCAGTTCCCAGCTGGACCCCACGGCTGGTTCCCTGCCGGTCCCCGCCGGCACCTGTTGGTCTCCGCTGCCGGTCCTGACCCTGGTCGCGGTTACGTGACCAGCGCGTGCGCAGTAGCTTCTTCGGTATAGTGCATGCACTGGCCCCCCACCTCTATGGGCTGCTTCGAAAGCAGTCCATAGAAGCATAGTCATGGTCCCAGCGCATGCGCAGTATTGTCCTTGGTACTGCACATGTGCAGAACCCGTTTTTATGGGCTACCGCCTCAGCAGCTTGTTGTGGCATCCAAGAGGGAGGGACAGCGTTCCAATAAGAAGCCACTGCCAGTCACAGTGAAGTCAGTGCAATCTCACAGACTGCATCTGGATTCACACAGTGGTGGATTTTACCTGGGAAGGGCTGCAGCCCTTAGGTAAAAACCTGCCACTGCAAATCGGCCTAATGTATAAGAGCCTTTAGTACACCATTCTTTGAATCTATCTTACCTATGTTTGTATTGATGACACTAGCAGAGAGTTTAGGTGACCTGGGGCTTCTATGGAACTGTCAATCACAGATAACATCAGGGCATGCTGGGATAATAGCCATCTACCACTGATCTAACAACTATCAGTAATTGCAAAACTGAAATAAGTGACCCTAACAGCAGAAAGCTGGCTCCGAAACCATGGACCAAAGGCTGCTGGCTTAATGAGCCGGAGTCTGTGCGCTTAAGCCCTGATATCTGCGGCTCAGATCTCGCGTGTAACACCAAAGCCACAATCGTCTTCCCGAAAGCAGCACTGCACCTGAATGGAATACATACAATGCCGGGACCCTGGAGCACAGTTCATGGTATTTGTCAAAGTGCTAAACAGTAACTGTAACAAGACAAGAAATCTGAAAAAAAGGCAATTGTGACTGGGAGCAAAAATCATCCTAATTATATATGATAGCATCTGTCAGGTTCCAGGGCACATCCCTGAAATAAACTCACAGTCTGATAACTCATTTACTGTATTGTTTTTTTAATATGCAATTATCCTGAGGGTCACATTGAAGCCTTTATTTATTTTCATTTGTTGTTGTTTTATTATTGCTGATAGAGAATAATGGACACTTACATCCTATTGTTGACACAAGACAATTATCTCCGATAGGAACACTTTGCTATTTTGTTACCAGTTGTTTCTGTATATGAGTCCTCACTTTAGGATGATCTGAGTATATCAAGAAAATAAGGAAGCAATGGGGAGGAGAAAGCAAATAATGGGACTCATGCTGAAATGGTTTGGCTTAGCTTGCAGAGGTGGTTGTAGTATATGTGCCTGGGTTACAGCAGGAAAGAGCAGTAGTATATGTGCCTGGGTTACACCGGGGGAGAGCAGAAGTATATGTGCCTGGGTTACAGCAGGAGAGAGCAGTAGTATATGTGCCTGGGTTACAGCAGGAGAGAGCAGTAGTATATGTGCCTGGATTACACCGGGAGAGAGCAGTAGTATATGTGCCTGGGTTACAGCAGGAGAGAGCAGTAGTATATGTGCCTGGGTTACAGCAGGAGAGAGTAGTAGTATATGTGCCTGGGTTACACCGGGAGAGAGCAGTAGTATATGTGCCTGGATTACACCAGGAGAGAGAAGTAGTATAGGTGCCTGGGTTACACCGGGAGAGAGCAGTAGTATATGTGCCTGGGTTACACCGGGAGAGAGCAGTAGTATATGTGCCTGGGTTACACCGGGAGAGAGCAGTAGTATATGTGCCTGGGTTACATCAGGAGAGAGCAGTAGTATATGTGCCTGGGTTACAGCAGGAGAGAGCAGTAGTATATGTGCCTGGGTTACACCGGGAGAGAGCAGTAGTATATGTACCTGGGTTACAGCAGGAGAGAGCAGTAGTATATGTGCCTGGGTTACAGCAGGAGAGAGCAGTAGTATATGTGCCTGGGTTACACCGGGAGAGAGCAGTAGTATATGTGTCTGGGTTACAGCAGAAGAGAGCAGTAGTATATGTGCCTGGGTTACACCGGGAGAGAGCAGTAGTATATGTGCCTGGGTTACAGCAGAAGAGAGCAGTAGTATATGTGCCTGGGTTACACCGGGAGAGAGCAGTAGTATATGTGCCTGGGTTACAGCAGAAGAGAGCAGTAGTATATGTGCCTGGGTTACACCGGGAGAGAGCAGTAGTACAGATGGAGCGGGACTTATCTATCCAGGGGATGGCGATTGGCGACGCCAGCCGCCATCCCCTGCCCCGCGCCATCTGTATGCCGGAAGGGGACACGCGCGCACGAGGTGCGCGTGCGTCCCCTTCCGACGGTGCTGCCGGCGGTCGCCCGGTGTCTACACCGGGTCCCCGCACCCCCCCACAGCCCCCTGAAGATCCCCGCAGCCCCCTGAAGCGGGAGGCGGACAGGATTGTGTCCGCCTCGCCGCCCCGCCGCCTGGATACTGAGACGCGCGTGCGTGGGGGACGCACGCACGTCTCAGTCAGATGGAGTGCCGTGTTGCTGGCGGATCGCCAGCAACATGCTGCTGGCGATTCGCCAGCAACAATAAGACCCGCTACATCTGTATATGTGCCTGGGTTACAGCAGGAGAGAGCAGTAGTATATGTGCCTGGGTTACACCGGGAGAGAGCAGTAGTATATGTGCGTGGGTTACACCGGGAGAGAGCAGTAGTATATGTGCCTGGGTTAAACCGGGAGAGAGAAGCAGTATATGTGCCTGGCAGTGGCGTAACTATAAATAGTTTCTGCCCCCCCCCCCCCCCCCCCTTCATTCTTTCCCCTGTGGAAGTGAGATAAATCCCCTCTTCCCCCTGTGTAAACCCCCCCCCCCCCCCATCCCCAACCCTACCCCCAGTGTGAGCCTTGTCCCCTACTTCCTCCTGTATAAGTAATATCCCCTCTCCTTGGCTCACATACTGTTCGGCACTCACTGCTACCCCAAGTCCTGCTGCTCCCAAGTTGTTAAAGACGATTTGATTATGACCAGAGAGACAATGAGTGAAAAGCGCGGGTTACGTAATGTGTCCGTAACCTGCTTACCCTTTATACCTAACTACGTGCGAACAAAACGTAGCGCAGCGCAGTGTACCTTTTATTTAGTATTTTGCACCAAGAAACAATACCTTAATACGAGATCCTTTCGCAGTACTTTGTCTCTATTCTGCGAATATACCTTAAAGGACAGTGTCCGTAATATACCTTATCGCTATTATGCGAATAAACAGACACGACCACTGAATAGGTATAAGGAGATTAGAACTCCGTAAAAGGTTTGTATTTAAGTCCCTAATGGACAAAAGGGGGTTACAGAAATAAGAATAAACAGGTATAACAGGTGATACAATATACTAACAATGAATACTAAACAGACTTTACTAAGGGGAAAGAATACAGTTACAAGACACAACCAGCCAACAATACTTTAAGAATAAATACCGTTAAATGCAACCGTTTACCCGTCTCATCAAGTATGCGAAGCGCAGTCCGGTCAGAGCTCACTATCGTTCAGGAATGAACTATAGTCCGGTAGGAAGGTCCAGGGAAAGTAGATGTGCCGAAGAGAGCGAGCCTGCTCCGGGTCGCCTATCTTATAGGGTCAGAAGGGGGAGGTCAAAGGCCATTCTCATTGGTCAGAGATCATATGTCCGGTCCACTGTGATTGGAGGTTAGACGCTGTACCTGGTCTGACCAGGTGCAGGGGAGTGAACTTTAAGAGTCCTTTGTTTGGTGGTTTCGGCGTCAGCAAGGATAAGAACCGGTTTGAGCTAGTTTCCTTTGTTAACTACTTACAACAGAAACTGTCTCTGGAATATGGATTATGTCCATAACTATCGGGCAATGTACATTGCGACATATTCGCAATGACCGGAATACTTCGCATAATGAACTGAGCGGAACGGTACTAAACACGATACAGACAGGTGTGTGCAGGGCTAACTAAGCTATGTGTGGCGTTCTAAACCTTTTAACTATATTTCATTTCGTGTAAGTGTGTTATTATGAATTTATGTGTGATAGTATGTCTACTCTTCTGGTCCACATTGTCACACATACTCGGGTATGGAAACTTTATTTGCGCAACTCTGCGAACCAAAATGGCGGCCATACTATCACAAAATGGCGTGTGTGCACCTAGACTTTCACAGTCCACCCTTTAACAGTAAATATAAAACTGTTACATTACAAAACATTTCACACGACAAAACAGAAATTCATAATCCTAACAGAGAAATTGGGATACATGAAATAAACATATAAGGGGAGTAAACCATCTGCTCTCGGCCGATCCAGGATCATGGATAAACGATGGGCCGCATTTATCGAACAATCTACTCAGGGTCACGAAGGATAATGTACAATTTTGGGATAAAAATAAAAACAGGGGTGGTTACAACATATACACATTCACAAATATGGCATCCTTTGGTAGGTATTGTTTGTGACAACAGACCCTTGAACTCTTTGTTGTCTCTCTTTTTGGTATGCTTTTAAGTATGATGGTATTATCACTATCAAACATCCAGTCCTGGGTAAGGTGTCAAGTTTATAGATTCTACCTTGACCTAAGCTGGGACGGGTAACACACTCTCAGAACTCTGTATCGTCCGTCCAATGCCTGGCAGCAGTGTGGCGGCGGTATCCTTGCTTTTGAAGATAACGGATAGTGGGGGGGAAAGACAAGAATAGGACCCACAACAATAGAGAAAACTGAGAAAGGAAAAATTTTGTTAGTGATCCTTCCAACCTATTACCAGTGGGGTGTGTCACAGTCCCTTATGTAGCTTGTACAGGTTGCTTGACCTTAGCTGCTCTCCAGTCCTCCCGAAATGGTGCCTCTTAGCGATTTCTTTCTTTCGCCCTCGAGTGTAAGGACCTTTTGGTTTTCTGTTCCTTTGGCAGTAGGACGAACGTACCCGAATCTCTCTCTCTGCGACTTTGTTATTGAGGTAGTGCTGGTCAACAAGATCTGGGGTGGTCCTTTCCAAAGGTCTATCAAGCAACCTGTATATGGCAAAGCAGGGGAAACAACAACAACATCTCCTGGTTCATGGTTATGACAGTTCACAACAGGTGTCAACAAAGTCCTTTTGCTGCAGTTTTCCAGGTGTGGATACGTCACTTGCATTTGTGGTCTAGGATCTCCTTGTGGGATTACCATAACCTGTGGCTGCCTGCCAAGCAATGTTTCGATGGGGACCAATGAGGTGGAGTTCTGAGAGTGATTTTACTACTACAAAAAGAGATTATGGGGTGTACCATCAGTCCCTGAAGGTTAACACATGACTTAAACCTTTCATATATATTTTTGCATACTCAAGGGTGCTTCTGGGCTGCCATATCTATACACACAAACGTCAACACATACATGTATATATATATATATATATAAAAAAAATAATAAATAAATAACTATAATGCTTCTAGAGTGGACAGTACAAAGCCAATTTTGTATTACCTGCAGAGGATCCTGCTGGAGGAGGGATGTGGAGATGGCTCTGTGGGAACAGCCGTTGCAGTTTCTTTCCCCCAGACAAGTAAGGCATGATTCTGTCGTCTTACCTGTCTGTGGGCACACCAGTAATTTCGGACTAATTTTCCCACATACCTTCCCTGTCAAGACAAGTCAGGCCATGGGCTATCTCTGTCCTGACAGTTTGGCATGTTCTTAGAGTCACTGGTTTACCTTGTCCATCTTTCTATTCCTGTCCACATCCCTTCGGCTTCCAGACTGCTTCTCCTGCAGGGGACACAAATCTTGTATTACTATGTGAATATACTGACATTTATAGGGGGAACACAAACATTATCCGCAGAGCGCATGGCTCACCCAGCTGTCTTGCCAGCATGTTCATCATCAAGTGACACTGAATCCTCATTGAAGATGTGGTTTTTACACTTGATAACAGCCACTCTGTCCGGCAGCTGTGTGACTGTCAAGAATTTTTTAAACTTACAACGCTTGCGCCACTGGAGTGCCAGCTACTGAAACAAAACATCTGAGGCACCATAGGGCCTAAGATCTTCTGTATTACCCCAACAAACATACTTGGAGTCGGCATGAATATTGGCTGTTTTTCTCTCAGTTCGCAGTACTATTAATGAGACTGCTGTTGCTGAGTGAGACGTCCAATGGGTTCAGCCTCTACTATGCCTTTTCCATCTATTACGGTATAGCCAGTGTACAATTTTCCCTCTCGGTGTTGTGGAAAGAACGGAAAAAAAAATGAATTACCTCTTCCAATGGGTTGTTACCACCCTTTGGGGGCATGCTGCAAAAGGTCTGACTCAAACATGTCATGCAATCATATTCGTCTCGGCTCCCACTAAATTCCACCATTCCAGCAACCTCAGCACCACTCCACCCTTTGTGCCTTTGGCGGGCACACCTGGTAAGAGTGTTGCTGGGTTTACAATATTACCCATTTTACATGGTAACATCAATGCAAGTTCCCATTTAGTGAACTTGGCTGATGAATATCTTTCACATGTTTAGGCAGAATTTTAGGAGTGTCCAGACTATATGAAGAGCATAAACAGTTAAAACACACCCCAACACCACATTCTCAGTTTTGTTTACCAGTAGTGCTATGGCAACTACACTGTGTAGACAAGTATGAAGTGCTTAAGTAATAGGGTTTAATTGCACACTGCAGTACGACATTGGTCAGGCTGGCATCACCAGGTTTCTTACGTCACTATATCTGTCGCCCCCTCAGCAGGTCTAATATTCTAAATCACATGGTCTCTTGTGTCAGTTTTACCCATGGCAAAAGGCTGTAATCAGGCCTGTTTCTCCTTCTTTATTATCCACATCTGTCTGTGAAGACATGGGTATTGTGATTGCACCTATTTATATGTAAATGCGTTTTACAACCCTTTTCATTCTTTGTAGAAGGGGAATGCTTTGTGCATTACTTGGACTGCTTTTCACAAGATGGTGGCTGTGGTTGCCCTGGGTAACATTAGGAGTAATGCTTAAAGTTATTGGGACTTTGTTCAAGATTTACTGAAAAATATCTATATTGTGACTACTCGCTTTACAGGGTACCGCATATTCACAATGGTATTTCTCTGCTGGGAGTGCGACAGATTCTTCGAACTATTTATCTATGATTTGTGGGTTTCTGGAACAGAAGGGTAGGGGAAGGAGAAAAAAATTGGAAAAAGAGAGAGAGAAAAACTCAAAAAGGGTAGAAAATATTAATGACAGTAATGTGTACATTTATTTTCAACATAAACATTTTTCTTTTATTTTGATGACGCCAGGATTTAGCACTATGGGGGAATTGGCTCTCAACTATTTGGTTCTTACCCTTTTCAACTCCTGTTCTGATTCGTAAGCCCTCCCTTTCCTTCTGTTTCCCAGTGTGGTTGTGACTATGGGCTGTGTCTAGGGGTATTTAGCTAAAAGTTCTCTTTTGGGAACCTTGTTATTTCACTGGGTATTTTTCCAGCTCAACCTCAGATTTCGAATGGTGAGGCTGTACTTTGGGGCGCTATACTTTCTGTTTTTAACAGGGTTTCTATTGAAGCTATGGTTGCCATTGATCCTGTGTCCTTCCCATCTTTAGTTCAAAGGGAACTCGGTATTTGTGCTGTAGTTTTCAGCTACCTTAGATGGATTTGACTCTATAACAGTGGAATACAACATTAGCCTCTGAGGACTGTCCAGCATATCTTGCACTTCTTGTGTAAGATTTCTAGGAGTGTCCAGGAATACCCCATCGGGGGTGTAATAGATGACACATCCCATTTTGCATAGTAAATCTCTACCCAGGAGGTTAGTCGGGACCGCTGCAGCCAACAGAAAAGAGTGTTTGGTATGCAGAGGCCCGCTTGTAACATCTGCTGGTTTCGTCAGTGGGTAATGCTGTATTTTTCCTGTTACCCCAATTGCTGCTACTAATTGCTTGGCACAACCTAGACCAGGAGGGAATGTTGTTAAACGGGTTTGATACCAAAAAAAACTTTATATTTAAACTATTCCACTTACCCATATCTGAGGCTCCTCCCTCAGATATTGTCTTATGTTACCTGGATGTGGGGTGTACGTGTGTCCTACTCCCTGTTTGCATATGTGTGTCATGCTTAGGGCAGCGTTGGCTACTAGGTGGGGCTATGGCTATGTGTTGAGACCTACCTGTCTTCCCTCATCGTGTCTCCCAGTTACTTACATGTGTGTTATGTTTTCTATGGTTACTTACCCTGCAATGTCTGGCTATGTGTCCTTTGTTTCCACATTTGAAACATACCATTTGGTTTTGTCTTTCTGTCATAAGTTGTTTGTCCAGATCAACAGCAGATTTCTTTAAAGTGCGTACTGACATCTGTCTGCAGTTGGGGTGAATGGTTTCTATGTTGGTTCTCAGATTTTCCCTAGGACCTTGTATCAGCACAGAGACAATCCCTCCCTTAAGATGTATGTTGTCCCTGGGGCTGTGGATACCAGAGTGTTTTGGCAACGCCTGTAAAGCACGGTTGAAATATCCGCTGGTGGACTCACCATCTTTCTGTGTGATGGTGAACCCTAGGGTATTTTCAACTGTCCCTGGGAAATATACACCCAATTGTATATTTATTAGGCGTATATTTTCCTGGTTGCCCTGTTCAGTTAAGATCTTATCGCCCTTCACACCACTGTCTCGAATGAACTTCTGGACATCTATATGTGAAGGGAGGCAAGCTCTCAACATGTATCGCCAATCCTTATTGGTGGGCTCATCTGAATTTCCTCGCTCCCTTACAAATTTCTGACACTTTGCCAGATCTTTGCTGGGATCAGGGAAATTCTTGATGATTGAATGACGTTCCAATCGCGTCCATGTATTGTGCATGTCACTATCCTTTACAGGCATTACCTCATCCCCGTCTCCCCGTCCACAAGGAGGTTCCACTGTGTGCAGAGGGTGGATCTGTATCCCCCCTGCACCATTGGACAACATCCCAGGAGCAACTATCTCTGTGCTGTGTTGTGTGTACTTACCTGTGTCTAATACTATGCTGTTGACATCAGCCGTCTCCTCCTCCTGTGCTGGGACCCCAGCAGTGGGTTGCGCCTTTCCCTCAAGCATGTTAAGGGCATGGGAGACGGCCAGTGCCAACAGCTGCTCGTTCTCCTCTCGGGTTTCCTTATAAGGGGGTAAGACAGGGTACAAGTTAGTAACGGATACATTATTACTCATGTCTTTCTTATGAGTCATTAACCCCTTCGGCACATATGGGGGTGGGGGAGTTGATTGTATTGCGGCAACGGTTGCATTTTTATTGTGGCTGATTGTGTCCGGTATTGCCAGACCTCTGGTTCCCCATTGTTCCTGTCCTTCCTTCTGCCACAATTTAAGAATATCTATATGCTTCACTCTCTCCTTACGACTGGAGAGTAGGCATATTTCATCTTTTACTGCCGATAAGATTTCTGGATCGAAGCTACCAACACTGGGAAATTCTAACTTGCTGCCTTGTGTCATTTTTCTCCATTTATTTTGGTAAACAACTGCGAGTTCACCGTGCTTCCTGCACATAATAAAAGCAGCCGATCCTTTTGGCTGGCTTGCTTCCTCCCTAACATGCACGTTATCACAGCGTGACCCGTTATTACCCATAGTTACAGGAATAAACGTTCACAGCTTAATAGATAATCGGTGGGTTATTTAAGTTGAGAGCTCCCCAACCACTCACTTCTCCACACAGCGACACTTCAACGCAATCAAGCGAAGAGCCCACAATGCGAGGTAACGTACTCAATCACCAAGTCTTTCAACTAGCAGCGAACTTCTAGCCAACTTGCTTGATGCGGCACAATTTTTCCAGGGTATAACAAACTTGCTTTCCTATACCCCCAAAAATCGGATTTCTAAAGTAGCTAATCGGAAACAAGTGCGTTCCGATATATCTTCTTGTACCCTCCTAGCGGAATCAATTCCACTGAAGGGGCAGTTCCTATGGGCACGTCGTCACGTGAACCCGGTCCTAACTGGACTGTCCTACACTGGACTACACTGCGCTGAGTCGTGCCGTCACACACCCGTTCGCCTCAGTTATTTTTCACACTGGGCGCTAGTTACACCTTGGTCTTATGCGTATTTTTGAAATATTTCTGTACAGAAATTTTTTTCCAGGCTGGTAGCTTGTCACCAGATACTTATGCAGGTATAAATCCCTTATAATAAACTATAGGAATCTATTAAAATAATGCTTGAGTTGCTTGCTTATGAAAAATGAACAAAAAGAAAAAAACTTATTTTCTTTTATTAATCACCGCCTTATTCGCAGTATATTACTATACTGTTTAAATAAAGCTGATGGTTTAATACTGTTCACCTTTGAGTTCCTATGTGTGCTGCATGTGCAGTACCAATGAACAGCCACGTGTGTACGTGCGTTGTTCACAGGCCGCCGATGAATCGGCCACCCACGTGTTCTATAGTGTATTTGCAAGGTTGCGCTCGGGTTTCGCTATACGCAGTAATTGCGCCTAAATGTGGAATAAATCCCTTAACTCTGTCCGAGAGTTACGTATCAAGATGCGAAATAAATCCCGTACTTAATCCGTAAACCACGTACAAAGATGCGAAACTTTCCCTATGTGGGCACGTGCGCGCGCACCTTGCGTAATATACAATAGACGCTTTACGTTACTGCAAAAGGCCCAGGACTTGTCGCCACGTGGCGTGGTCCCTGTTTTTGCGGTAACTAACAATAAACAATTATAGTTTTGCACAGAGGGGATCCTCTATGTACTATAATAAACACAGATTCCACGTGTGCGAACCTTATCGCACGTGGTACATATACTGTAATAAACAAGCAGCCCAAGACACTATACCCCGTTAAACTACTTGTGGCAGGCAGAAGTACAGTTTACTAAACACTTAGGTATGATATGCTTTAAAACATGTGGCTTTCACTCATTGTACTCCGGGTTCAGCGCTAGCACTTCCTGAACCCCGCACTGCCGTGGACTCGGCCTATCCAGCAATGGAAACAAATAAATACTTCCACCCTTTTGCTGGTATAGGTCGAGCCGCACGCCTGGTACTGAGTTCTGGACTGTGGAGCGGACGGACGAGCCCTCAATTGTTAAAGACGATTTGATTATGACCAGAGAGACAATGAGTGAAAAGCGCGGGTTACGTAATGTGTCCGTAACCTGCTTACCCTTTATACCTAACTACGTGCGAACAAAACGTAGCGCAGCGCAGTGTACCTTTTATTTAGTATTTTGCACCAAGAAACAATACCTTAATACGAGATCCTTTCGCAGTACTTTGTCTCTATTCTGCGAATATACCTTAAAGGACAGTGTCCGTAATATACCTTATCGCTATTATGCGAATAAACAGACACGACCACTGAATAGGTATAAGGAGATTAGAACTCCGTAAAAGGTTTGTATTTAAGTCCCTAATGGACAAAAGGGGGTTACAGAAATAAGAATAAACAGGTATAACAGGTGATACAATATACTAACAATGAATACTAAACAGACTTTACTAAGGGGAAAGAATACAGTTACAAGACACAACCAGCCAACAATACTTTAAGAATAAATACCGTAAAATGCAACCGTTTACCCGTCCCATCAAGTATGCGAAGCGCAGTCCGGTCAGAGCTCACTATCGTTCAGGAATGAACTATAGTCCGGTAGGAAGGTCCAGGGAAAGTAGATGTGCCGAAGAGAGCGAGCCTGCTCCGGGTCGCCTATCTTATAGGGTCAGAAGGGGGAGGTCAAAGGCCATTCTCATTGGTCAGAGATCATATGTCCGGTCCACTGTGATTGGAGGTTAGACGCTGTACCTGGTCTGACCAGGTGCAGGGGAGTGAACTTTAAGAGTCCTTTGTTTGGTGGTTTCGGCGTCAGCAAGGATAAGAACCGGTTTGAGCTAGTTTCCTTTGTTAACTACTTACAACAGAAACTGTCTCTGGAATATGGATTATGTCCATAACTATCGGGCAATGTACATTGCGACATATTCGCAATGACCGGAATACTTCGCATAATGAACTGAGCGGAACGGTACTAAACACGATACAGACAGGTGTGTGCAGGGCTAACTAAGCTATGTGTGGCGTTCTAAACCTTTTAACTATATTTCATTTCGTGTAAGTGTGTTATTATGAATTTATGTGTGATAGTATGTCTACTCTTCTGGTCCACATTGTCACACATACTCGGGTATGGAAACTTTATTTGCGCAACTCTGCGAACCAAAATGGCGGCCATACTATCACAAAATGGCGTGTGTGCACCTAGACTTTCACAAAGTCCCTCCCCACCATTCAGTGACAGCGTGGCTGCGGCAGCGGCGGCACCCTCCCAGCCTGGCGGCTCCTGTCAGGTACTATGCAGCCTGAGACTAATGAGTGCTGAGTCTAGGACACAGAGGGAAGCGTGAGCTGCTGCTGATCAGCACTTCCCCTCTACTTTAGGACTTTTATATCAGGACAGCCAGAGGCTGTCAATCGCTGCTGCAGCAGGGAACACGGAGGAGCGCAGCATCGCACTGCCTATCACTGCACCAGCACATAGCCTCCTATATTCTTCGCCCCTCCCTGAAGTCCCTGTCGGCTGGCTCCCCCAAGCCACCGCAGGGGCTGTTGTTACGCCACTGGTGCCTGGGTTACACCGGGAGAGAGAAGTACTATATGTGCCTGGGTTACATTGGGAGAGAGCAGTAGTCAATGATCTCACATGTGTATTAATGGGGATCATTGATTATTAGGATTCACCTGATATTCGCCAAATCTATGGGATGGCATCGGTTCTCAGTGCGTTGCTCTTTCCTATCGGAGGGAGTGCTGAGTTGCTAAGTCCAAAGTCCCTCTGCCCCCTCCATACTACATGTTGGTCAGCAGTGCCTATGCGAGAACTTGAATCACACCTGCCCTGTCTAATGAGAACATAGAGACCGTCGTACAGATCTCAGGAGCACAACACTTGGTTCTTGCCACTACACAAGCAGGACTAACATGGATACAGGTCTAATTCTTTTTTTTTGCATGTTTTTTTCTTCTTTCCAGTTGTCCAGCAAAGTTCTATTACTGTAATGCCTAATAGTGACTTGCTGGCATTTCCGTGGTGTCAGATGCTGAAGGACCGGGTTTCGCACAGATTGTATACACAGAATAGGCAGAGAGAAGCCCCTCTGATAACGAGGGGTGCAGTAATAGGAAGAAAAGCCAGGTTGTACTGGAAGCAGAGCTGGGCTTTTAAAAATGACAGCACCGTTCAAGTCAGCGTGTTCATGACAAAGAAACCCATTCATCCTTTGTCCCAGGAAGGCGACTCCTGCAGCTGTGCTAAATGTCAGCCCTGCATGCTCCAGCTGACAAGCAATTGATGGCCACTTGTTAAATCGACATGAAGGAAAACACAACATGAGCTGAGGCTACAGCTTAGCTGAGGACGGCCTCACATGACAGACTGACTGTCTCTCATCTAGTGCAGCGTTCCTCACTGGAGGAGAGCTGAGCTCAGAGGTGGGAAGCTGCTGAGATGCCTCCAACTGGCACAAGAGCTTCCCTGCATCCTCAACAGGGAAAGCAGTAGGAGTGGAAAAGTACTAATCTGGTACTTTGGTTAAAAGGGAACTGGTTAACCCTGTCCAGAAAGACTAACCATACCTTGGATGCATGACAGGCTTTCTATAGCACAAGTGTCACGCGCCGCCGCGGCGGTACACGGCGGGTCCTGTACTCACCCGTCCGTGTCCGCAGTCGGCTGGCGTGTGTCGGCCTCCATGTCAGGTGAGGCGGCAGGCAAAGGTCCGGCAGTGTTGGAGGGCAGCATGGAAGTCTGCAGCGTGGTCTCACTCTAGGCTATGGGTGCCGTGAGACCAGCGCCGCCATCTTGCTTAAGGGCAAACAGGGGATTGGGCCAGGTCAGAGCTGCACACCTGTTTCACTGTGATAGCCAATGGCAGCCGCCTTCTATGCATATAGAGGATCTGCCCAGGTAACTCAGTGTCAGTGCAAAGAGTCTTCTGTGCCGTGCACTTCCTGGAAGGCTCCTGACTCATTGTGTCCTTGCTATCCCAGCTGTGTCCGTCAGCTCGCTTTGGCTTCAGATCCAGTGCTCCTTTCCAGTCACGCTGGTCGCCAGCTTCTCTCTGGTACCCTTGGGTGCTTCCTCCTGGATTCCCCAAAGACCTCCTCTTCAGCTACCTCCAGCCGCAGTCACCTCCCATCTTCTTCCAGTTCCGGATCCTCTATTTGCCACCATCTTTTCATCTCTTCATCAGGATTTTCTTCATCATTGTCTTCTGGACATTCATCCTCATTGTCTTCTGGACATTCATCCTCATTGTCTTCTGGACATTTATCGTTTGCCATTTACTTTGATTCCTATTACAGTTGTTCTCAAAGAAGTATTTGAGTCCTGTATGACAGCCTTTATTAAACCTGCTCGTTTTAACCCTACTACTGCCTCCTCCTCAGTCCCTGAGCACCACACGACCTCATCAGAATCTTCGGCCGTGACAGTTTGCACTGACCCGATGGAGTCGGGTGAAAATCAGGGATCTCTGGCAAACGTATTGCAAGGCATTATGGGCCGCCTGGAAAAAGTGGAGTCTTCACAGCGGCAAGTGGCGCAATTTTTACAATCACTGACTTCCTCACAAACCACCCCTCCAGCGGCTACAGCAACATCTTCAGTATCCTCGGGAGGAGTTTCCGCCACGCCACCAGTCGGGTCCATTATTCCCCCTCAGTTACATTTGCCGACCCCCAGCAAGTACGATGGGTCTCCTAAAGGATGTCGCGGGTTTTTGAATCAGTGCGATGTGCACTTCACTCTCCAAGCCTCCAACTTTCCAACTGACAAGGCGCATGTAGCCTACATTGTCTCCCTCCTCTCGGGATCTGCCCTAGAGTGGGTTTCGCCTCTGTGGGAGAGAGCAGATCCTCTACTAAACAACTACGATGATTTCATTGCCTCCTTCCGACGAATCTTTGACGAACCAGGTCGAGTGTCATCAGCCGCTGCAGAGATTCTGAGAATTCGACAAGGTAGCAGATCGGTGGGCCAATATGTGGTGCAGTTCCAGACACTAGCATCGGAGTTGGAGTGGAATGAAGAGGCTCTCGTCGCCGCGTTCTGGAATGGTCTTTCCAGCCGTCTCAAGGACGAACTAGCTACCCGTGACACCCCTTCCACTCTGACAGCGCTAATCTCCTTGTGCAATAAAGTTGATCTGCGGCTTCACGAGCGACAACTGGAAAGGACTCGTTCTGAACGTTTTCGACCTCGTTCTTCTTCTGTGGTTACTTCTCCTGTAAAGATTGGATCATCTACTCCTTCTGCCACAGAAAAACCAATGCAAATAAATCGGTCCCGTCTCTCTCCCGAAGAAAAGAACCGACGTCGCAGAGATAATCTCTGTATGTACTGCGCTTCATCTTCTCATCTTCTGATCTCTTGTCCTCTTCGTCCGGGAAACGACCGCTCCTAATCTCCACGAGGGAGGCTAGATTAGGAGTGTTATCGCCTGCTCCCTCCACCATAGACTCTACCATCTCAGTCACCCTGAGTACTCCTCGGGGACAAACGTCCATGCAAGCTCTACTGGACTCAGGTGCGGCTGGGAACTTCATCTCGGCCGACATGGCTGCACAACTCTCCATACCTCTCCAACCACTGGAACAACCTCTGGTCCTGACAGCCGTCGATGGCAGCCACATCTCCAGTGGCCATGTCACCTCACAGACGGTACCGATCCATCTTCAAGTTGGAGCCCTGCACCAAGAGAAGTTAGAGTTTTTGGTTCTCCCTCAGTCCTCTCACCCTGTAGTCCTAGGGATGCCGTGGCTTACCAAGCATAACCCCCATGTCGACTGGCTAACTATGGAGATTAAGGCCTGGAGTAAGGACTGCTTTTCTTCTTGCTTATCTCCTGTTATTCCTATTCTTCTGAGCAAACCTCAAGCATTTTCTCCCCAGCTTCCTGCCTCCACCATACCCGCACCATACTCGTCTTTTTCAGATGTCTTTAGTAAAGGAGGTGCCGATACATTGCCGCCCCACCGGCCATGGGATTGTCCCATTGATCTCATTCCAGGCAAGACACCACCACGGGGAAGAACGTACCCTTTATCGTTGCCTGAGACCGAGGCCATGTCGGCATACATCCAGGAGAATCTGGAGAAGGGATTTATCCGGCCATCCACCTCTCCGGCAGGAGCAGGCTTCTTCTTCGTCAAGAAGAAAGATGGCAGCCTGAGACCGTGTATCGATTATCGGGGGTTGAATGACATCACCGTTAAAAATCGCTATCCGCTGCCCCTCATCACTGAATTGTTCGACCGAGTTAAGGGGGCCACGGTCTTCACCAAACTAGACTTGAGGGGAGCATACAACCTGATCCGTATCCGCCAGGGGGACGAATGGAAAACGGCCTTCAATACCCGAGATGGACATTATGAATACCTCGTTATGCCGTTTGGTCTGTGTAATGCTCCAGCCGTTTTCCAGCAATTCGTGAATGACATCTTTCGGGACTTGTTATATATTTCCATTGTTGTCTATTTAGATGACATCCTCATCTTCTCGTCCAATCTCAGCACTCACCGGCACACCGTTCGGGAGGTGTTAAGCCGTCTTCGCCAGAACCAGCTTTTCTGTAAGCTCGAAAAGTGTGCCTTCGAAGTCTCGTCAATTCCCTTCCTGGGTCATATTCTTTCAAGTACTGGGCTGGAGATGGATCCTGAAAAAGTCCGCGCTATTCAAGATTGGACACCCCCAACCACTCTCAAAGGTTTGCAAAGATTCCTCGGCTTTTCCAACTACTACCGCCGCTTCATCCGCAATTTCTCCTCCATAGCAGCACCTCTGACGGCTCTTACCCAAAAAGGGGCCAATCCTGCCCAATGGCCGCCCGCAGCTACCAAGGCTTTCCAACTACTGAAACAGGCGTTTATCACCGCTCCAATTCTTCTTCAACCTGATGTGAACCGACCCTTCATCCTGGAGGTTGACGCCTCTTCTGACGGAGTAGGAGCAGTTCTTTCGCAAAAAGGAGAGGATGCAGAGCTTCACCCTTGCGCATACTTTTCCAAGAAATTTCTCCCGGCAGAAAAGAACTACCCTATTGGAGAACAGGAGCTGCTCGCTGTTAAGTTAGCCTTCGAGGAGTGGCGGTATCTGTTAGAGGGGGCTCGTCACCAGATCACAGTTTTTTCCGACCACAAAAATCTTTCTTTCTTAAGACAAGCACAATGTCTCACTTCACGCCAGGCTCGTTGGGCTATGTTCTTCGAACGCTTCAATTTCCAAATCAAGTATCGTCCAGGTGTTTTAAACAATAAAGCTGATGCCTTGTCTCGGTCCTTCAATCCCAGCTCAGATTCTGAACCACTTAAACAGTCCATCCTGAACCCTGTCGTTTTTGCTCATGTCTCTCCTCACCCTACACCACCTGCAGGCAAGTCCTTTGTGCCGCCCAATTTACGCAAGAAGCTGTTGACGTGGGGCCACGCCTCCCGCTTTGCTGGACATTCCGGGGTACAAAAAACTTTACAATTTCTCCTACGATCATATTGGTGGCCAACCATTCGACAGGATGTAAAACACTTTGTATCTTCATGTGTCAAGTGCGCCCAACACAAGACGTCTCGGACTCCCCCAGCTGGGGCTTTGCTACCACTGTCCATCCCAACGGAACCATGGACTCATCTGTCGATGGACTTCATTTCTGAATTACCCTCCTCTAGCGGTTACACTGTTATCTGGGTGATAGTCGACCGATTTTCCAAAATGGCCCACTTCGTGCCCCTAAAATCATTACCTTCGGCTCCAGTACTAGCCCAACTCTTCATATCCACCATCTTCAGGCTTCATGGGTTGCCCAAAGAGATCATATCCGATAGGGGTGTGCAGTTTGTCGCCAAGTTCTGGAGAGCTCTGTGTACTGCCGTTCAGGTGAAATTAAAATTCTCCACCGCCTTCCATCCTCAGACTAACGGGCAAACCGAACGTGTCAACCAAGACCTAGAGACATTTATTCGACTTTTTGTGTCCTCCTCTCAAGATGAATGGAAGGATCTATTACCCTGGGCGGAGTATGCACACAACAACTCTTATCACTCCTCTTCAGGTACTACACCCTTCTTCACAGTCTACGGCAAACATCCACGGTCCCCTGATTTCTCAAGTTTGCCGTCTCCGGAGGTTCCGGCAGCTTCCATGTCTCTTCATCGTTTCAAAAAGATATGGGCTGAAGTTCACAAAGCTCTTCTTCAAGCTTCTGCCAGATATAAGAAAGCAGCTGATAAGCGAAGAAAGGCAGTTCCACCATTTAAAGTAGGGGATCGAGTGTGGCTGTCTACCCGCAATCTTCGACTTCGTGTACCCTCGATGAAACTTGCCCCTCGTTTTATTGGTCCATTCCCCATCACCCAAGTCATCAACCCGGTGTCCTACAGATTGCAGCTTCCATCTTCTATGAAGGTATCTAATTCTTTTCATATATCTCTTCTCAAACCATTGAAATTAAGCATCTTCCAAAAGAAAGTACCCCGACCCTCAAAGGTCAATACCGAGAAGGATGCTGAGTTTGAGGTCAGACGAATCATAGACTCTCGTTATCGCAACTCTCGACATCAATTTCTGGTGGAGTGGGCTGGTTTCGGACCGGAGGAGAACTCCTGGGTGGATCAAGCTGATTTACATGCCCCAAGTCTCGTTAAGCGCTTTTTTCAGAAGAATCCTCACAAGAAGCGCAAATGTCCTGAGGTTACCCGAAAAGGGGGGGGTACTGTCACGCGCCGCCGCGGCGGTACACGGCGGGTCCTGTACTCACCCGTCCGTGTCCGCAGTCGGCTGGCGTGTGTCGGCCTCCATGTCAGGTGAGGCGGCAGGCAAAGGTCCGGCAGTGTTGGAGGGCAGCATGGAAGTCTGCAGCGTGGTCTCACTCTAGGCTATGGGTGCCGTGAGACCAGCGCCGCCATCTTGCTTAAGGGCAAACAGGGGATTGGGCCAGGTCAGAGCTGCACACCTGTTTCACTGTGATAGCCAATGGCAGCCGCCTTCTATGCATATAGAGGATCTGCCCAGGTAACTCAGTGTCAGTGCAAAGAGTCTTCTGTGCCGTGCACTTCCTGGAAGGCTCCTGACTCATTGTGTCCTTGCTATCCCAGCTGTGTCCGTCAGCTCGCTTTGGCTTCAGATCCAGTGCTCCTTTCCAGTCACGCTGGTCGCCAGCTTCTCTCTGGTACCCTTGGGTGCTTCCTCCTGGATTCCCCAAAGACCTCCTCTTCAGCTACCTCCAGCCGCAGTCACCTCCCATCTTCTTCCAGTTCCGGATCCTCTATTTGCCACCATCTTTTCATCTCTTCATCAGGATTTTCTTCATCATTGTCTTCTGGACATTCATCCTCATTGTCTTCTGGACATTCATCCTCATTGTCTTCTGGACATTTATCGTTTGCCATTTACTTTGATTCCTATTACAGTTGTTCTCAAAGAAGTATTTGAGTCCTGTATGACAGCCTTTATTAAACCTGCTCGTTTTAACCCTACTACTGCCTCCTCCTCAGTCCCTGAGCACCACACGACCTCATCAGAATCTTCGGCCGTGACACACAAGGGTGGCCAAACTGGTCCTCCAGATCTATCAATGGTCAGTGTTTTCCAGACCATCTGTCGATCTGTAGAATGTGTTGGGTAGGAATAAATGCAGCACATTATTAAAAATATGGCAGTTAGTAATGACTGCACCTGTGCACGAGCTGGGTGGTCTGGTAATGTGACAGTTAGTAATGACTGCACATGTGCACCAGCTAGGTGGTCTGGGAAATGTGACAGTTAGTAATAATTGCACCTGTGCACCAGCTAGGGGGTCTGGAAAATGTAACAGTTAGTAATGACTGCACATGTGCACAGGTAGGTGGCTTGGGAAATGTGACAGTTAGTAATGACTGCACATGTGCACCAGCTGGGTGGTCTGGTAATGTGACAGTTAGTAATGACTGCACCTGTACACCAGCTAGGTGGTCTGGGAAATGTGACAGTAATAATTGCACCTGTGCACCAGCTAGGTGGTCTGGAATGTGACAGTTAGTAATGACTGCACCTGTGCACCAGCTAGGTGGTCTGGAATGTGAGTTAGTAATGACTGCGCCTGTGCACCAGATAGGGGGTATGGAAAATGTAACAGTAATCACTACACCTGTGCACCAGCTAGGAGGTCTGGAAAATGTAACAGTAATAACTGCACCTGCACACCAGCTAGGTGATCTGGGAAATGTGACAGTTAGTAATAATTGCACCTGTGCACCAGCTAGGTGGTCTGGAATGTTACAGTTAGTAATGACTGCACCTGTGCACCAGCTGGTGGTCTGAGAAACATGAACTGTTAGGAGCTCTTGATTACTGGTAGGTGCGAGTCGGTGCACCAAACCAGATTGGAATAACAGTCCCATAGGTTTGTAAGGGAGCTGCTATAGTTTTAAATTTACCATGCTCCGAATTTAGAAGCATTCCGGAGTTTGGCTCCATTAGGTTATGCCAGTGGTTCCCAAACTGTGCGCCTCGGAACCCTGGGGTGCCGTGAAACTCTTGCAGAGGTGCCTCTGGTTAATGGTTCAAGACCAAACCAAATTAGTGCTAGAGGCTGCAAATCACAAAAGGTGGACGACTTCGGGAGATCAGACAGAGGATTGTATAGCTGCGATCTCTTTACTTTACTATCAGACCCCAGTCCCCGGTGGTTTTTCTTAAAAAATCCAGATGGATCATAATTGCTGAGAATAATGAATAAATATGTCTGATAATTAATGTGCTCCTGTGTCCGATTCTGTACCAAGCTTCAAAAAGTAATAAAATAGAAAGTGATTAACAGCCAGCCAATCAGCTCCATCCTGCCAAGTTACAGGCTGGGTTGGCTAAATGACAGGTAGGAGGTGATTGGCTGCTTGTTTATCACCGTCCACTTTATCATCTGGCCCGCTGAGTGGCGGTGCACCAAACGGGCAATACATAGTAGGTAAGGCTGAAAAAAGACTTGCGTCCATCTAGTTCAACCTGGTATAGATATCCATCGATGATTTGTTAGGTTCTGGTATTTTACAGACAAATTATATTTCTTATTTGTACCCATGGATGTTTTTCTCCAGTAAATGTTTGTCCAACTTTGCCTTGAACGCATTTAATGAGCCAGCCGTTACCACCTCTCTGGGAAGAGAGTTCCAGAGTTTGACTGTTCTGACCGTAAAGAAATTCTTTCTACTAGCTGAATGAAATCTTTTTTCTTCTAATCTATACTCATGCCCTCGTGTTCTAGATTCCTTTCTAGTATGTAGCCACAATGAGTGTAGTTACATCTGCAGCTAGCGTTATATGGGCATCAGTGCAAAATTCTCTCCTGAATCAGGCCCAGGAGTGGGCTAATATTCCTGACTGCACCATCTGTTTTCCAAAAATGCCTTTAGTGTTTTGTTATAGTGTAGACCTGTTGACAAGGGGTATTGATCCGGGGCCCGTTCTTTCTTTCCCCAGCATTTCTATAGATTTTAAATTAATTTATAATTAAAGGCTGCCCAATTTTAATCGCTATTTTATTGTCCCTGGGTTTATTTTATAGAAGTAGATCATTTGGAGAGTTGCTATGATCTGCATTAGTGTGTAGCAATCTACCATCTGCCGATGAGACATTCATGTAGTAAGCAGGCAGCCGCTGCCAGAAGAAATGTGGGAATCAGCCCCACAGTCTATATACAGCTTTGTATATAGTAGAAGGACTCTGCATTGCCACCTGGTGGTAGTAAGTTGCACAGCAGCACTTTCAGATTTTTTTAAAAACACTTTTGCAGCATTTTTTGTATACTACTGCTTTGCTTACAGGTGGTATTCCTGTACCTGCAATAACTCAGTAGGCACACGCCATTTGTTTCACACTCGCCAGGTTGTTCGCTCTGGGAAGGGAGGGCTGGGGGCGGGCAGGGGGCAGCAGCAGAGGTACACCCAGCGTCTTATAAAAACTCTGTGCGTTCCGCTGAGAATGAGTCAGTCTTCACTTTATTCCAGATGAAAGTAATATACTGACGTTTTGTAGATTGAACTTTATTTGACCTTACATAGGCCAAAGGTCGCGCACATATTTGCAGTGATGTTACTGTCGGTTGCACTACAATCCCATTGAGTCCCAGAGTCCCCCGGGCCCACGGTACAGACCGAGGCTGATCTTCAGGCATAATTAAGGACCCTGGCTCTATGCCTTGTCTGTCTCAAGCAATTCATACATGTGTCATAAAGCATTCACAGAACAGATGCAGGAAACACACGGCCGCGACTCCTGCTGAACAGGATCTATTGGTGGGTGATTCATACATGGCCTGTGTTATTGAGCAGTGGCCCAAATAATGTGACAAGACTGTGCTAATACAGAGGCAGGGGAGCATGAGAACAAGATTACATGAGACACAACATAAAAACAACAATGCTATTCCTCAGGGAGGGAACCCTTAATCTGAATATAATGATTATAAACCAGCTTACAGAGCCAAACACGTCAAGTTCGCTTGCAGAAAAGATCATGGGCAACATGGAGGAACGTGGTTAGTGTTAGTGTCGGGGCTGGGGGTCAGGGTCGGTGCCACCACTATGCAGTATTAGGCATTGGGGGAGGTAGATGGGAACAGGGACCCCCGGATGGAGGTGAGAGCGGCGGTCACTACTCCCCCCCCCCGCAGCAACCTCATTGCACCCTATTCACCACCCCCCCGCCGGATCAGCGCGCCGGACATATCGCACCCCCCCCCCTGGTGCAGCACGGCAGCCGCATTCCCCCCGGACCATCGCGCCAAGCCGCATCACACCCCCCCCCCCCCCGGAGCAGCACGACAGCCGAATCCCCCCCTGGATCAGTGCGCTGGGCCGCATTGCACCCCCGGCCTCCGGAGCAGCACGGCGGCCGAATCCCCCCCTGGATCGGCGCACCGGCCATATTCCTCCCCCCGTGGAGCAGTGAGCGCCGGGGCTGCCCCCCCCCCACACCTGGGGCACCCCCTTGCCAATGGAGAAACCATCCATGCAGCCATCTGTGTGAGGCACACAGTGTAGGTTGCTGCTGGCAGGCTGTGCATAGTAGAGGTGTAGCATGCGGTGTGGGGTAACAGGAAGAACATGTGAAGAGAATAATACAGTGGCATAAAAGGCAGTGGTAAGTTCAATAAAAAGTAATGGAACTAGATGTCAGACGTTTCAGTCAGCAGCAGATGATCTTTGTAGCAATAATGGAGCAGGATGGTCCAGACGCGCGAGTGGATGATATAGTCAGAAGGGTATCCAGAGTAAGTAGGTAGATGAATGCAGTCCATAGCAGAAGAGTCAGAAGGGTATCCAGAGTAAATAGGTAGATGAATGCAGTCCATAGCAGAAGAGTCAGAAGGGTATAGAGAGTAAGTAGGTAGATGAATGCAGTCCATAGCAGAAGAGTCAGAAGGGTATAGAGAGTAAGTAGGTAGATGAATGCAGTCCATAGCAGAAGAGTCATAAGGGTATCCAGAGTAAGTAGGTAGATGAATGCAGTCCATAGCAGAAGAGTCAGAAGGGTATACAGAGTAAGTAGGTAGATGAATGCAGTCCATAGCAGAAGAGTCAGAAGGGTATCCAGAGTAAGTAGGTAGATGAATGCAGTCCATAGCAGAAGAGTCAGAAGGGTATCCAGAGTAAGTAGGTAGATGAATGCAGTCCATAGCAGAAGAGTCAGAAGGGTATAGAGAGTAAGTAGATAGATTAATGCAGTCCATAGCAGAAGAGTCAGAAGGGTATCCAGAGTAAGTAGGTAGATGAATGCAGTCCATAGCAGAAGAGTCAGAAGGGTATCCAGAGTAAGTAGGTAGATGAATGCAGTCCATAGCAGAAGAGTCAGAAGGGTATAGAGAGTAAGTTGGTAGATGAATGCAGTCCATAGCAGGCGAGTCAGAAGAGTATCCAGAGTAAGTAGGTAGATGAATGCAGTCCATAGCAGGAGAGTCAGAAGGGTATCCAGAGTAAGTAGGTAGATGAATGCAGTCCATAGCAGAAGAGTCAGAAGGGTATAGAGAGTAAGTAGATAGATTAATGCAGTCCATAGCAGAAGAGTCAGAAGGGTATCCAGAGTAAGTAGGTAGATGAATGCAGTCCATAGCAGAAGAGTCAGAAGGGTATCCAGAGTAAGTAGGTAGATGAATGCAGTCCATAGCAGAAGAGTCAGAAGGGTATAGAGAGTAAGTAGGTAGATGAATGCAGTCCATAGCAGAAGAGTCAGAAGGGTATAGAGAGTAAGTTGGTAGATGAATGCAGTCCATAGCAGGCGAGTCAGAAGAGTATCCAGAGTAAGTAGGTAGATGAATGCAGTCCATAGCAGGAGAGTCAGAAGGGTATCCAGAGTAAGTAGGTAGATGAATGCAGTCCATAGCAGAAGAGTTGGCTGACAGATTAGTCTCCATTGTTCTCCTTATGTTTCCCTTCTGAATAATTCCTGTATAACTCCAGCTTCCATGTAAATATTGCTGCGCTTGCCATGCTTTGGGCACGGCCCTTCACTACACTCGGTACACTAATTTATTCTTCTACCCTGCCCTAGTGGATGGTAATGTATGAAATACTGCCTGTCGGCACATGTCGTGTTGACATGGACACCGAAATGTAACACTGCGTCCCCTCGAATGACTCACTGCGCTCGCCAGGCTTCTGCCTCGCTACACTCGGCACACTTTTATTCTCCCGCCACTCCCTAGTGCAGGGCTGGGCAAAACCGGCCCTCCAGATGTTAGTGAACTACACATCCCAGGATGCTTTGCATTAGTTTTGCTATGTGGCCATGCTGAAACTGAGGCAAGGCATGCTGGGATGTGTAGTTCATCAACATCTGGAGGGCCGGTGTTGCCCAGCCCTGACCTAGTGGATGATAGGGCATGAAATACCTCCTGTCGGCACATTTTGGCTCACAAAACAGTAAAAAAACACCATTTTGACATAATGACCCTGTCTACCTACCTATGTCGACCTTAAGTCATGTTGACCTTTCTGCATGTCGACCTTAAGTCATGTCGCCCTAAATGCATGTCGACCTAATGGTGTGGACCTAAGGCATGTTGACCATCATGCCGGTGACCCAATGACCGTATCCATCCACACATTTATTGCTGCTCCAACATTCTGACTCTCACTAATACCACCAATATGGAGGACACTGCTGCTATGCATTATGCACTGGAATAATTCCCCAAGTGTTCAAACTGTGGTAACTATATCCATCCACTCATAGAGAGTCTCATTGGAGATTTATTTGTGGACTTTATTTTTGGCTGCATATCTATGAACGGATCCTCTGCATTTAATATCAGAGGTGTTTCACATTTATTATTTGATTTGTGCTTTTTATTATTAAATGACCTTATTTTATTATCTCATTGGTGTATTAGCGCTACTTTTTCTTCTTTTTTCTTGTATTTCTGATTCTCGCGCCTGATTACATTTGGCCCTGATACCGCTTTCACACTGCCAAAACGTTAAAAAAAACCCGGTATTTTGAAACGGTATTTAGAAAGGGTCTGAGCCTTCACATTGCAGTAGATTACCGCTTAAAATACCGTTTAAGTACCATTCACATCAGTCAACCCGTTTATTCCCCTGAACACGTTTCAAGGCAGAATGCAGGGGACAGCCTATCACAGGTCTGGAATCTGTTGTTTTTCAGAGTCATTCTCACTGCATAAAAAACGGCTCTGAAACGTGTAGGACTCTGCTTTTTAAATGTTTTGAAATACCGGTTATCTTTAACCGGTAAATCAACTCTGGCGCTTTCCCACTGCAGCCTTAAACGTTTTGAAATGGGAAAAAAACGGCAATATACCGTTTAACAAGTGCGGTGTGAAAGGGGTATGAGTAAGAATGATGCTGATTAACAGCATTATTCTGGTTTTTAATGATATAAAGGAAATATGAGTGATATTCATTGGTTGTACTGGGTTTCTATTTATTTAATTTACAATTTTTTTTTTTTTACACATTTTACAAATTGTAAATAGTATTGTATTTACCGAGGCCCGGTGGAAAATAAAAATAATAATAAACTTTACAACAAGATTTAATCTCCCATCAGAGATAAGACACAGGGCCCAATGCAATACCAGACTAATTACTTAAAACAAAAACAAAGTTAGTACTCAAGTATTCCGTGGGAAGATAAAAGTTTATTAAACATTAGGTCAATAGTTAATTAAAAAAAAAAACATTAATAGGCCACTAATCAAGACGTGTTAAAACAAACTTTCATAAACATTTTCTATTTAATATTATAGATGAGTGGTTCGGTTTTGATACGTTCGGATCTGAAAAAGACATTTCATTGGCTGTCTGGCTCTCATGTGTATTGGACAGCCATTAAGAAGACGTTTTCAGATCAGAACTTGCGATAAGTTGATAAATCAAGACTGACCCATTCAGCTCTATTGATGCGTTTATTTCTTAATGTCTATAGCATTTTTTAGTTTATTAGAAATCAGCCTGTAATACATACAGTATATAACATACATCTTAGGATGGTGGCTATCTGATCGCAGGGCTCTACAATACCCCTTTTCCACTATACAAGCCAGGTCACACCTGGGATTTTGTACCCGGCTTGCAAACCCTTTCCAACTTGTGTCCCGACCTGGCATAATGCTGGGTGGGTGACATCATCAGAAGGCGGGGCCAGGGCGGAGCAGGGAGATGTGAGAATCTCCTATAGATTGTAAGCTTGCAGCAGGGCCCTCCTACCTCCAAGTCTGTCTGTTGTTACCCAGTTTGTTATATCACTGTCTACTATTGTAAAGCGCAACGGAATCTGCTGCGCTATATAAGAAACTGTAAATAAATAAATAAATAGTGGCGTCTTATCCATTGCAGTGAATGGGACAAGGGTCACATCCACCTGGGTTACCCGTTTTAACTGCCCCTGGACCCGGGAGCATCCCAGGTCCAACCCAGGTAATTACCCCGGTTGAATTGCTGGGACACTTGACTTTCCTGGGGATGTGTTTCCACTTCAATTAGCTCCTGAATGGCATATTAGACTGGGTTTAAAAAATGACAGAAACTGATTCAATGATTGTTTAGATTCTAAATAAATAAGACGTAGAATCTTATTGGTTGCCAATAGCAACATCCCATCTTCAATAGAACTCCCATCTTGGTAAATTTACAGCAGAATCTATTCCTCCGCAGACCACATTTTGCATTACATTTGCAGCAATTTTGTGCATCGGTAATGCTTACTATCCAGTCGTGTTGTTCCTGACACTGAACCAAAGTGGATTATTTCCAAATCTCGCTTAATGAGACCTTCTCCTACAATAGCTGTTGATTGAAAGCACAGAGGTCCCTGTATTCGGTGAATTTCTTGGAGATTAGGAATCAGCCATCCGTGTCCCTAGAATAATTTAGCCATCGGGGACGTTATTTTCTGACATTTTGCCGTATGCCCTTGTGAATCGGGGGCGGGTCCGCTGCTTGGCTCTGTGACTGCACAGCAGTCAGGCATTTCAAATCCTATGGATTATTTGATTAACTAGGTGATGCAAAATATAGATAATACATCACATTGATTTTCTGCGCCCTGTCTCCTGCCTGCTGTTTTTACTGCTTGTTAAATCCATATTTTCTTCCTCATTCCTCTCAGGCAGCCGCTCGCTGGCGTTATTCACATGTTTTACATGAACTGCAAATCTCCCTTGTAATGTCTTTGTAATGTAAAGGAAATGCACAGCAGATGTTTGCATGTTTGCTGCCTTTTTTGTGACAACTAAAAATAGTCCCTGTTTTTCAGATTGGTCCCGGCCTTTAATAATCACCAGCTCGCACCTGAGTTTACGATTTCTATGTTCCGTGTTAATTATATCATTCAGTGCAGTCACCGGGACCGCGGGCAAACAGTATGCTTGTGCTTTTCACTGTGTCTGTATTTTTTTTCCAACATTCTTTTTACAGGTGGTATACAAGTCCAAAGGGGCCCATTAATGCCCTGCATCCTGCTGGGACTGCTGGGACTTGCAGTTCACCTGTAAAAAGCAAAGTTTATTTGAAAACTTTTACACATATCAGCCTGGTGTCCACTGCCCATGGACGCCGGGGACAGCCCCTGGCTTAAGCCCTGGACGGGTAAAGCCTGGGGGGGGACCCCTTTATTGGGGTTGTCCCCACTCCCCCAGGTACCCTGTCCAGGGCTGACCTGTCACGGTGAGCATGATACGACCGGGGAACCTTATGTAAACGTGTCCCCCGGCTGTGGCATGATACCGCAGGCTGTTGGATCCCGTGATGGTTCCAAAATCTGGGGGACCCCCCAGTTTTTTTTGTCCCCCGTATTTTTGAAACCAGGACCGCTCCAAGAGTCCGGGGCTGGTTTCAGAAATACTGGGGACCCCTACACTTTTTGTCCCCCATATTTTTGGAACCAGGTCCGGCCCGGGGCTGGTTATGCTAAGGAGGGGGGGACCCTCACGCCCTTTTTTTTATTTGAATTTTACACATTTTTTTAAGACAGAACCATGCACAGATATCAGTGATCTGTGCATGGTTCTGTCAAATTCCCCTGTCAGAACCTGGTGAATTTTTTTGCAATGTTTACTAACATTTTCCCAAAATCGCATTAAATTTGCGAGTTGTATACTTTATAATAGGAAAACATCTGGATGCGAATTTAAGTGTTACTAAAATTCACCAGGTCAGAATGTGAAAATTCACAGCAAAAACTGTGTTTTTAAAGCAAATCACATCCTATACGGAAAAAGTGTGATGTCGGTTTTTTTTGCGAAAAAATCGTACAAAAAAAAAAAATGGCATCCTGTTAAATGTCACCCTCAGTGTTATTGTTCTATCTATCTATCTATCTATCTATCTATCTATCTATCTATCTATCTATCTATCTATCTATCTATCTATCTATCTATCTATCTCAGACCCTTGCACTGCACTGTATACCGTATGACTGATGGTTCAGCAATGGACCGAGAACACAATATCCATTTACCCATTGTTATATTCAGGTAAGCAGGACCCTGCGTCCTCCCCGGACTCCCAGCGTGTTACTGAGTGGGAAGATCTTAGCCAGCACTTTTGAAATGAACTCTGCCAGTTCTCATAGTCCCAGTGTTACAGTAAATGGAAAAAGATTGACTGCATTTACATCATTAACTTCCAGAATGCTAAATAGGACAAAAGCCGTAAGCCACCATGATCGGTCAATATGTGCTTACTGCTCCTGTGAGACCAGCCGGTAAGACCCCCGAGTGTTAGGTCTCATTTCCACAAACACTACAGAGTTCCTTAACAACCGTTTTCAAATGAATGGTCATTAATTTTGAATAGACCTGCTTATTAAAAAGTTCATCAAGGCTATTTATAATTACAGTCACTTAATAATAAACATAATAATACTGAAGTATTGTATTTGGGAATACTTGATTTAGTAGAGGAAGTATGTTCTAATGAAACTGGTTGGAATATAGGACCTTATTCTGGTTGACACGTAGAATAAGGAAGATCGCACCGAGAGTGTCTTTTTTAGCCCGCGTGGCTATGGATGGAAGTTTTGCATAAACATTCATTCGCCGCCTAGGGGGTGAGAACTAGGGTTTCCGGCGCCCGGGCCAAGGTAGTCATTTGGTGCCCCCCCCCTTTCCCCTGACCGGGGGGGGGGACCAAATGACCACCTTGCCCCTGGCGCCGGAGACCCCCCCCCTCCCCGCTGACAACATACATACCTCCTGTGTTCAGCCAGCGGGGGTCCAGGGACAGCCAGCGGGGGTCCAGGGACAGCCAGCGGGGTTCCGGGGACTGGTGTAGCCGCTGTAGCGGCAGCTTGACTCCGTCCGTCTCTACTCTCTCCTACTAGCGTGGCGGCGGGAAGCGCTGGTGATGACTTTGAAAAGACTTGCCGGATGCTGATTGGCTGAATTCAGCCAATCAGCGTCCGGAAAGTCTTTTCAAAGTCATCACCAGCGCTTCCAGCCGCCGTGCTAGTAGGAGAGAGTAGAGACGGATGGAGTCAAGCTGCCGCTACAGCGGCTACCCGGAACCCCGCTGCCTGTCACCGAACCTCCGCTGGCTGTCCCCGGACCTGACAGCGCCCCCCCCCTCCAGCGCCCGGTGCGCATGACCCCCCAGCCCCCCCCCCTAGTTACGGCCCTGGTGAGGATCACATCATTCGATGGTCGGCAACCGTCAAATGATGTGGAGCGTACACGCAAATCTAAGATACTCTCAGGTGTCATAGTTTTGCATGTGTCCTGTGCAAGGACAGGGCAGGCAGCTGACAACTAGTGATGTCAGCTGCCCGCCCCCCGGCACCCGCGTCATCGGGGCATTACCATGATAACACCCAGCATTTTCATGGGAACGCCCATGAAATGCTGGACGTTCCCATGGGCGCATACCCCGGCCCTCCTTCCCCTCCCACACTGTTGTGTGTGAGTGCCCGGCGAATGTGTTGTTCGCTGTGGCCACCACACAGCGCAGAAATGCGCATGCGCAAAAGAAACACATTAAGCTCCCTGTTATGATAACTGGGTGTCCTCGCCAACCCTGACTCCGTTGTCACCGAATGAGATTGGAGGGCGCGTGCTGAGCTAGGCTTCGCCTATAATAGCCGCGTTCGACAGAGCCCGTTAGTCAGGCTCCGCCCCCGATGCCACCAGGTCTTAAGGGTTGACAACGCCGCCACCAATGCCAAGGATGAACAAGGGGATAACTAACTAACCCAAGAAGGGCGAGGTCACCCTTGCTCCGTGGACAACAGGGTGGACGTAACAATACGCAAAGATGTAACACAATAATATTCCAAACAGGTGTAACAATACACAGAGGTGTTTCATCAATATCAAAATACGAGTAAGGGCTGTCTGGGGGTAGACCCCACTTTTCTGTGCACCGAGGAGGCAACAGGCAGCGGGAACCAGGATACGGATAAAGGACAACACACGGACACCAGGAGTACAGGAGACAGAACGGAGGACACGGCTGGGAATCAACGACAGGATGCAGGATGACTGGGCACAGGAACCAGGAGTAGCGGGTAGGTGGGAACCAGGAACACTTGAGACCCTGAGGTGCAAAAGCTATAACCGGCGCCTGTCCTGGGCAGACGCCGGCTCTTTATTCAAAATCCCCGCCGACGCAGACGTGCGCTGCACTGCCGGGCGCATGACGTCAGCGCGCCGGCACGCCGACGGAGACGCTCGGGGACGTTGCCCAGCAACGCCCCGATGCCTGCTGACGATGCCGTGGGGACGGAAGCTAGGGGCGTTGCTACGCGACGCCCCCGACGTCTCCCCCGGCACTCGTCTACACTGTCTGTCCCGGCGGGTCCGGGACAGCAGTGTAACAGTACCCCCCCCTTGAGGAGGGGTCACCGAACCCTTAGAACACGGTTTCCAGGGAAATTTTTTAAAAAACTCCGCTCTTAGCCTGGGCGCATGCAAAAACTTTTCTGGGACCCAAGATCTTTCCTCATCTCCAAATCCCTTCCAATGGACAAGAAACTTGAGCTGACCCCTGTTCCACCACATACTCCTTATGCCCCCTAACCAAGACAGGTCTTTGAGTACGTGTAGAGCTGGATGGAAGGGCTCCGACGACAGGTTTGAGCAGGGAACAATGAAAGACATTATTGATGCGCAGAGACCTGGGAAGCTGAAGTCTGAATGCCACCGGGTTGATTTGTCCGATAATCGGAAATGGACCGATAAACCTGGGACCCAGCTTGGGGCATTGCTGTCGAAGTCTAATATGGCGTGTGGATAACCATACTCTCTGACCCACTTTAAAGAGACACGGTCTTCTATGCCTATCAAAGAAAATCTTAGACCGGGCTGAGGATTGTCTAAGGGCTATGTGTACATTCTTCCAGGCTTTCCTAAAAAACGAGACAGTGGACGAGGATCTTGACGGATCAACCGGGGGCATGAACGAACTACATTTGGGGTGAAAACCTGAGTTGCAGAAAAAAGGAGAGCTCTTAATAGCTGTATGATAAGAGTTATTATATGCAAACTCCGCTAATGGAATAAGCTCAGCCCAATTGTCCTGGCACTTTGAAACGAAACAGCGGAGGTATTGTTCCAAAGCCTGGTTGACCCTCTCGGTCTGTCCATTCGACTGCGGGTGGTAACCAGAGGAGAGACTGACCTGAATCCCTAAGGCTGAACAAAACTGTTTCCAAAACCTGGCCACGAACTGGGAACCTCTATCCGAGACAATATCAACCGGGAGTCCGTGAAGCCTAAAAATGTTGGTGATGAATAAATTCGCTAGGAGTTTAGCTGTAGGGAGCCCATGTAAAGGAGTAAAGTGAGCCATTTTGGAAAATCTATCCACAGTAACCCAGATGGTGGTGAACTTGCTAGACGGAGGAAGGTCAACGATAAAGTCCATAGAAATATGGGACCATGGTTTTTCAGGAATGGACAAGGGAAACAGCGGCCCAATCGGAGACTGTCGAGAAGATTTGTGTCGCGCACAGACCAGACATGAGGCCACAAATCTGTCGATATCTTGCCTCATAGAGGGCCACCAAACAGTCCTGGCTAACTGTTCAAAAGTTTTGGCAATACCTGGATGCCCGGAGCTTTTTGCCGAGTGAAAATCCCTGAGAACCGCCTCCCGTAATTTCTGGGGAATAAATAAACGGTCCTGTGGGGTCTGTTGAGGAGCCGACGCTTGGGCAGCAATCACTAAGGTGGCTAAATCTTGGGTCAGGCCCGCCATGATGACCGAGCAAGGGACAATGGGGGATGCTTTCACCTCAGATCCCTGGAAAGTCTGAAAACTGCGGGAGAGGGCATCCGCCTTCACGTTCTTAGAACCTGGCCTAAAGGTGATAATAAACCGGAATCTGGTGAAAAAGAGTGCCCACCGAGCCTGTCGTGGATTGAGGCATTTGGCGGACTCAATATAAGAAAGATTCTTGTGATCGGTGATCACTGTGATGGTATGCTGAGCTCCCTCAAGCCAGTGACGCCACTCCTCAAACGCCCATTTGATGGCCAATAACTCACGATTGCCTACATCATAATTTCTCTCGGCTGGAGAGAACTTGCGGGAGAAGAAAGCACAGGGATGAATCTTTAGATCCTGTGGCCCCTTCTGAGACAGGACTGCTCCAGCACCCACATCAAAAGGCGTCGACTTCGATTAAAAAGGGTAGCCTGGGATCTGGGTGGTGCAGAATTGGGGCTGAGCAAAACGCTTTCTTTAATTTTTCAAAAGAATCCATCGCCAGTTGAGACCATTGTCCTGGGTCAGCCCCTTTCCGAGTCAAGTCCACTATGGGGGCCACGATGTCCGAGAAGGAGCGGATAAATTTGCGATAGTAATTAGAAAAACCAAGAAATCGCTGAATGGCCTTGAGCGTGGTTGGGCGAGCCCAGGATTGAATGGCCTGAACCTTAGATGGATCCATGGAGAAACCTTGAGGGGAAATAATATACCCTAAGAAAGTCACTTGTGACACTTCAAATTCACATTTTTCCAACTTGGCATATAAATGATTCTCCCGTAGCTTCTGCAGCACCAGGCGGACGTGCTGCCGATGCTCGGGAAGAGACTTGGAAAAAATGAGAATGTCGTCCAAGTAAACTACGGCAAAACCCCCTAAAAAAGGCCGAAGGACCTCATTAATAAAGTCTTGGAAGACTGCCGGGGCGTTAGCTAGACCAAAAGGCATCACAAGATACTCAAAATGCCCCGAGTGGGTATTAAACGCGGTCTTCCACTCATCTCCACTTTTAATTCTGATTAAGTTGTAGCCCCCCCTGAGGTCTATTTTGGAAAAAATCACTGCCTCCCGAATCTGGTCAAATAATACGGAGATGAGGGGTAATGGGTAGGAATTTTTGACCGTAATTTTGTTAAGGGCTCTGTAATCAATACAGGGCCGTAAAGACCCATCTTTCTTCTCTACAAAGAAAACCCCCGCCCCTACCAGTGATTTTGAGGGCCGAATAAACCCCTTTTCAAGACTTTCTTTAATGTAGAGGTCCACGGCTTGGGACTCAGGTGCGGATAACGCATATAAACGACCCTTAGGAAGTCTGGCATTAGACACTAAATCAATGGCACAATCAAAGGGGCGATGAGGAGGCAAGGTGTTGGCTTCTTTTTTAGAAAAAACATCCGCAAAATCACTGTACTGAGGAGGGAGAGCTTGAAGATCAGGGTGCATCACACGGAGAGGGAGAGTGAGACAAACATCCGAACAGGACCTTCCCCACGAGTGATCTCACCAGTTTCCCAATTAAATTCAGGGTTGTGTTTTTTCAACCAAGGCAGCCCCAGGACAATAGGAGTGAGAGGACAGTGGAATATAAGAAAGGTGATATCTTCGGAGTGAAGAGCCCCAACCGACAGACGAAGGGAAGGAGTCCTAAAAGATATACCGCCTTTGGACAGTGGACGGCCATCCAATCCACATACAGAGACGTGATTGGCCAAGGGTATGGGCATGAGGCCCAATCGATGCACCAGGCCTTCATCAATGAAGTTACCGGCCGCCCCACAATCCACAAAGGCAGATCCGTTCCAAGAACGGTCGGTCACAGAGACTGATACCTGAATCAATACGGAATCTGAGGGAGAAAAGCTCGACAGGCCCAAGTGAACCCCCCAAGTATCACTTAGGCCCTGTCTTTTCCCGCCTTCAGCGGACAAGCAACAGCAAGGTGACCGGGACCCCCACAATACAAACAGAGGCCCTTGAGACGTCGGCGGTTCTTTTCGGAGGAAGATAGTCGAGTGGCCCCCAATTGCATAGGCTCGTCTCCGGGTACCTCGGTAGACTCGTCTGCAGATGAGGAAGGCAGCACTCCAGACCGTCTCTCTCTCTGCCGCTCCCGAAATCTCCTATCCACCTTAATGGCTAACTGCATGATCCCATCTATGTCTTTGGGAGTGGGGTAATGCACTAATGCATCCTTAAGGGATTCGGATAGACCAATCCGAAACTGGCTACGAAGCGCTGGGTCGTTCCAGCCAGAATCAATAGCCCAACGTCTGAACTGAGTACAGTATGCCTCAGCTGTGTCCTGCCCTTGACGCAAGGCCCTAAGATTTGACTCAGCCGAGGCCGTCCGGTCCGGGTCATCATACAATAACCCCATAGCTGAGAAAAATGCATCCACTGAAGAGAGAGCCTCAGCACCATCAGGAAGGCCAAAGGCCCAAGACTGAGGATCTCCCTGCAGGAGTGATATAACCATTCCTACCCGTTGAGCTTCAGAACCGGATGACACTGGGCGTAATTTGAAATAAAGCCTGCATGACTGTTTAAAATTAAAGAACTGGGACCGGTCACCTGAAAAACGGTCAGGGAGATTTAACTTAGGCTCCAGACCCCTACCGGAGGAGGAGCTAGCCTGTGACCGTTGCTCGTGTGAGTTTACCCGTAGGGTGAGCTCTTGCAATTTCTGCATCAACGTGTGCATCTGTCCTGCAAGGGAGTGGGTAGCAGCCTGTTGTGTCGGATCCATGATTGGGGCTCACAACGACTACCGAACCTCTGAGCTGTAGGGGCAGCGAACAGTCCCAGAGTATAGTTTGGCCGGTTATAATGTTATGATAACTGGGTGTCCTCGCCAACCCTGACTCCGTTGTCACCGAATGAGATTGGCGGGCGCGTGCTGAGCTAGGCTTCGCCTATAATAGCCGCGTTCGACAGAGCCCGTTAGTCAGGCTCCGCCCCCGATGCCACCAGGTCTTAAGGGTTGACAACGCCGCCACCAATGCCAAGGATGAACAAGGGGATAACTAACTAACCCAAGAAGGGCGAGGTCACCCTTGCTCCGTGGACAACAGGGTGGACGTAACAATACGCAAAGATGTAACACAATAATATTCCAAACAGGTGTAACAATACACAGAGGTGTTTCATCAATATCAAAATACGAGTAAGGGCTGTCTGGGGGTAGACCCCACTTATCTGTGCACCGAGGAGGCAACAGGCAGCGGGAACCAGGATACGGATAAAGGACAACACACGGACACCAGGAGTACAGGAGACAGAACGGAGGACACGGCTGGGAATCAACGACAGGATGCAGGATGACTGGGCACAGGAACCAGGAGTAGCGGGTAGGTGGGAACCAGGAACACTTGAGACCCTGAGGTGCAAAAGCTATAACCGGCGCCTGTCCTGGGCAGACGCCGGCTCTTTATTCAAAATCCCCGCCGACGCAGACGTGCGCTGCACTGCCGGGCGCATGACGTCAGCGCGCCGGCACGCCGACGGAGACGCTCGGGGACGTTGCCCAGCAACGCCCCGATGCCTGCTGACGATGCCGTGGGGACGGAAGCTAGGGGCGTTGCTACGCGACGCCCCCGACGTCTCCCCCGGCACTCGTCTACACTGTCTGTCCCGGCGGGTCCGGGACAGCAGTGTAACACTCCCGTGTGAATCCGCATGGGAGCGGTGGACCAGAATAAGATCCAAAGAGACGTAGGTCATTCTTTAATTAGAACTGTACTGTAGGGTGACCAGGCTCTTGGACACTTGCCTGGCACAATGATGGATTTCATTCTTCCCCTGAATTTGGTATTAATGCAATGTCTCTTCTCCTACAGCTCTGATTGGATTTTGACTTTCCCCAGTTTTTAGTGGTGAAAAACTGTGCCAAGTTTAAGGGGCTTATTTATCAAGGAGTGATAACACTCATTGTGATGGATTTAACCCGCTTCGTTTGATAAATAGTGCTCCAGCCAATCAGCTCCTGCCATGTGTTTAAAAAATGACAAATATCTATTTACTTATGTAGCAGGGAGAGCAAAGTTCCACAGGAAGCTGATGTGGAACAGCAGGATCGGTACTTAAAGCAGCAGCAGGACTGATTAGATCCAGTCCTGGTTTTCCTAATAAGACCTGATATGAATCATTGTTTGGCTAATTAACAACACCTGTGTTTTTCTGTTAAATGTCTGTTCAGACAGAGCAGAGGGTCAGAGGGTTCCCAATGCCAGTTAGTGGCTTTGGATTTGGGCTTGTCTCTTGTATGCTAGTCTTCAAGATGGTATAACATGAATTTGTGGTCAATCTTGCACAAGCTAAAGAACAACTAGAATAAAGAGATAACAAGTAAAGTTTTCAATGTGTTTAAGAACTTAACTTTGGGGTCACTTCTCCTGAATGTGTTACTAACCCCAAATATAATGGCAGTAGTTATCCATTCATGATTATACTAAAATTATCCGCCACATTGACGGTAACAGCTGGGGGTGGAGAAGGGGGTGATGCAGAGAAATGGGGAGGTCACTGTAGCCACGCCCCCACAACGCTGTGATTGCCAGCATTATAAAGCAGAGGGCGTGGCTACAATGAAGAAAATCACCCAGAATTGTGTAATCAGATGCCCAGAATGCCCACATTACTTGCTCAGTGGGTGGCTGGACAGAGGGGGTACTCGAAAACTGGGAGAGTTCCCTGTACTTTAGGCGGGTGGGGAGGGAGGGCTACTTGATTTAATTGAGCCTCATTCCATTCCGGTAAGGTTGGCAAGTATGCCTTATACGATCCTCTGCCCAACCGCACTGGTGTCTGCATTGCCTGCATATGAATAGGTAAAATGTGACCAGAGCCATTTTTTGGTACTACATGAACAAGTTCCAGTATAGAACTCCTGTGGGGGAGTGGGGATCTCCTTTATCCCTCAATGGGTCATATTAGTAGAAAAGTGTTCCGAGACCTTTGTTTGGGCCCTGTTGGTCTGTGTATAGAGCCCTCCAGTCCTCAGTATGGTTTATGGTGCGATATATGTACGTATATTATACATATTGAAGCCAATGGCTGCTGTAAATTGCCAGAGTTTGGTGTGGTTAATTAAGTCCACAATGTCTAGGTTGAAGCTCAAAGGTCAACAAGTCAGATGCATGGTTGCATAGGGAGAGGTATCAGCAGTAGAAAGAAAGAAGTAATAATGCCACTGTATAGGTCATTGGTACGACCTCATCTGGAGTACTGTGTTCAGTTCTGGAGGCCATATCTCCAGAAGGATATAAATACATTAGAGACTGTACAAAGAAGAGCAACTAAAATGGTGCATGGCCTACATCACAAAACGTACCAGGAAAGACTAAAAGATCTTAATACGTATACTTTAGAGCAGAGAAGGGAAAGGGGGGACATGATAGAAACTTTCAAATATATCAAGGGCTTTAACAAGATACAGGTGGGAGACATTCTTCACAGGAAGAGGAGCAACAGAACACGAGGACATGCACTGAAACTAGAGGGAGGAAGATTCAGGGGAAATGTGAGGAAGAATTACTTCACAGAAAGAGTAGTAGATAAGTGGAATAGCCTCCCATCAGAGGTGGTAGAGGCAAATACAGTAGTACAATGTAAACATGCTTGGGATAGGCATATTGATATCCTTACCTTATAAAGGTCAAATATGGTTTGAGGTAACACATTTATAAAAGGGGCAGACTAGATGGGCCAAGTGGTTCTTATCTGCCGTCACATTCTATGTTTCTATGACATGCACAAGGTTGACAATGGAAAAAGGTCAACACAAGCAAAAGGTCAATGTGAGTTTTTCATGTTTTTCTGGTGTCAATGTCGACACCTGAGCAGGTGGAAACCCAATTAGTGTCCCCATGCATGGCCCACCATGCTAGTATTTCCAATCGTGGATGGTAAGGTATGTGTCGACCATAACCGTGTCAGTCCTGTGCTTGTGTTGACCGTTTGACTATGTCAACCATATGTATGTTGACTGGATGACGTTGACCTATTGACTGTCAACCTTGGTATTGTCATCAGCCATCCGGATACCGTAAGAGTTAAAGCGCGGATTCTAAACTTTTTTCATTTGGAAAGTTATAATTTAAAATCATGCTCTCGGGCTTAAATTGCCAACTCTACATCTTACCTAGAAATAGCAATTTTAACTTTATTGCTTTGCTTTCCTTTTGTATGAGAAATAAAATCTGTGTGAGTGTATATATATATATATATATATATATATATATATATATATACACATAGAGGGTGAACACCCTGATGAAAAATGTATCAAGGCATTTGAAACGTTGGTTTAATTCGCTTGACTGCTGAGCTTTTTTTGTTGGAGTGCCACCCTCTATGTGCTTACATTTGGAGTGGGTCCTACTTCTCCCGGGAGGGCACCCAGACCCGTATCTATTGTAAGTGGAATGCCGGCCATCATCTGCATCTATATATATAATTAGTTTCACGAGTCGGTACTCTGTAAGTCCACTTTTCTGTAGATGCTGTAATCTAGGTCCAGATTTTATATATATATATATATATATATATATATCAAAGATGTGCAGGGCGGCACTCCATTCAGGTAAATTAGGTGCAGGGTCCATAAAGTCAGTAAATAGAAAGCACTTACCCCCCACACTGTATGTGAAGGATCCAGACCAGCACTCAACGTAAGTGAAGAAAAAGGTGTTTATTCCATGCTGTGCAGTACAGTGAACAGCTACCTGGCCCTGGTAGCTGTTCACTGTACTGCACAGCATGGAATAAACACCTTTTTCTTCACTTACGTTGAGTGCTGGTCTGGATCCTTCACATACAGTGTGGGGGGTAAGTGCTTTCTATATATATATATATATATATATATATATATATATATATATATATTGTGCATGGGATCCGCACTCACATCCAGACAGGGTCAATATAGAAGGGGGTGCTCCACTAGAGAATGCAATTCCAAATGTAGATAAATAGTTCCAGCGTTTTCCACCAGAGAGGGCACTCACCACAAGTAGCAGATAAAAATCTTTTTTAATTGACAGAAGTCAGCATGGTATGTCGACGTTTCGACCCCGGAGGGCCTTTTTCAAGACAAAGATCAGCAGATACAATGTGTCACCAATGTGGCTTCTCTTGGTGACACATTGTATCTGCTGATCTTTGTCTTGAAAAAGGCCCTCCGGGGTCGAAACGTCGACATACCATGCTGACTTCTGTCAATTAAAAAAGATTTTTATCTGCTACTTGTGGTGAGTGCCCTCTCTGGTGGAAAACGCTGGAACTATTTATCTATATACATATATATATATATATATATATATATATATATATACAGTATATATATATATATATATAACCTGGCTACTGCTCCCCCATCTCCTCCTGAGCTGCAGCCTGGAGCGCAGGCTTCTTCAGCTCAGGATGCCGGCAGCCAATTAAAATGCAGCACCGGCTGGTGAGCCAATCAGAGCTTGTGTACTGGCAGCTGTTCTGATTGACTGCCGGTACACGAGCTCTGATTGGCTCAAAAGCCGGTGCAGCATTTTAATTGGCCGCCGGCGTCCTGGGTTAAATACGCCTGTGCTCCGAGACCTGCTTTGTTCAGAACACTGAGCGCAGTGCAGCGGAGGCAGTCAGGGGAGTTGCGGTGGGCAAAATGAGTTGCCCGTGCCCTTCCAGAGGTCGGGGCCAGAGGACAGCTGTACCCACAGCACCCCCCTATTGGCGGCCCTGTATACACACATTGTAAGAGGGTCAGTGAAACAAGTACCATCTACTGGGGTATCTGGTAATATGCAGCAGCTAAAATCACTACAGTATTTTGGTGCAACTGGCCGCAACCAGTTTTATTAGTGAATCCAAGAAAACAGAAACAAAACATCAAAATGAATCCTTTCTGCTGGCTCTAGCTAATCACAGGATCATTTCCTAACTCACTAAAAACAATAGCTGAATCATACCAGTCAGAGTTTGTAACAGGTTGCCTCCCACATGAAGAACAGCACAGTGTCTCCTTTCCCCAGGCAGAGAGCACTAATTCTCAGTCTGGCAGCCTTTTCACAAAACACGCACTGATTAGCCTTCTGTGAGGTTCTAATGGATGGTGAACTCTCCCTCTCTTCAACCATCAAACCCCAGGACCCTATAACGGTTTTTATAAAGAGCCCAATAGTTCACAGCAGAACCAGCAAATCTCTTGGGGTTTTAAAACACATACAGTATGTCAGAAACCTGGGGGGAATATACTTGCCTACCATTACTATCCCGGTGACCTTGTCACAATATACCAGTCTGCGGTTTTTTTTACCCTCTTTTAAAAAAAATACAAAGTAATGTACATACAAAGATCAAGTTGACAATTTATAAAAAAAAAATCTTAAAATACAATGCAATATAAACCTTCAGGTGAATGTAAAACTATTGAAAAGCTACCTTTTTGGACTAGTATGGTGGCTTCTTCAGTTTGAATCTGCAGATCCTTACCCAACGCGTTTTGTTTTTAGCAAGACTTCTTCAGGGGTACTTGGAACTGTATGACATATCAACTATCCATACTTCTGTCTAATATCAACTTGGACAATTAGGTCAACTGTGGAAGATGTCTTAATGAAACCTCATAGTTGTGAAAGACAATGTCCACTTTTAGTTCTGACGTTATGTGGATAATATCTCTAACCAGGCTATGTTCTGTGTGTGTCTATTGCACGGTGTTGCACTCCCCCCCCCCCCACCCCATCCTTCCCCAAGAATGGGCCAGCTCCTCAGCCCACTCTATTGGTTAGCATAATCTAGCTTTCTTATAGCAATGAAGTAATCGTTGTCCGATTTGGTTGTGATCTATCTGGGAGTGTGCTAACAGACTGCATTCTGGTATGGCCAGGGGCCAGCGGCAATAGTCTATTTGTGTACATAACCTCTGCATCTTCCATGGAAGAGAGTCCCCCTCATATGCTAGGTCACACGGAAATGCTAGCGCTGATTCTATGCCAGTGTCATTATTTTAATTAACGAACGCTGTGTTATCACAACAAAACTACAGCGACTAATTGCCAAATCTGTCAACAACAACACATTAGTCCCCTAATTAGCAATTTTTTAATAATACGCTTTCCAGAACCACTGTTAACATTATGTATACCAGAAAGAGATTGCAGTAACAGGGATTGTGTAATAAAGAAAGTGATTTGAGAAGCAATCTTTAGCAAATTTCCTCCCTGTGGAACGAATGTACTAGGCTTTAGAGAGTGATAAAGTGGAGAGACATACACTGCCAAACAATAAGCTATTAGCTGTCATTTTTCCAAAACAGTCCTTAACGGAGCACCAATCATCAGTCCCCTTGGTAGGTAAGTATGACGGGGAGAGATGGTGCTGTGTCCTCCACGGGACACAGCTTCCCCTGGCACAGGGATCAGCTGTTTCATCCCTGTGCTAACAGTGCAGGCAGAGGCAGACAAGTGGTGTCGGGCCAGTGGCAGAAGAAAGAAGATGGCGGCCAGACCTGGAGGGGCCAGCGGGGGTGGGAAGCACTAGAAGCCTCTCCCAACACCTGGTAGGTGGCCCCCAGGCCACCTACCCCTACCCTAGACCACCGGGTGTCGGGCACTAGGCCCGTGGGCACTGTTAGGCCCCCTTGGCCTGTGGGCATGATAGTCGGGCCCTCTCGGCCCAGGGGCATTTAATTGTTGGGCCCTCCTGGCCCTTTGGTCATTTAACTGGGCCCTCCTGGCCCATGGACCCCACCGGTGGCCCCATTTAGGTCGGACATAGGCCCGTGTGCCCCCCCATTGCCGGCCGCTAGGCCCGTGGCCCTTATAGCTGGGTGCTAGGCCTGTGGGCTAATTGAGTCAGGCCCCAGGCCTGTGCCCCCATTTAGGCTTCTAGGCCTGTGCCCAGTCAGGCACTAGGCCTGTGGCCACTGACAGGCACTAGGCCTGAGCCACAGTTAGGATTGGTTGTATTGTAAGTGACTTTGGCATTAGGCCAAAGTCACTCTAGCGTGTATAGGCAGGTGCTAGGCCTGTGAGAGTTACTCAGGTCCCTAGGCCTGCAGGTTAGTAGGGAAGGGATCTAGGCCCAATATTGTGGTGTACCCAGAGCGTGGGGTTTCCCGTGGGTGGTTGGGGTAGGAGGTGGACGGGCTGTGCGGCAGTCCCCTCGTGGGTCCCTAAGTAGCTAACAGAAATATTTTAGAGTGTGCATACGCTGGCCAGCTCTAGCTAGGTAGGAAGTGTAATATCAAAAGTTAGGCAGAGGTTTGAAGGGATTGTTTTGTGGTAAAGTCTTGTACTGTTTGTATATTGTGTTCGTGCAGAGCTGTTGTTTAGGCTGTTATAGTTGTGTCGCACCACACACACTTAGTCAGTTCTAGGGCTTTGTGTTGTAGTTAAGTAGTCGTGCCATGTTTAGGTTGTGTTAGGCTCTGCATGTGTCTTTTTGTCTCCTTACAGGGACCTGTGAGGAGAACTGAGGGGCCCAGTACAAGATCGAGGACAGTGAGTGTCATCTTTTCCCTTTGGGTGCGTCTCTGCCTATCCCTTTCCTTCTCTCATCCAGGGCGTACATGGACCTTGCACCCCTGTGCAAGGTCAAGTCTTCACCTAGGTGCGCAAGCGCCAATAGTTCTGAGGCCGCGTGTCGATGATGACGCTCAGAGCCCAGAGCTTCCTGTTGTAGAGACGTCGTGGGATCGCGCATCGGTCTGCGTCCATGAAGAACCATACTCATCACCTCTCCTTCCCCCTAGGTGTTCGTGTCCGGGCCAGGACCAAGGTTTGTCACAGCCTGAAGGTGAGAGGGTGCGCGCAGGTAAGTGGTCAGGTTACACCTGCACTGCAGCAGGCACCACACCGCCCACGACACCCCTCTTACATATCCATCGGAAACACATCGCTGATCACACTGGCCGGGTCCCTGCACAGCTTTCTCTGCCACCAGGCAAAAAGAGCTGTGCAGGAATATCATAGGGAGCCCTGTGATTATGCTATCCCAGGATGGCGTTATTATCACGGTATTTCATAAAACAAAAAACTTGTAAATTTGACCAGATCGCAGTTACCAAGTATGGGAAATGTGATCTGGTTGCTAAAGAAAAGTGCTCAAAATATGTTTAATGCATTCAGGTTATACTAAAATAATGTGAAAATAGTGTCAAAACACCCTTATCCACATTTCTTTATATAAAAAAAAAGTTGATAAATCTGCCCCATTGTTTTGTTACATAAAGTATGGAGGCTGTAGTCAAAATGTGGACATTTACAATGTAAACTTTCAAAATGTCAAACTTTTTTTTTTTGCTGTTCTTGAAAAAAGCCAATAAAGGCTGAAACATTGGCACCTGCAACAGAGTTGTACCAGTGATTATTGCGCCGGAGTGCCTCTGCTTCATTAGATATTATACATATGTGCCATTATGATGAGGACAACCACGGAGGGTACCCGGCAAGTATACAGAGTGAGACCTCGAGTGCCGGTATTTGGATGTTTGTCCTTCGGACACTGATAAACCAATTTCTATTAAACCAATGCGAGGGGGCTTTATTGGGTCCAGATTAGGCTCATGGCCACTAAGACCCCCAAACCCGACCCCATGGGGGTCCCATGGGGCCCAAAAAGGAGTCCAGCCACTACACAAACTGCGACAGGGAAGCAAGATATGTCAAAGTTGCATAATATAGAGGGGGTAGAGGACATGGGGTTTATGAAAAAAATGTGGTCAGATCCAGGAGCCAATCACAGAGAGGTGTATGCCGGGCACACCATTGGCATGTTCAGAGCCTTCTGATTGACAGATTTCGATGAGAACATCAGGGATGCTTCAGAGATGGATGGCAAATGGTCTGGGATGCCTATTGGAGTGACCAGGACCTCTGTCTGATGTCAAGTTGGTGTACATCGGGCAGACCTTTGACCCAGGTTCTGGGCCTTCCACTAGATGGATTTCGATGGAAATGTCACACGCGGATGATAAATGGTCTGGGATGCCTAACTAAAGTGCTTGAGGTCCTGATGTGACTTCTACCCAAAAAAATTACAAATTGCACAAAAACAAAAAAATACAAAATTCCAAAAATGTCAAAAAAATGACAAAGTTCCAAAAATACCGAAAACATTTTAAAAAAAGCTACAGATACCTCAAAAAAGCCAAAGGGCTTTGCCCCCACAAAAAACATTGAAAAACAAAAAAGATTGCTGCTTAGAGAACGTCTGGGGATTATGGCTATGAAGAGAGGTGCACACCATGGGCGTGGAGAGCATGTTCAGGGCCTTCCATTAGATGGATTTCAATGGAAATTTCACACACCGATGATAAATGGTCTGGGATGCCTAATTAAGTGCTTGGGTTCCTGGTGTGGCTTCTACCAAAAAAATTACAAAATGCAAAAAATAAAAAAATATAAAAAAAACCTGAAATGCTACCAATACAGAAAATAAGGCATTGCTCGTCATAAAAAAACATAATAAAAAGATTGCTGTTCAGAGGAAGTCTGGGGATTATGGCTACTGGTGAAACCCCATCAACACAAATGACACTAGGTAGCCACGTCCTGGGTCTGTCGGAAGAGCTGTCAAGCTTCAAACAAGAGGAGGGTGAAGTTCAAGTAAGGCTAATTGCACAACCAAACCCGAGCAATGCCGGGTACCTCAGCTAGTGTGTATATATATATATATTTTTTTTTTCTTTAAACCTAAAGTGATATCCCTTTATCAGTAAGTGTGGCCAATCGACAATATGTAACACTATGAAGTAACGCACTTATCTGGTTACTGGACTTGTGGCTTGTAAAAATATATGAGTTTTTGTTAAAACTTTGTTTTCATTGGGATATATGAAACCTCATTAAAATGTGTTCCTCAACAACTGATGCCTTCTGGGCAATTTTCAACCCACATCACGTACTCGTGTTATAAATTCTTTAATTAATGTTGACAGCTTTCTCTTTTGGAGAATTGTAAGTGATTGTGACGGCTCTGACTTCTATTTGACACATTTTCTGGGTTTGCTTGAGAAACGTATTTGACATTTGACTATTTTTATATGCAATTAACAATGTCTTTTTGCATTGCAAGGATTCAATGTGGGATTTGGACTTGTCACTGAGTAGATTCTCGGTACCCCACCTCGCTGGAGCTGCGCTCGATAAAGCACAAACACAGTATTGCTTGGAAACCAAAAGGGATTTGAGTTGACTAAAAATATGAAAGATTACTGTGGTAATGCTGGCCATACGTTGTCAGATAAAGGGGCACGTTTAACGAAAGGTTCTACAAATGACAGGTGATAATGCCCATACTGTAGCAAGCAGTCAGACATCTCTTACTAAGATGAGAGATGTATTTCACATGAGATGTTGCTATGAGCAACCAATCAGATGCTGTCTATTATCTTCTAGAAGATGCTAAATAAATAAAAAGTAGATTCTGATTGGTTGCCCATAGCAACATCCCATATGAACTACAACTCCTATCTTAGTAAATTTCCCCCTGTGTGTCACTTTCTAGGATGCGAAAAAGAAATGACAGACAGAATCTGACTGGCTGCTATGGTCAACATCAGCTATTTTCATTTTTATAAGCTTTTGTGCAGTATATTTAATCCAAAATGGCCACTGGGGCGCAGGCATTTCCACAGTGGTCAGGGGGAGTAGCACATACACAGCCATATGTGTGTAACTTTTGTCAATGTCTAACTAATTCATGTCTAACTTGCGTCAATGTCTAACTAATGCATGTCAAACTTTTGTCATTGTCTAACTAATGCATGTCTAACTTTTGTCAATGTCCAACTAATTAATGTCTAACTTGTGTCAATGTCTAACTAATGCATGTCTAACTTATGTCAATGTGTAACTAACGAATGTCTAACTTTTGTCAATGTCTAACTAATGCATGTCTAACTTTTGTCAATGTCTCACTTATGCATGTCTAACTTTTGTCAAAGTCTCACTAATGCATGTCTAACTTTTGTCAATGTCTAACTAATGCATGTCTAACTTTTGTCAATGTCTAACTAATGCATGTCTAACTTTTGTCAACTAATGCATGTCTAACTAATGCCTGTCTACCTTTTGTCAATGTCTAACTAATGCATGTCTACCTTTTGTAAATGTTTAACTAATGCATGTCTAACTTTTGTCAATGTCTAACTAATGCATGTCTAACTTTTGTCACTGTCTAACTAAATTCATGTCTAACTTTTGCTGTCGACCTATTGACTGTCTGACTAAACATTATCTATGTGCTCCCGATTCCTCTCCCTATGCAACCAAGCATCTGACTAGCCTTCCTCATTGCTTTGTTACATTGCTTACGAGCCTTTAAGTCACCTGAAATAGTGACTAGATTACTTTCCTCCTCTTATTATTATAGTAACCTTGATACTATATTTAGCCTTTGGGCTTTTGAGACCCAAGTGCACGACTTAGCATTTTGTAACCTGATACCTGACTTTAATGTTAGGGAAATCAATTGTGAATTCGTAACTTACTTTGCAGGCAGAAAATGTGGACGTCACTGTAGATGTCTCAGGAAGGACATCTTGGAGAACAAGCCACAGGCTTCGTTCTAGGGGAGGGTGGAATGGAACATGTATGTGTGTGTGTATGTGTGTGTATATGTGTGTGTTCGTGGGGTGGTGTTATGTAACACTTTTTAGCACTCTGTCATCTTACTAATGTAACACTTTGAAACACTTTCATTGCTACTTTGCACCTATGCAATGCTTATACCACTTATGCTGCTATCTCTTACTAATGTAACACTTAGGGCCTGATGTATCAAGCTTCAAAAAATGATAAAACGGAAAGTGAAAAACAACCAGCCAATCAGCTCCTATCTGTTATTTTCAACCAAGCCTGTAAAATGACAGTTAAGAGCTGATTGGCTAGTTGTTTATCACCTTCCATTTTATCACTTTTTGAAGCTTGATACATTTGGCCCTTAAACTGTTACCTCTCACTTGTGTGATGTCTTGGAGCCGTTGGATTGTTCTGGCCGGGGGGAAGGGGGGGGGGGGGAGTCTAATGCTCTGAACATAACCACCAGATGAGGTCACCTATACGTAGCAGGTGAACACATTTCTTCAAAAATTACCGCAGTTTCACTCCATGTCATATACTAGAGTGTATTATAATAATTGAGTGTCTTATGAATTCTCCATGCAGTGTGCTGGTCACATTCTTGCCTACTCTCACATAACAACTTATCGGTTCCTGAAAACCGGGCGGTTTGTTCAGCTCCCCAGAAGAACAAACGGTTCTCCCGATTCCCTGCGAATTCTTAGCAAGTAAAATGCCCAATCGGGGCATTCTCACTGATTTGTGTCAAGGTAGCCACGCTCCCTGCATTTTAATGCCAGTAATTTCAACATTGAATAGCGGGGGCATTACTACAAGAATGCAGTGATGGCTACCACGCCCCCTTCACCGCCTGCTTTGAATTGCCACACCTTCACCCCTCCCACTTGGGAACCGCCACTCCTGCAGATTGATCTATCTATCTAGTTGGGAACATGTTATTGGGTCACTACAGTAGCTGGGATAGCTCAGAACAGCCAGAGTAAAAGCAGACATTTATACTTTTCCATACTACTCCACAAAACCCAACCTCAAGGATCCAGAAGCCTGAGCCAGACGATCCGACTTGTCAGGTGCCGAATCCCCTAATTTGTTTTGTCAATGACAGAAGTGATTTTGCAGAAGGTTTAGCTTGTGGGCAGCGTTTGCACAGCACGTACAGCACAAGCCTTGTACGTGCACACCAAAACAACAGGACTTGTTATCTGACAGCGCACGGTGTGGAGGAGTTGAGCTTCATCAAACGACAAATCTCGTTAAGTCAGCCCGGCGTGGGTTTTAAAAATTGAAAAGGTAGAATTAAACTGTCCTGCCAGCACTTCGGAAAATGCAAATAGTTTTCCTTCCAATGTAAAATTGCACTTAATTTCCGCCAATTATAATGGAATGGATGTGATTTGTTTGATGAGCTTAAGAATGGAAAAGGTATTTTATTTGAATTTCTCCCATTTTCTCCGCTTGTAGCTTGTCTGGCTCCAGAGAGGGTATTAGCAGTTAATCTCTGCCTAATTGCTTTCTGTCCCAGCATAGCTGAACCATTCACAGTACATTTAATGACACTCTCTTGTTTGACTTTATTGAGTAAGCAAACACTGAGATGACATAGAAGCGCTTTTTAATGGGATCCAAATAAAGGACGAGAACATTAACTGGTTCTGTTCCAAAGTCTTCAGCTCTCGGAGAAACTTTTTGGATCTCACTCATGATTACGCTGCACATTGGGGTTGTCCTTCGTTGCCATTCCATGAACGGACCTGGGCCACCAATAGGGCTGAAACAGGGCCCGCCCAATTAAGGGTTCTAGCCACCATGGTCTACAAACTCATGCTGCTCCCCAGACTGCAGTCCAATTATGGACAGATCTATGACAGATCTCCACACCATCATCGTCATCATCATTACAGCATCTCCTATATATTTGGCTACATCTGTCACTCAAAGTGGGTGTCTGTGTCTATAACGCTCTGTTCCTGGACTTTCCTCTTAATGTGTGATTGCCTTCATCTGTGCTGAACACCTTTCTGAGAAATTAACCTGTTTAAAACAGGTGATGGCAATCATACATTAAGGGGAAGTCTAGAAACAGAGCATTGTGTCCCTCCTGGAGAGGGTCATGTTGGGAGGTATGTGACAGAGAACCAGCCCAGTGAGCCCACAGACAGTGCCAGACACCCACTGCCTTCCCATGTTGCCCAGCACTGCTACTCCACGGCCACCAGGTGAGCGCCCCCCTCCCGCGATTTGCGGCAAAACCTCTCCGCCCCCGCGCCCCCCCCCCCGCGATTTGCGGCAAAAATACCCGCTCCCCCGCGACCCCCCCTACCGCGATTCGCAGCAAAAACACCCCCGCGACCCCCCCTCCCGCGATTCGCTGCAAAAAGAACCCCCCCACGACCCCTCCCGCAATTCACGGCATAACCACCACCCCGCGACCCCCCCTCCCGCGAATCGCTGTAAACCCTCCCCCCTGACCCCCCCCGATTCGCGAAAAAAACACCCCCCCGCGACCTCCCTCCGGCGATTCGCGGCAAAAAGGACCCCCCCGCGACCCCCCCTTGCACGATTGGCGGCACCCCCCCTGCGACCCCCCTCCCGCGATTCGCGGCACCCCCCCCCCCCGCAATTCGCAGCAGCCCCAGGATTAAATGGCACATGCAAAACACTGACATGGCTATGGTCGACAATGAAAAAGGTTGACATGAGTTTTTGAAGATTTATTTTTAATTTTTTTAATTTTTTCATATTCATTGTCATGTGTCGACATGGACACCAATGAAGTGGCACACTTATGTCAACATTTACATGTGTTGACCTTTCTGTGTTGATTTTTTCTTGTGGCGATTCGCGTCACACCCCCCGCAACCCCCCCTCCCGCGATTCGCGGCACCCCCCGTGACCCCCCACCTCCCGCAATTCGCGGCAACCCCCCACCGGAACCCCTGTGAACCCCGCTCTCCCGCGATTCTCGGCACCCACCCCCGCGACCCCCCCTCCCGCAATTCGCGGCACCCCCCCGTGATTCGCGGCAGCTCCAGACTTAAATTGCACATGGAAAACACTGACATGGCTATGGTCGACAATGAAAAAGGTTTACATGAGTTTTTGAAGATTTTTTGGCATTTTTTGAATATTTTCATATTCATTCTCATGTGTCGACATGGACACCAATGAAGTGCCACACTTATGTCAACATTTACATGTGTTGACCCTTCTGTGTTGATTTTTTTCTTGTGGCGATTCGCGTCACACCCCCCGCAACCCCCCCTCCGGCGATTCGCGGCACCCCGGCACCACCCCGCGACCCCCCCCCCTCCCGCAATTCGCGGCAACCCCACACCGGAACCCCCATGAACCCCGCTCTCCCGCGATTCGCGGCACCCACCCCCCGCAACCCCCCCCCCTCCCGCAAATCGCGGCACCCCCCGCGATTCGAGGCAGCCCCAGGATTAAATGGCACATGCAAAACACTGGCACGGCTATGGTCGACAATGAAAAAGGTTGACATGAGTTTTTGAAGATTTATTTCATTTTTTGAATGTTTTCATATTCATTGTCATGTGTCAACATGGACACCAATGAAGTGGCACAGTTATGTCAACATTTACATGTGTTGACCTTTCTGTGTTGAGTTTCTCTTGTGGCGATTCGCGTCACACCCCCCCGCAAACCCCCCTCCCGCGATTCTCGGCACCCCCCGTGACCCCCCACCTCCCGCAATTTGCGGCAACCCCCCACCGGAACCCCTGTGAACCCCGCCCTCCCGCGATTCGCGGCACCCACCCCGCGACCCCCCCTCCCGCAATTCGCGGCACCCCCCGTGATTCGCGGCAGCTCCAGAATTAAATTGCACATGGAAAACACTGTCATGGCTATGGTCGACAATGAAAAAGGTTGACATGAGTTTTTGAAGTTTTTTTTTTCATTTTTTGAATGTTTTCATATTCATTCTCATGTGTCGACATGGACACCAATGAAGTGCCACACTTATGTCAACATTTACATGTGTTGACCTTTCTGTGTTGATTTTTTCTTGTGGCGATTCGCGTCACACCCCCCCACCCCCCCGCAACCCCCACTCCCGCGATTCACGGCACACACACACCCCCCCGCGATTCTCGGCACCCCACCCCGTGACCCCCCCTCCCGTGATTCACGGCACATCCCCCGCGACCCCCCTACCATGATTCGCCGCAACCCCCGCCCCCGTAACCCCCCTCCCGCGATTTGCGGCAACCCACCCCGCGACCCCCCTCCCGCGATTCTCTGCAATCCCTCCCCTCCCGCGATTCGCAGCATCCACCCCCCCACAACCCCACCCCTCCTGCAATTCGCGGCACCCCCCGCGACCCCCCCTCCTGCAATTCGCGGCACCCTCCGCGACCTCCCCCTCCCGCGATTCGCGGACACCTAAGTTGCAATACAGGGCATCTTTCATACAATTCTAACCATATTTCTCATATACAAATGTTCACAAATTAAGGGGGCGCAGCCCCTTACGACGGTGTGAAGAGCGCCCGTAGGGCGCGATGAATCACCTAGTCTATATATATAAGGCTAACTACTCCTAACCTCTGAAGTACCACAAATGACCACTAGAGGCCACTTGATGGACCAAATGAATCCTTTGTGTGCTAAAATATGTCAAAACAGAAAGTGAACACAATTTTTGCAGGGACACTGATCTGTTTCAGTCTTGCTGGATATGGAGAGAGGGAGCTGTGAAGACAGAGATAGGAGGTAGGAGCAGATAGGGGCTGGGGGTGGGGTGAAGAGCGTGTGGGCTGAAAACTGTCACAGCTCAAAGTGAAAGTAAAACTGTCACAGCTCAAAGTAAATAAGGATCAAAAAGGGTTGAGATTACCTGAAAGATAAAAAAAGGGGCAGACTAGATGGGCCAGTTGGTTCTTATCTGCCGTCAAATTCTATGTTTCTATGTTTCTACATTGTACATTGCAGAAGCCGTCAATTTTGAGGACTTTTAACTAGTATTCTATAAAGAGGGAGACATTGTGCTGCCAGTGACTCCAGAACCAGACCTGTCCACTTCATCTAAGCACGGACATCCCGTTCCAGCCATTGGCATGTGAGAGCACCCCTCTGCCAGTCACTCAAGCAAATGTTGCATTGGTTCTTCTTGTGTGATTGGGATCTGTAGCTGGAGAACATGGTCCCAGACCCATGTTCTCCTCCTTATTCTTTCCGGCCTCCCCGTGGCTCTTGACAACAGATATCACTCAGGGGTTGTATTTATTGCAATGGTTCCTCAAGTAATTTTTTTTTTATTGAATACCGTGTGTATA
>NC_139228.1:70892062-71089754 GCF_055691185.1 Crinia signifera
TGGGGAATGAGAATGGCTGAACTTCACCTGGATCCCACCATTCCAATGTTATTTATCGACTTTTATTTACGCGGTGCCACAAGGGTTCCATAGCACCGTTCAAGCAGATAAGACTATGACTGAAGCGGCATGGCTTTGCCCACTGTGAGAACAAATTTACCCTGCAATCACATCTGAATTAGGCCCTAAATACTAAAGGTCACTTCTCCGATCTACCGAGACCACACCCAGGGGGACATGTATTAAGCATTGGAGAGTGATAAAGTGGAGAGATATAGGGGCAGATGTATTAAGCCTGGCGAAGAGATAAACTGGAGATAAAGTGGAAGGAGATAACGCACCAGCCAATCAGCTGTGCTTAAAATATAACAGTTGGGAGTTGATTGGCTGGTGCGTTATCTCCTTTCACTTTATCTCCACTTTATCTCTTCACCAGGCTTAATACATCTGCCCCTTAAAGTGCCAAACAACAAGATGCTAACTGTCATTTTTCTGACACAGCCTGTAACATGACATTTATCAGCTGATTGGCTGGTGCTTTGACCCCTATGTACTAAGCCCTGGAGAGAGATAAAGTGGAAAGAGATAACATACCAACATACCAACCAATCAGCCCCTAACCGTCATGCTACTGTCTGGTTGCACAATGACAGTTAGGGGCTTTTTGATAGGTATTAATCATCCACTTTAATACAATTCAAGGCTTAGTACATAGATCACTTTTTTATCTCTCCACTTCATCTCTCCAAGCATTGATACATGTGCTCAGTTCCTGTTGGGAGCAGAAGTGGGACTACCATTGGCACAGCGGCCCGGGGCCCCTGCTGCCCATGTCACCCACTATTTTTCTGTCACAATCTGCCACCCCTCCCAGTCCCTGTCACCCTCTGCCTCTCCCTGTCACCCACTGCCTCCCCTGTCACTCACTGCCTCCCCTGATTCTCCCTGTCCCACTCGACCTCCTCTGCCTCCCTGTCACCCACTGCCTCCCCTGCCTCTCCCTGTCACACCCTCCTCTCCTTGTTATACTCTGCCTCCCCCTGTCACCCTCTGCCTCCGCCTGTCTCTCCCTGTCACCCTCTGCCTCTCCCTGTCACCCACTGTTTCCCCTGCCCCTACCTGTCACACTTTGCCTCTCCCTGTCACACTCTGCTTCCCCTGCCTCTCCCTGTCACCCTCTGCCTTTCCCTGTCACCCACTGTCATGTTGCATATTGTAACTTGGGTTGGGGTGGAGGAAGGAGAAAGGGTGACCAAATTATATTTTTGCACCTGGGCCCACCACCTACAGGTTACAGTATACTCCTAATACTACTTTTGTGGAATCATGTTTTCTCCTGGATCATATACCAGGGCATAATTACAGTTAGTGCATCTGGAGCCACCTTCCTGGAATCGAGCTCATGCTGGTCAAAGCGGCTAAGAGAAACTATCCTCCTGGTTTTCCCCGAGGTCATACGTGCACCAGCCAGGGAGGATAGGGACAGAGGAGCCTCCTGCTAAAACTACACCTTCCCCCCTCATGACAGTTTGTGCCATAATGGGGGCTTAGAGTCATGTGAAATGAAAGGTATGTGGAATGATGTAAACTGGGGGCACGACAATGTGGCATAATATAAACTGGGGCACTACAAAGGCATAATATGAACGGTGGCACTACATAGGCATAATGTAAATTGGGGGCACTACAAATGCATAATATAAATTGGGGCAGTACAAAGGCATAACTTGGATTGGGAATACTACAGGGTGGCATAGTATGTCCTAGGGGCAATGTATGGCAAACTGTGAGCTGGGGATACTACAATGTGGCATAATATAAACTGGGGCACTACAAAGGCATAATATGAACTGTGGCACTACATAGGCATAATGTAAATTGGGGCACTACAAAGGCATAACTCGGATTGGGAATACTACAGGGTGGCATAGTATGTCCTAGGGGCAATGTATGGCAAACTGTGAGTTGGGGATACTACAATGTGGCATAATGTGAACTGGGAGCACTACAAAGGCATAAAATAAGCTGTGGCACTACCAAGGAATTGGAATACTACAGGGCGCAGAGTATGACCTAGTGGAAATGTATGGCAAAATGTGAGCTGGGAACACTACAATGTGGCATAATGTGAACTATGGGCAGTACAATGTGGCATAATGTGAACTAGGGGCAGTACAATTTGGCATAATGTGAACTAGGGGCAGTACAATTTGGTATAACACAAATTTTTGGCAGAGTGTGATAACTTGAACTAAGGAACTAATATGGAACATACAGTTAACTTTGACCATGTCGACATAATGAATGTCGCCATTTTGAACATATCGGTATTTTGACTGTCTGCCAATGCTTGTCAGTATTTTGACCGAATTTCGACTGTGGGGAAATCATACTGAACCCTTTGAGTCTAAGCTCCATATGCACTACAGTTCAAGGGAGTTCCCAGGCGAACGATATAGTGCATACAGATAGAGCCCCTGCCATCCTTGGCCGGGGCTCGCCAGACCCTCCCCTCTGGCGAGCGCCAACGGCAGGGGCTTCACTGAACTGGGACGTGCGTGCGTCTCACACGCACGCTCGTATCAGTCTCTCGGTGGGGACGCTGCTTGTCCCTGCCCGTCTCCGCTTCAAATAGACGGGCAGGGTGAGGGGGGTGCTCTGGGCGGCGAGGGCGACGGGCGGCAACGGCGGGGGAGGCGGTGGGGACCTGAGACAGGCTCCATTGTCCAGGGGTTGGTGCGCGCGCACAAGATGTTAGAAGCGCCAGCCCTGCAAAGATGAAGCCAGCCCCATCTGTACACATTGAATAACGCCAATAACGATATTGTTCAGTGACATCATCGGTTTCCTGCTCCGTACTTACAGTTGTTGACAATATATTCAATATTGAACTGCATGTACAGTCATCGAAAGACATAATTAACGACCTGTGGGAGTGCACATCATTCACAAAACCGAGCATACACATCGGATGACATTACAAACAATATCGCTCAGAAGGATCAAAATGTGTGACATCGTTTGCAATATCGCTTAGTGTGTACGGGGCTGCAAAACTGTGATTTTAAAAAACAATTATGAAGTAACACTGTTTTTGGTAGTGAGCTTTTGCAGCACATTCCTGTAAGACGTTGTGGCCATCGCTAGCTTAAGAAAACACAATATCTTTTTTTCGCTCATATGCTAGCAAAGACAAAGTGAAAGACCATGGTATATACTAGACAGAGATACTGAAAGGGTTAGTGTAATGTAAGGTGGGGGGAGTGCTGGGAATCCCAGACCAAGTGATAGGGGTGGGAGGGAGTGAGAGAGAGAGAGAGAGAGACAAACACTGACTGAATATTGCTTCCTTAAATCCTCAGTACAATACACAGTTCCTGTGCTGCTCCTGTGAACCTCTCCTTTACGGAATCCTCTGCAGACAGACATTTCACCCATAACCATAAGGAGCTCCTCACATGGGTTTTTAGATCTGACGTAGCACTAGTGGGTCTTGGTTTAAAACACTTTACTTCCCTCTGCACAGAGGAGCTAAGTGTGAGCAGTTGGGTCACGCAGCATGAAGTGTAATTCCACCAGCCGAGGACAGAGTTACAGTGGAGTGGAGTGGATAGTGTCAGGTCTGTGAGGTCTTCACGGTCTCTTCATCCGTCTCTTCTCAGCTCGGACTGAGTTGGTTGACATTACTGGATCTTTTGCTTGGAGATGACGTGGGAGAGTTGTGAACCCTTTATTTTGGGCATGGAACACAATACACCTGGGGACACTGTCTTCTGGTGACACACAGAGGCTTCCACCATCTCTGAGTACAAAGAGTGGGAGATCCATGTCAGTTGCCACCAAGTAAGCCTGAACCACCATGGGTACCAGACTGTCATCAGGATGCTCCAGGCTGGATCCTACTTCTTGATGCTGTGCTGGGTAAGGTCTTATTATATATTATAGTATAGCCAACCACATGATTTGCTGAATCCCACAGGAAGGGGAGGGGGTACTCAAAATATAAATGCTCTTTGCGAATAGTCCATAGATTTGGACCACGCTGCCACAAACTCTCAGTAGATGACCCATTGATTGGCTGTCTACTCATTATAAAAGTCTTAGGGGTGAATTTACTAAGATGAGTGTTCTATTGAAGATCGGATGTTGCTATGGGCAACCAATCAGATGCTAGATTTTATCTTCTAGAAGGTGCTAAATAAATAAGTAGAATTCTATCTTCAATAGAGCAGAATAGAACTCCGATCTTAGTCATTTGACCCCTTAGTATTTGGAATTATATAACTTTGGAAGTTTCTTGAGGTCCACTAAGGAATAACAGTTTGCAAGTTGATGTCAAATGAATGATCCTAATAGGATTTAGGGGTGAAGGGGGTAGGAGAGGCAAGGCAAGATCAAAGGAAGGATCATCAAGATGATTTTATCATCCTTGACAAGCCTAAAGGTGCATACACACTGTACAATTTTTTTGACCAATTTAATTGAAAGACATTTCCCTTGAACCCACTGTCCTGGACGAAAGATGTTGACGAAAGATGTTGACGACAGACAAAAGATTTACAGTTTATAGGCTCTTTTTGAAAGATTGAGCTGCATGCACAGTTGACAAAGAACCTTGATGGACAACTGGCGGGCATCATCATTCGTCGATTGTCGCAAACACACTGAAAGATATTTTGACCAATTTCATTCAGAATGGCCGAAATGAACGAAATTGGTCAAAGAAGTTGGTCAAAAAAATTGTACAGTGTGTATGCCCCTTTACTCTCCTATAATACAGAATCAATAATGTATGGCATATCCGTCTCTCTACAGATGTAGTTTAATAATATCCACCATACTGTTTGATCTAAGCTGTTTGAAGGCAACAGGGGATAACTAATATTTTTGTCAAAAAGAAAATCCAAAAAGTTTATTGAACAAAACTCAGTTTGCATTAATAACATAGTTCTGGACTCGACCTGCGATTCAACGGCAGAAAAGCAAACACTTTTTTTTTTCATTTCGCAGAAGAAAGTTTGTTACAGTCTGGCCTGGATGGTGGATTATAGTTTTTAGATACTTGGAAACAAAAAAAATTGTATATTCCCTTTTAAAGAGTAATCTGCACCTCTATCCTGTGTATTAGCTGTTGGTACCATGCAGTCTTGATTAGTAAGTAGCATTTAGTGATTTCCCAAGACGAAGATAGGATCAGATCAGGCTGGTACCCAGATTTTCAGTCGCTTAGCAACAGCGTAGAAGATGTGAGACCCAGTAAAAGTGCCCATGTGGCAAAATAGAACGAACATTCCTCTTATGTATGAACCGCGCATTTAATGTATTCAATTATTTTGAACAAAATGAGCTTTCAACATTTTTCCCAGTCAGGGATCTTTTACTGAAAATATCATTTTTAAGCTTGGCGATATTAACTCTTTATGCCCAACTAGATTCACGTTGCCCTTATAAACTGGAGATTTGACCTGCGCTTGCATCATTTTGTCAGAAGGGAAATGAGCGGTTCATTTTATTTTTAGGGTGAGATGAGCTAAAAAAATGAAATGTTATTAAAATAAAGAAATAAAATGAATTCAACGATGATTGCAAATATGAATTTGAATATGCATACTACATATAAAATTATACTTTTAATATTTATTGTATTTTCTTAGTTTAAGTTTAGGTCTATATTTTTATGTCAGTTTTTAGCTTTTTTGAAATGTTGAAATGTATTTATAAGTTTTTGTAAATAATTTAATGGGGGGGGGGGTGAATTATTTGTGCATAGCTGCATGCTGAATAAAGTGACTTTTCTTGAGTGGAAAGTGGAATTTTAGCGTTTGTAAATGATGTTGTTTACTAAGGTGATTCATCGCGCCATACGGGCGCTCTTCACACGGGCGTAAGGGGCTGTGCCCCCTTCGCCTCTGGATGCATTTACTGCGTGGGTGAGGGTCGGGTGTAAGGGTGCTATGGGTGGGGGAGTGGCTTGGGATGCTGCCGGGGGATTGAGGAGTAGGGATGGTCATTAGTGCAGATGCCAGCGATGGTTGCCATCAATGGCAATTCTGCACCCAGCCATCGATAGAGGTAAACTATTTGATATATAACCATCTAAAGTTGTAGCTAGCGATGGTTATCAACTATATTTGACTTAATGTCTCGTGTCCCAATTAGAACTTGGGGGACTTTTGGGGTGTGAGCTATTCTCCATGTCCCGGCAGTGGCACCTTGAAAAAAAAAAAAAAGGAAACATCGGTTCTCCTTAGGCATCGATGTAGGGAAACCATCTGGTTATCCCACGTTGATGTCAAAAGTATGCAACATCGGGCAGAAACCATCGATGATTGCAAAGCACACACACACACACACACACACACACATACATATTATACATACATTTATAGTCCATGGAAATAAAATGGATTTGGACACAGATCCTCTTTTTATTCTACATTATGCACTTTACCTGATAGCTATTTTTTTTATTCAGTTGCAATTCCCTTTAGTAAATAACACATTTCAATATACTGCCGTGCCCAGGGGGATGCAATTAAGATCCCGGCGGTCGGGATCCCGGCGTTCAGAATCCCGACGCCGAAATCCAGACCGCCGAAATGCCGACACTTTCTCCCTCCTGGGGTGTCCACGACACCCCTGGAGGGAGAATAAAATAGCGTGCCGAGCGTAGCGAGGCACCGGGCCCGCTGCGTGGCGAGCGCAACGAGCCCGCAAGGGGGGGCGATCCACGTCGCCCCCTTGTCGGCATTTCGGCTGTCGGGATTCCGGCGTCGGGATTCTGAACGCCGGGATCCCGACCGCCGGGATTTAATACTGAATCCTGCCCAGGATTCAAACCCATAACCTGGTGCATTCTGGTCAAACACCCTACTCTGTAAGTTAGTCAGGAAATGCTGGCTTCAAAAAGGAGGGAAGCTTACAAGTGAAAGTAATTAAAACAAATAATTGACAAGTGCTGCCAACAGTGCCCCCTGCCCTGCAGCTATGTGTGTGTGGTGGCACACTCCACACTACCCTAGTTACATCCCTGTTGTTGTTAATAATAATAATCATAATAATAATAATAATAATAATAATAATAATAATAATAATTAAAAGTGATATATTTAAAATAATAAAATAAGTCACTTATGTTAAAATGACATACAGAATACGTATATCTTTCCTTATGTGAAGTGGCTTGTTTACATATCTCATTCTCAATTCTAACTATGGATATGCAAATTGTGCACAGAGGAGACAAGCTTGGGGCAGTGGTGTAACATGCAGCACCAACAGCCAATGGGAGTGGAGAGTAAAGGTGTCACTGCTTATACAGTATATGACAAATACGTTGTTAGAGTACAACTGTGCTATTCTGAGAACAGAGTTTCTACCCCTAAAGAGAATCTGTCATCTCTACTCATAACAGATTAGCAACATCTATATACTGTATATAAAAGTCTAACTACTCTGCACCTCTATGGTGAAATACTGCAAGTGACCACTAGAGGCCACTTGATGGTCAAAATTCCTTTTTTTTTTGTGTGCTAAAAGATGTCATAATAGAAAGTGAAAGCAAAGGACACTGATCTGTTTTAAACTAGGGATGGCCATCGTTGCAATTGCCATCAATGGTAGCCATCAATGGCAATTGATGGAACTGGCCATCGATAGTGCAAAACTATGCAATGGCTGACCATTGATATTTTTACATATCGATGGTCAGCCATTGTGTTTGATTGATTGGCCTGTGGGCCAATCAAAACATGGGGGCAGGGCTTCGCAGGTGTCGGGGGGCGGAGCTATGCTCCGTGTTCCGGCATTTGGAAAAAAAATGCAAAAAATCGTTTTGCTGTTCCATCGATGGAGGGAAACCATCTGGTTCTCCCCCATCGATGGCAAAAGTATTCGACATCGGCCATGAACCATCGATGATTTCGAATCATTGATGATGGATGATCGATGGCCATCCCTATTTTAAACTTGCTGAATATGGAGAGAGGGAGCTATGAAGACACAGATTGGAGGTAGGAGTAGATAGGGACTGGGGGTGGGCTGGAGAATTTGTGGGCTAAAAACTGTCACAGATCAAAGTGAAAGTAAAAACGGTACATTGCAGAAGCCGTCACTTCAGATATTATATACAATTACATATCCACAGGAAGCTACGGGATTTGCAGAGAGATTACAAATCACAACTCTGGGTTCGGATTTGTTTTAGATCTATATGAAGAGATTACTGTATGTGAATATTGTGTCCTTGGCGTTTCCTAATGATCTTTATCAGAGTTAAATACCAACAACATTGATCTTGTGGCCTTGTGCTGTAATCCAGGTTGATATAACACAGCACAATTAAAGGACCCAGTTTGACAGCACCATTTTGGAGCGAGCTAAAGGGCCTCAGGGATTCAGAGTTGATCGCAAATTCAAAATCTTTCTCAAATGGCCAAAACCATGCTGTACTGCAGGTGGGGCAGATCTAACATGTGCAGAGAGAGAGAGTTAGATTTGGGTGGGGTGTGTTCCATCTGAAATCTAAATTGCAGTGAAAGAATAAAGCAGTCAGTATTTACCCTGTACAGAAACAAAATAACTCACCCAAAATCTAACTTTCTCTGCATATGTTACATCTGCCCCACCTGCAGTGCAGCATGTTTTTGTCCATTTGAGAAAGATGTTGCATTTGCGATCAATTCTAGCATTCTAGCTGTCATTTATTTAGCACATTATATAAACTGTCACTTGGAAACTGGTTGCTATGGGTACTGTCTCTACTTTCTCTCTCGAAGGTTTGAAACACCTCCCCCATAACAGGGGCATTTTAAGAGAGGAGGAGGCCCACATGCAGGCCCCTCCGGCTGGACCCACTCTCTGCCGGGAGTAGCATGGAGCAGTAGGGTCTCAGCTCTATAGTGCTCAGACCCTCTGGAAAAATGGCGCAGCGGACATATTTATGGCACTTTCCACACCAGCAGCATGTGGAGCACTAGAATGACTCACTTCAGACTCCACTGTGCGTGAGCAGACCCACACCTCCCACCTCATGGTGCTAAGTCATGCCCCTTTTTCCATAAGCCATGTCCACCCACCCACCCAGTAACTCCACCCCTTCTTAGGGCCAGCCGCGCCCTAGGCACAGCAGGTCCTGATTGCAAATCATCAAATGTTGGGAGGTATGGCAGACCCCAGGAAAAATGGCGCACGAGCAGCCATTTTTCTGGTGATTTGCGCAGCACTGCTACCGAGATTGCTGTACACAGGAGGGTAAGTATCTAAAAAATGGATGCACCGTGTGCGGTGTGGACACGGATGTGCTGCACCCATTATAAATATACCACTGGCCCATAAGTGTTATATGAAATAGGAAATTGGCGCAAACAGGAGCGGCCCGCTGGGTGCAGTAACATAAAGCTTTCTCCTTCGTTATAAATATAAAGTGTGCTCTTGTACATTAGCCACCTGCCTACACCGCTGTCACTAATTATCTTATGTAATGTAAACCTGCACACACACATGCATAGATTTTTTAAACAATATGGCCGTTTCGACCAATTAGAATGACCTATCTGTCCGTGTTTGGGTATGATAACGATAAAATGCTCGTACCCGCCGGTCATTAATCTTGCTGTTAATCCCTTCGTTAGGCAGAAAGATAATGACTGGTATTGTAGGATTTGGCACGCGTTGTTCCGTGTGTAGGCATGATGAACGATGTGACAATGATTTGCAGTCGATAAAAGTCCTCCGAAGCTTTACACAATAGTCCTGTGTGTGGGACTGATATAGTTTGACCAGGAGTGTTCTAGATTTCAAGGGAAATTGGGTGTACGTAATGGACACGATTCAGACCTGCATGCTAGGCTGCTTTATTCGCTGCCTAGCAAGTAGGATAACGCCATTTACCTCTGTACGCACACACTCCTCAATGGCCGTATCATCAACGATTTTTCCTCTGATCGATGACAAAGTAAGACATGGTTTTTTAGTTGAACGGTGATGGCTGAATTTAAGGAGAGCATCCCCCTCCTTAAATTCCCTGAGTAGGCAGGGGCACTTGTTTTGGCCATGCCCATGTAACTCCGGGTGATCACCCCCGAAACGCCCCCCCCCCCCCCCTGCCTTTTAATCATGAAAATCTCACCGAAGGCCTTCGCTGTGGAGTATGCACATGCCCATTATCGCCTATGCGCAGACTCACACCATCGGGGACACCAATATCTTGTTGGGTGTGGGCCAGTTTCAATTGAACTCCCGTCTTAGTAAATTTACCCCTTTAAGAAAGGGAATGTACCAGTAGTTGGTGTCCCAGCATATTGTCCAGGGACTGGCTGGAGGCACGTCTCTATATAACATGTGGAGATGTTGGGCGGCAGGCTTTTATCTCATATACTTGCTGTTCCCTGTTTTTGTGTCATTTGCTGGTTTCATAATGCTCCATACCCATTGGAAATGCCCATTTAATGCATACTTGCCGACTTTGAAAAACTCCTCTCTGGGAGAAGCGGGGCAAGGCTACGTTTGGGGGGTGGGGTGAGGCTGACATCACCAAGCCCCGCCCCCATGACTGTCAGCAGCATCAATTTGCGGGTCCGTGGATGGGGGAGGGGCTAAAATGACGCAAAATGATGCGATTCGCGTCATTTTAGCACCGCCCCCTCCTCTTGGACCCGCGAAATTCAGAGTTTATTACCGCGTTGAAGGGGGGAGCCGGGGCTCCTGCGAAAATGCGGGAGACTTGCCCACCTTCCTGGGGGGCCGGGAGGGTGACCCGATACCCAGGAGGGTAGGCAAGTCTGATTGACTGCTATGCCTTGGGTAAGAGAATCTGTAAAGGTAGTCCTGACTGGAAGTGATCAATTTCTGCTCTAGATATATAAAGGAAGGAGCCATCTCCTATATATTTGGCTACATCTGTCACTCAAAGTGGGTGTCTGTGTCTATAACGCTCTGTTCCTGGACTTTCCTCTTAATGTGTGATTGCCTTCATCTGTGCTGAACACCCTCTGAGAAATTAACCTGTTTAAAACAGGTGATGGCAATCATACATTAAGGGGAAGTCTAGAAACAGAGCATTGTGTCCCTCCTGGAGAGGGTCATGTTGGGAGGTATGTGACAGAGAACCAGCCCAGTGAGCCCACAGACAGTGCCAGACACCCACTGCCTTCCCATGTTGCCCAGCAATGCTACTCCACAGCCACCAGGTGAGCGCCCCCCTCCCGCGATTTGCGGCAAAACCTCCCCCCCGCGCGCCCCCCCCCCTCCCGCGATTCGCGGCAAAAACACCCGCTCCCCCGCGACCCCCCCTACCGCGATTCGCAGCAAAAACACCCCCGCGACCCCCCCTCCCGCGATTCGCTGCAAAAAGAACCCCCCCACGACCCCTCCCGCAATTCGCGGCATAACCACCACCCCGCGACCCCCCCCTCCCGCGAATCGCGGCAAACCCTCCCCCGTGACCCCCCCCCCCGATTCGTGGAAAAAACACCCCCCCGCGACCTCCCTCCCGCGATTCGCGGCAAAAAGAACCCCCCCGCGACCCCCCCTTGCACGATTGGCGGCACCCCCCCTGCGACCCCCCTCCCGCGATTCGCGGCACCCCCCCCCCCCCCCGCAATTTGCAGCAGCCCCAGGATTAAATGGCACATGCAAAACCCCCCCTCCCGCGATTCGCGGCACCCCCCGTGACCCCCCACCTCCCGCAATTCGCGGCAACCCCCCACCGGAACCCCTGTGAACCCCGCCCTCCCGCGATTCGCGGCACCCAACCCCGCGACCCCCCCCTCCCGCAATTCGCGGCACCCCCCGTGATTCGCGGCAGCTCCAGAATTAAATTGCACATGGAAAACACTGACATGGCTATTGTCGACAATGAAAAAGGTTGACATGAGTTTTTGAAGTTTTTTTTATCATTTTTTGAATGTTTTCATATTCATTGTCATGTGTCGACATGGACACCAATGAAGTGGCACACTTATGTCAACATTTACATGTGTTGACCTTTCTGTGTTGATTTTTTTCTTGTGGCGATTCGCGTCACACCCCCCGCAACCCCCCCTCCGGTGATTCGCGGCACCCCCCCCGCGACCCCCCCCCCTCCCGCAATTCGCGGCAACCCCCCACCGGAACCCCCATGAACCCCTCTCTCCCGCGATTCGCGGCACCCACCCCCCGCAACCCCCCCCTCCCGCAAATCGCGGCACCCCCCGCTATTCGCGGCAGCCCCAGGATTAAATGGCACATGCAAAAGACTGGCACGGCTATGGTCGACAATGAAAAAGGTTGACATGAGTTTTTGAAGATTTATTTAATTTTTTGAATGTTTTCATATTCATTGTCATGTGTCAACATGGACACCAATGAAGTGGCACACTTATGTCAACATTTACATGTGTTGACCTTTCTGTGTTGATTTTTTCTTGTGGCGATTCGTGTCACACCCCCCGCAACCCCCCCTCCCGCGATTCGCGGCACCCCCCGTGACCCCCCACCTCCCGCAATTCGCGGCAACCCCCCACCGGAACCCCTGTGAACCCCGCCCTCCCGCGATTCGCGGCACCCAACCCCGCGACCCCCCCCTCCCGCAATTCGCGGCACCCCCCGTGATTCGCGGCAGCTCCAGAATTAAATTGCACATGGAAAACACTGACATGGCTATGGTCGACAATGAAAAAGGTTGACATGAGTTTTTGAAGTTTTTTTTATCATTTTTTTAATGTTTTCATATTCATTCTCATGTGTCGACATGGACACCAATGAAGTGCCACACTTATGTCAACATTTACATGTGTTGACCTTTCTGTGTTGATTTTTTCTGGTGGCGATTCGCGTCACACCCCCCCACCCCCCCCGCAACCCCCACTCCCGCGATTCACGGCACACAAAACCCCCCCGCGATTCTCGGCACCCCACCCCGTGACCCCCCCTCCCGTGATTCACGGCACACCCCCCGCGACCCCCCCTACCATGATTCGCCGCAACCCCCGCCCCCGTAACCCCCCTCCCGCGATTTGCGGCAACCCACCCCGCGACCCCCCTCCCGCGATTCTCTGCAATCCCTCCCCTCCCGCGATTCGCAGCATCCAGCCCCCCACAACCCCCCCTCCTGCAATTCGCGGCACCCCCCGCGACCCCCCCTCCTGCAATTCGCGGCACCCTCCGCGACCCCCCCTCCCGCGATTCGCGGACACCTAAGTTGCAATACAGGGCATCTTTCATACAATTCTAACCATATTTCTCATATACAAACGTTCACAAATTAAGGGGGCGCAGCCCCTTACGACGGTGTGAAGAGCGCCCGTAGGGCGCGATGAATCACCTAGTTACATATATATGTATCCATGAGGTGTCTTATATCTGATCACAATGTATGGGCATATACAGTTGTAGCTGGTTAAATCACCATACCTCCGGGATCTGGTTAGTATACCGGCAGCTGGGATGTCGGAATCCTGACACTTGCCAGAAGACCATCTCTCGGTTCCTGACATCACTCACAATGCCAGCGCAGGAATTCTGGGAGGGGCTGATAGGGGGAAAGGTTAGAGTTAGGCTGCATGGGGGAGAGTTAGGGTTAGGCACTAAGGGGCTATGAAAAGAGTTAGGCTGTGGGGGAGTGTTTAGGATTAGGCAGTATGGGGGAAGGTTAGGGTTAGACTGCAGGTAACAAGGGTTAGATGGTTAGGGGGAGTGGTTATGATATTTACCTATTAGTTGTCGGGATCCTGAACATTATGATGTCTTTTGATTACCGGCATCCCAAGTGACAGGTTCCCGATACCAACCCCATTCCTCCATATGGGTCTGTAAACTATGGTTCTGTGAACTAGTTCAATTAGCGGCATAGGGAGGGTGGCTCTGGTGGAGCTCAAACTCTGGGAGTGAAGGAGGAGAGAGAGGGCGCGCCGACGGCCCCCTCTCCTCCCTCCCCCGCTACACCGGCACTTTGCTGGCAGGAGAAGCGGCGTTGCAGGAGTGCAGAGTTTTGTCCACATGCAGACAAAAAATGTCCGCCATCTTAAAGGAGACAGACAATAGAGGTGCAGGAGTACCTCTAGCGTCTGTCAGGGGATCGAAGAGCACCCAGCGCTACCCAGAAATGTGAGGTCAAACAACCCCTGGCCACAAGCATGTAACCACCGCTGGCCACAAGCATGTAACCCCCCCCCCCCCCAGCAATGAGCTTGTAACTCTCCTTGACAACGAGCATGTACACCCCCCCTAGCAATGAGCATGTAATCCCTCCTAGCAATGAGCATGTAACCCCTCCTGGTAACATGCACGTAACCCTCCTGGCAATGAGCCTGTAACCCCTTGGCAACAAACATTTAAGCCCCCCGGGCACAAGCATGTAACCCCTGCCAAGAAGCATTAAACCCCTGGCAATGAGCAAGAAACCCCTGTTAACAAGCAAGTAACTCCCTGGAAAAGAGCATGAAGGTAAGCAGGGGGCATTATATGTGTGAGGCCCTACAGGGAGCATTATTTGTGTAAGCGCCACTACATAGGGGCACTTTAGGTGTAAGCGCCACTAGCAGGGGGCATTATGTTTGTGGTAATACAGGGGAGCATTATATGTGTAAGCGGCTCTAAAGGGGGGGTCATTATATGAGGAACTTCAGGGTGCATTATGTGTGAAAACATCACTAGTGGGGGCATAAAATGAATTAAGCAATACGGTGTTTGGCATGTGCAATGAGTATTACGTTCTGTGGCATACTGTGTAATGGGCATTTCTGTGTGTGTGGCATAATGTGTAACGGGCATTATGGGGTGTGGCATGATGTGTAATGGGCATTATGGTGTGTGGCCTAATATATAAGGGGCATTAGAGTGTATGCACAATGTGTATTGGGCATTACAGTGTGTGACATACTGTGTAACGGGCATAATGGTGTGTGGCATATTGTGTAACGGGCATTATAGAGTGGGGCATAATGTGAAATGGGCGTTATGCTCTGTGGCATAATGTGTTAGAAACATTATTATAAAAAAGGAAAAAGGACTTGGGGGGTGTTTCCAAAACATACCCTTGCTCCGGGCACTATATCACCTAGCTACTCCTCTGGTCAGTTCTGTTCAAGTACGTTCAAAATCTGAAGGGATCATTTTTAGTTGTCCTAGAGTATGTGCCCCAAGAAAATTGTCAGCCAATAGTTCTCATATCCAAAAATTCTTAGAACATTAAGTAGCACCAAAACTTAAGAATGCGTCTTTGTTCATATATTGGTAATAAAGTTTTTCTCTACTGTGGACATGCGCTTTGAGGAGTACATTTGTTGCATTGGTACAGATAGAACCACCCTCATCTAGCCCTTTAATAGGATTAAGAGCTAATCCCCTACTTCTTTAATACTACAATCAGCCTGGACAGGTAAGTTCTGGAGGGGGGACCCATTCATTGGGGGGGGGTCCCCACTTAACCAGGATACCTGCCCAGGCTGACCGGTCAGGGGGTGAATACTTTGGCTGCGGGACCTTATATAATAAGTGTCCCCCAGCTGTGGCATTACCCTGTTGGCTGGTTGGGCCTAGTGCTGGTTCTTGAAATACAGGGGACCCCTTCTCATTTGGTCCCCTGTATTTTGGGAAACAGGACCGGCCCTTGGGCCTGGTGCTGGTTTTAAATAATACAGGGAACCCCTACTTGAATGGTTTCCTGATTTTATTAAAACCAGGATCGGCTCTCCGAATTTTGGGCCAGTTACGGCCGTGGGGGAGGGGACTCCATGCTGTTTTTTTATCTATTTAATTTTATATTTTTTTACACTGCAGCCTGCACGGATCTGACTAATCCGTGCAGGCTGCCGATACGAATTTGTATTTAAAAAACAAATTAGTATCATCAAAATACGAATGCATAGAAAATATGAATCAAATACTGCTTTGTAAATTCCCCTCCGGAATACGATTTGTATAAGGCTATACAGGTCATATGCATTAGTATTCAGAATACAAATACAACAATATCGTATTCGCATTCTTAATATATATCCCCCATTTTCTTTAATATTTTCAACCATCCTGAAACAACATTCAAAGCAGTGGTGTAAGTTCGTCTCAGTTGTCCGGAGGCAAGATGACTACCTTATATTTATTTATTTATATGTATTTAAAAGCAGATTCCAAAAAATATTACTATAAAATCTTAAATTAAATTAAGTTAAATTGCACCATATTTATTTTAAACAAATACATTGCTTAGTCGTCATACCTAGGATTAGAACCTGAGACCAGTCTCACTGGATGCAGACACTTTATTGATAGAGCTGTTTGCTCCTGCACAGCAAGCCTACAGATCCTGACTTTGTATCAGTGTTAGTTCAAAACCATTACTATTAGGCAGAGCTATGTGGTGTAGTAACTTCGTACAGCTAGAATCCGCCTGCTTCCTATGCATGAGCAAATAGCACAATCAATACGGTGTCTGCTTCTAGTGGAACAGGTCACTGGTTCTAATACACTGTGTAACAAGTGCAAAAATGCTGAAGAGAGTGTGACGTCTATTGTCCTGCTAGGAAGGGGGGTCAGCCTTAGAAGCGATAGCAACGGCTTTCAATTAACTGATTTAAGCTAGTAGGGGATGAGAGGTGCCCCCTTGGGAGCAGGAGCCCTACGTCAGATGACTCCATTGCCCCCCTGAGTTACGAATCTGATTCAAAGTACTTAAAAGCAAGCTATCTATCGAAATACATTGAAACTTCCAAAAACACAAGGTTATCCGTATAAAGGGACTTGGTATTAAGTTTAATGCTGCTGCGCACGTACTAGCGTTTTTTATGCTAATTCATGCTAATTCTGGTATCAACCCAGTCTCTGCTGTACAGACATGCACATGAATAGCCCCTCAAAGAGATTGCAATCGCACAGGTGATACAGTACAGTATGAGTGATATCGTAATGGATAAAAAAAAAAAGAAAACTAGGGCGCCACCTAGTGTAAAATGTCAGTAAAGCACCAATAGTGTTGTCATAAATACAAAGTGGTCCTGTACTAATAAAAAACTAAATGACAGGTTATTTGTAATAATAACTATATTAAACATATGTTATAAAAAGTACATTGCTGGGACTGGATCTGGGCTATTGGCTGTCATCTTGTTGGATTCAGATAAATCCTTATTTACTTATATAATAGAGCCATTACCAGTGGTTGTCCTACATTTTTGGGGCCCTGAAGCATGGACTGTTATGAGGGCCCCTTTCAACAATAGGGTAACATCCAACAAGGTCCAAATGTCTACATCTCACAGCAACCCCCCCTTCAAATAATTACCTCCCAGACACCCTCCTTCAGTAATCACCCCACAGGCCCCTCCCCTTTTCAGTAAACACCTCACATAATCCCCCCTCTTTCATTAATCACCTCACAGCACTCTTCAAACTCCCCTTCAAAAAACACCTAAGAGCACACACCACTCAATGCCTGCAGTATAACCTTCCTAGATGGCTCCATGTCCCGGGCTCCTTCTCACCTGTCATTGCTCCCAGCCTACCTAGGACGGGCCCTCTCAGCCTCCATGTTCCGGGCTCCTTCTCACCTGTCATTGCTCCCAGCCTCCTTCCTAGGTCAGGCCCTCTCAGCCTCCATGTCCCAGGCTCCTTCCCCCCTGTCATTGCTCCCAGACTACTTCCTAGGATGGGCCCTCTCAGCCTCCATGTCCCGGGCTCATTCTCACCTGTCATTGCTCCCAGCCTTCTTCCTAGGACGGGCCCTCTCAGCCTCCATGTCCCAGGTTCCTTCTCACCTGTCATTGCTCCCAGCCTTCTTCCTAGGACGGGCCCTCTCAGCCTCTGTGTCCCAGGTTATTTTTCACCTGTCATTGCCCCCAGCCTCCTTCCTAGGACGGGCCCTCTCAGCCTCCATGTTCCGGGCTCCTTCTCACCTGTCATTGCTCCCAGCCTCCTTCCTAGGTCAGGCCCTCTCAGCCTCCATGTCCCAGGCTCCTTCTCTCCTGTCATTGCTCCCAGACTACTTCCTAGGATGGGCCCTCTCAGCCTCCATGTCCCGGGCTCATTCTCACCTGTCATTGCTCCCAGCCTTCTTCCTAGGACGGGCCCTCTCAGCCTCCATGTCCCAGGTTCCTTCTCACCTGTCATTGCTCCCAGCCTTCTTCCTAGGACGGGCCCTCTCAGCCTCTGTGTCCCAGGTTATTTTTCACCTGTCATTGCCCCCAGCCTCCTTCCTAGGACGGGCCCTCTCAGCCTCCATGTTCCGGGCTCCTTCTCACCTGTCACTGCTGCCAGCCTCCTTCCTAGGACGGGCCCTCTCAGCCTCCATGTTCCAGGCTCCTTCTCACCTGTCATTGCTCCCAGCCTCCTTCCAAGGTCAGGCCCTCTCAGCCTCCATGTCCCGGGCTCCTTCTCACCTGTCATTGCTCCCAGCCTTCTTCCTAGGACGGGCCCTCTCAGCCTCCATGTCCCAGGTTCCTTCTAACCCGTCATTGCTCCCAGCCTCCTTCCTAGGATGGGCCCTCTCAGCCTCCATGTCCCAGGGTCCTTCTCATCTGTCATTGCTCCCAGCCTACTTCCTAGGACGGGCCCTCTCAGGCTCCATGTTTCAGGTTTCTTCTCACCTGTCATTGCTTCCAGCCTCCTTCCTAGGTTGGGCCCTCTCAGCCTCCGTGTCCTAGACTTCTTCTCACCTGTCATTGCTCCCAGCCTCCTTCCTAGGATGGACCCTCTCAGCCTCCATGTTCCAGGCTTCTTCTCACCTGTCATTGCTCCCAGCCTTCTTTCTAGGATGGACCCTCTCAGCCTCCGTGTCCCAGGTTATTTTTCACCTGTCATTGCCCCCAGCCTCCTTCCTAGGATGGGCCCTCTCAGCCTCCATGTTCTGGGCTCCTTCTCACCTGTCATTGCTCCTAGCCTCCTTCCTAGGTTTCCTCGGTCTATGGAGGAGACAGCAGAATCACTTTAGTGCTGCCTCCTACCCCACATCATTTTAGCCCCATCCTCTCTAAACGGACCAGCAATTACCTATAATTTCTCCCCATCCTGGCCTTTTCTTTAGGAAGTGTGTAGGGGATCCATCTACTGTTCCAGGCTATGGGGGAACTACCTGAGAAATTGGGAGTCTCCCACATTATCTGGGTGAGTAAGTACGTATAATTTAAGAAGACATTGGGGCTTATAGTGTAGGAGCTGTACATGCTATATGTTGCTGACCACACCCACATGACTAATCACACCCACACCACAATGGCCACACCCACACAGTTCACATACTAGGCCCTTGGACATTATAGCCCCAGGCCATTGTAATCCTTAATTCCCAAAGTAAAAGATAACAAATCAGAAAATTTTGCATATAAGAACATTATTTTCTTTGCTCGTTCGCTTGGGATTTTACACAAACCAATTATACGTTTATTCTCGTATAAAAAAGATCCAAGAAAGAAGAACTAAGATAAAGATTGCAAGTTGAAACTTTTCCATTAAAGTAATTATAACGGTGCTGATAGGAGCAGTAGAGTATATAGAAACCATTCAACAAGATTCTTATTTTTTCCTGATGAAGTGATATTTTGTGCAAAGCCGGTGACCCTTGAAGAGATATGGATACATTTTATCTTCCCCATAAACCCACAGCAGTGAGTCATAAGAGGCAAGGTCATCGCTGACATCGTGAAAACATCAGACAGGTTTGTAGCTGGAGTCGTATCGTAACATTAGGGAACAGTGATAACTTAATGGAATAAGATTTGTATGGAGCAGCTCAGACACGGCAGACACAGCGCGGATTCGAAAACCTTTGCAGAGAAACTTTCTGACAAATGTCTGAATAAATGCAACAACGTTTAACGTATTGTTCTGACATGCACACAGTCATATTATACTGTACTGTAAGCTTCTTCATCAGCCGATAAGGTAAAATAGAACTGAAATAAAACATGCCTGCAATAAATCCCGTCTCTTATCTCTGCATTTTGTGCAAATTAGGAGCCAGTGGCGTAACTACAAAATCAGCGCCCCCCCGCCAGAATTTTGGCAGGCAGCACATTCGACCCCTCTCCCCCCTGGAATTTCAGCTGGCAGACAGGAAGTCCACCCCGACGGAATTTAGGCAGACAGCTCTCCAACCCCACCCCACCCCCCCTGGAATTTCGGCAGGCAGGCAGTCCCCCCACCCAAAATTTTGTTAGGGAGCCTACCCCTCTGCTTGCCACCACTGTGAGGTCTGTGACCGGGACCCCAGATCTACTTGCTTGTGGTCCTGGCGCTCCTCCTGGACTGGCACCTAATGAAAAATGACCTTCACAAAATGGCTGCCCCTAACAGCAGTCAGCTATTAAGGTGTCTGCTGTAAGGGGGCGGACATTTTGTGAAGGTCATTTTTCATTAAGAGGCAGAGCAGAAGCCACTAGGAGTGCCGGGACTGGCATAGACAAGTAGATCTGCGGGTCCCAGCGACGGCGGTGGCAAGGTGTGGGGGTAAGGCAGGTCCTGGCGGCAGCGCAGCGAAAACCTCCTAGACCCCCGACGCCCTCACTTACTCAGCTCCTCCCCGCCACCGCGTGGTCTGCTGGGCTATTGTTACGCCACTGTTAGCCGCACTTTATTTATACCTTCTAGAGCATAAAATAGAATTGTATTGAAGATCTGTGGTGTGTTATTTCTTCTTTCCATTTCTGTTTGGTACACAGTAATGAAAGATCATATGGAATATATTTACCAAAGTGTGAGTTTTTAGAAGTGGAGATGTTTCCCATAGCAACCAATCAGATGATATAATTTACCAAGAAGATCATTTCTAGAATCTGATTGGCTGCTATAATCTTTAGAGAACGATAGACCAAGGCCGTTATTTCATTGCCTGTGAGCTGCGGGCGCAGATGCGAGGATAGTTGCATTTCCACTGGTGGCTAAAGTGGCGCAATTGGGTGGTTACAGAGGTTTAAAATGGGTGCACCAGTGGAATTGTGGATTATAGGTGTGGATTAGCTCACAGACAATGGGGGTGATTCGACACAGATCGGTAAACTGCGAAGCTCGCGGTTTACTGAGCATTTGTGTCGCTGCCACCGCCGAATCCACGCCCCCTGCCGCTGCTACCCCTCGCAAACATGTGAGGGGATGTGTAACAAAAACACATCCCCTGGCATACCGCCACTGCAGGAGAAATCATTCGATGGTGGTCGGTGCCATCGCAAATGTAAGTCAGTCTCTGGACAAAGGACAAAGACAGGGTGACATCATGTGATGATCAGGGTGACATCATCTGATGATCATGTGATGTCAGCCGCCTGTCCCGCCAGCATATCCATGGGAACGCCCAGTGTTTTCATGGGGATGCCCATAAAATGCTGGGAGTTCCCATGGCCCCGCACCCCCACTGCCCCTGTCCATCTCCTGCCCTCCCCTCTACGAGTGAGCAACTCACCACGGGCATTCACAGTTGGGGTTTGCGCATGCACAAACCCTGACCATTGGGGCAGGGGGTGAATTCGGATCACTACGTGTGATTCAGAATCGGCCCCAATGTGTAAGTAGACATTAGGAAGACACCAATGGTCGACATCACTGGATGTTCCAGAGGCGGAGCTGCATCACAGTTCATAATTCAAATAACGGAACCACGCCCACTGCTACCAACTGTCGGTGCGGCTCCCAGAAAGAGAGAGAAAGAAAGAGTAAGAGAAAGAGAGATACATTTACTAAGATGGTAATTCTATTGAATATGGGTTATATAGTAACCAGTCAGATTGTGGGGCCCATTTATCAATGATTGCATTTACAATGCGGAATATTACTGCCTATGATCACATTGCGAAATGCAGTCCTAATGGTGGGATGTATCATCCCAGGGAAAGGGCTCCGAAAGGAACCTGTCCCTACGATGCGCTCAGCCAGAAGCCGGGGGGTTTGCGCATGCACGGTTAGCGCTGAACCCCCACCGACCCGACTGATCGCACTTCCCCGGCGGTAGTGTGATCATCTCAGAAAGGCGATAGCCTAGAGATGCGAAGCAGGGCTGCACAATGTTGATACATCGGGTAGCTTCACATCCCCATCAGGGCTGCCAACAGGGGGTGCCCTGGGTACAGGTGTCCCGGCCCCAGCCTCTGGAGGGGCCCGGGCAGCTGCCCCCAGCCCCCCCACACCCGCATTCCCCCCCACCCGCATTCCCCCTCCCGCATTCCCCCACCCGGCGCCGGCGGCCAGGCACGCACAATACACAGTGCAGCCTGCAGAGTGCTGAACCTAAGACACAGAGTGGCTCGGCGCTCTGCAGGCTGCACTGTGCCTGATCGTGGAGGACACTGAAGGAGCCGGACGATGCGCGACGCGGGTGATGGTAAGTAATGGGGACAGGGTAGGGGGAGGCAGGGAACTGTCATGCCGGGGGGGTCGTGTGAGCGCACGCGGGTGGGTGGTGGGATGGTTGCGGCTGGAGGTATGGTGCTGTGCTGCTGGGGGCCCGGACTGTAGGTCAGTTCCGGGCCCCAACATTTCTAGTGGCGGCCCTGTCCCCCATAGAAACCTATGGGAAAGGCGGCCGGTGCCGGTACAGGAGGGATCGCAGCAGGGATCAGAGATTCCTGCTATGGTTCTTCCTACATACATTTGAGGGATACTTAATATTTGTGTCTAACCCCCGAAAAAAGGGATTTAGCCACAAATATAGCATGATAAATGGGCGAGAGAGAGAGAGAGAGAGAGAGAGAGAGAGAGAGAGAGAGGGCTATTTACTAAGATGTGTTAGCTAAGTGAGGGTTACCTATCAGGATGTATTTGGATTAAAAAATAATCGAAATGCCTTTTTTTCTTGGTATACTTATTGTTCTAGTGGTTATTGTTATATTTAGTAACAAATAACAATATTTCAGGCTGATCATTGAAATTTGGGTTCCATCGGATCAATTGTTTCTTGATAGGTAAACAATGACTAACAGGACCCTCCACCAATTGTACTAACCCTGGACTCTATTATAAAACAATTCACACTCTAATTCTTCTAAATGATCGCTAACACATCTGACAGCGGAGATTCGTAGCAGGAGCTTCTGTTGGCTGTTTGACGCTTCTAGGCAACTCAAGGAAGATTCAGTGAAATGTTAGCAGCAGCGGAGATTGGTAAATTAAATCTCAGGAGTCAAAATATCTCTGTATGAGAGACAAAGACCCATCTTATAAAAAGGCAGACCTGCAGCTAATATGGTTTTGGTGACGTCCTGCGAGTACTAGCTGTAATGTGAAAGGGGTAGACCAGGGGTGGCCAAACCAGTCCTCGAGATCTACCAACTGTCCACATTTTCCAGGTTACCTAGCTGGTGCACAAGTGTAGTCATTACTAACTGTCACATTTTCAAACCTGCTGCATTTATTCCTACTATAGATCCACAGGTTGCCTGGAAAACATGCACCGTTGGTAGATCTTGAGGACAGGTTTGGCCACACCTGGGGTAGACGCTTCTGACCAGTTTAATTGGTGAAATGCATGCGCACATATTGGTGGAGCCAATGTAAATGTGTGCATTGGCCGATGGGAAGGGTGGAGTTACATTTGGAGACGGGCCTTGATTTGCTAACCACGCTAAAGATACAATTCAGTTTGGTCAATAAGAATATCTTACTAAGGGGCTAATTCAGCGTGGATGGCTATATATAGAAATGAGAGAATAACTTGCCCTTGCAATATTGTGAATGAATTGCGAATGTATCGCTAATCAAGACTCCTGCCATCCATGCTCGATTTTGGAGGCATGGCCTAGTGGTCAAATCACTCCTGTGAGGCCACGCCCTTATTTTAGCTAATGAAGGGGCATGGCGAGCACTTCTGAAAGTTGATGGCCATGCCCCCAATCCCTCTGGCTCCGGGAATAGAGGCTTTCCGTTTATTCCAACTGCCCCAACCCCCCTCACGGGGGGCCGGACGTGGGCCATGGGCCGGACATGAGACTGTCCCAAAAAAAATATGACGGTCCTGGGACAAATGGGAGGTTACAATGCCTCTTAAATCAAGCATTTGGAAACCCCCCTCCAGAAGTTCTGCATTTGTACCTGTTTTTGAAGATAAAAGTGCAATTTCCTTAGTAGACCTACATTTCATCACCTCCAGAGGCGGAGCTACCATTGGTGCAGCAGGTACAGTACTCCAGGGCCCCTGAGGACTAAGGGGCCCACTGCTGCCCCTGTCACCCACTGTTTTTTCCTGTCACCCTCTGCCTTTCCCTGTAAAGCACTGTCGTGTTGCATATGGTGTACTTGGGTTCTCTTTCTAAGCGAATTCTTAAGGTATCTTCTGTAATATCCAAAACTTCCGGACTATAAATGCTGCCGTTATCATAGAGGTGGATTGGCCCATCGGGTCACCGGGCCGTTTCCCGGTGGGCCAGACCAGATTTCACTCTGGCTGGGCCGCTTACCTTGGTTAGAAGCGGCCGCAGCCCAGCCTGGTCACAAACGGCAGCATTGCCCAAAACAAATATGGCCGCCGCATATATGCATATATTAAATGCACATATGCGGCGGCCCTATTTGTTTTGGGCTATGCTGCACTGTGTGAGCAGCTGCGGACGCTGGATGTCGATGGAAGCGCGGCGGTGGTGAGTAATGTCACCCCCCCCCCCCCGGGCTTTAGCGTCCCCCCTTCCCGGGACAGATTTCAATCCCAATCCGCCCCTGGGTTGGGGTGGAGGCGGGGGGCCCAAATTATACTTTTGCACCTTGGCCCACCACCCACAAGTTCCGCCACTGATCACCACCAATTTCCATTTTCAGACTTTAATCATATCTTATTTTTCCAAAACGTTCCTCACATGATTCACTCCACAAATCAACCTCCCCAGATTACTGCAGTGTACTTGTCCTGCTTGCAGCTCTAAATAAGTTCACTGAAACTTTTTTTACCTCAGGGACTGCACAAATTTTTCATTTTTACAACATCCATGAAAATAAAATGTTCTATATTTCCTCATGCTTTGACCTCTTTCTGCTGAGGTTTGGAATTGTAATGCTAACTAATAATCCGTTTTAAAAAAAACAACACATAGCTTTTTGGTAGATAAAGTCGAGTTCCCTGTGTATGATGTTAGATATACTGTGTGTACAGTAATCGCTTGGCAGAGCGGGTTGTATATTGTATATAGATTGAATTACAAATCCAGTGGCATATCCAGTAGTGTAGTTTATCGATTAAGTATAGCTGTACTCACTGTTACACTTACTGGGGCGTGAAGCTGAGTGAGATTCTGTTAGCTCACCAGCTGGTGACTGTTCTCTGTATGCGGGTAGCAGTGCATGGTGCTGGAACAGCAGTATCATGGGCAGGGGTTCCGGCAGTGTTGCCGAACCCTGGTAAAAAAAATGGGGCATGGCCTGAGAAAGGGGGCCTTAGTTGGGTGCAACCAGCAGGTGGAAAAACCATTCAGGGAGAGAGAGAGGCTACCGCTGCAGCTGCCTCTCTCCCCTGCTCAGCACACAGCAGCAGCAGCCTGTCGTCTCTACTCACACTGCCTGGCTAGTTGCAGCGGGGGAGGGGGAGCAGGACCCGAGCCCCCGCCCATGATACCTATGACACTCTGGCTTGGGTATAAAAGCACTCACCCCCCTCCCCTCTCGGCGCCACTTATAATGGGTATTTTGGAGCTTGCCAATATTTCATCTAGCAGACAATCTTTTGATTGGTTGACTTTCCCCACTGACAGTCTCTGGTATATCAGATATAGCTCCAGCTACTGCATTCCACACAACTTTCAAAACGTTGCCGGCAGGACCTCTGCGCGCACCGCGCGCCTGAAATCTCAGGGCACGGCCTAGCAGCAAGGAGGCAATTTGCTGCTCTGGGGGCATGACCAGCGGCTCTGTGAGCTTCTAGCTATGCCCCCAACCCCTCTGCCTGCGGCAGTAGATGCTGTGCGCATGTGCACAGCGTCTATTCACCGGGTGGCAGGGGGACTCCCAACTGCTCCCCCCCCCCCCCCTGGCTGCAGGACTACCGGCATGTCTAGTTACATGTACTTGTTCTACATGTCAAAGATCATTCACAGTTTTGTTCAGGAGTATAGTTAGTATAGGAGTATAGTTAGTATAGGAGTACAGTTAGGATAGTTAGTATAGGAATATAGTTAGGATAGTTAGGATAGTTAGGATAGTTAGGATAGTTAGTATAGTATAGTTAGGATAGTTAGTATAGGAGTATACTTTATGCTCTATTTGATATTTTCTCCAGAATTGCTTTGCCTCTCTGTTTAGATATTATCCACTGTTGTTATATCACAGAACTTTTAGCCTGCAGCCTGTTTTATTTTTTTACAGGTCTCTTGTAATCTGAAATATTTTTTGAAACTTCAGATTTTTCTTTTATTAAGTACACTTGTGTTATTCTTGTGAAATCATCTATAAATGCCACAAAGTATCTGTATCACACACATCTCAATGTACTATCTCAAGAAATGCCATAGGTCCACTTGTGACTATCCTCTGCTGCAATGCTTGAACACTATCCTATCCGAAGTGACTAAATCTTCTATGCCAGAGTTCTAATGGCTGAAACTCATTGTGTAGCATAGCTGTGTTTCACAGACATACAATTGCTGAAACCTTGTGACTACAGCGATAATTGTCCCACTTCTGTTTCTTACAATTCACTTTGGTGAAACTATCTCTGTGGCCCCTCGGCATGGTGAACCACTCCTCATTGCAGTTCAAATGTCTTCTTGTAGCTGAATCAATATACCAACATTACTCTATGGGGGGAAGTTCTAACATCCGCACCCCAGCTCCGCCCCCTATCGTCGCCCATCGCATTCATAATTATCGCATATGCACTAACATATGCGATAATTATGGCAAAGGACAGCTCTTGCATTAAGAGCTGTCCTTTGCGGGGAGTCAGCGGCTTCTCTATTCCCTGCTTAATTGCTTTATGTCCTATCTTGTGACAATTATAAAACTTGAACTTAAACTTTCTGAAATTGTAACACTTTGCTTGTAAGGCACTTGTCTCAGCATGTGATTCATATGGTACATGTTCTTGAAAATGTAATAGCTTTGCTCTTACTGTGTTTGTAAGAACAAACTCTTTGCAGTGTTCTCCTCTAATCTCACAATGAAGAAGTCAAACTCTGATTTTGCAGCATGGCTGTGGCTCTTTCTTCATCATCTATATGCACACCAACAGATGTTAACCACTTACAGATGGACATCATCCTGTCTACATAATCACTCATACTTCTGGTTCATGTCACTTATATAATATATAATGTACATATTATGACCTCCATCCTGATATGCTTTCTACAGTGCCATCCACATGTCTGTAGCCGACATTTTCCATTGAATGATTAAGTATACATGTTGGTACATACTTTGGTGCCTGTGCCTCTCGCTACATCACCTCAGCTTGGGTGATCATCAGGATCTATTATGACTTAAGTTAATTTTATAAAGGGGGACCTCTGTCAACTATTTGAAGATGATGCAGCAGGGGTTTAAATAGAGTTAGCTACAATTGCCATCTGAAGATACAGTTTGTGTTCTGTAAAACAACTGCAACTATTGCAAAATACATAGTAATGCATCGGAATTGACTTGCATCAAATATGCTGTTACTCCTCTGCCACCAAACCAGCTCTGACCTGTCAAGACCCCAGCTCTATAAGACCTCTGAAGGTTTCCTGTTGGACCTGGTACCAGGACATTTCGCAAAGATCCTTTAACTATTGTACACTGCAAGGTGGTACCACTGCAGATTGGATTGGTGCACAATGTCAACTCTACCATAAGCCAGCTTCAGGCAGCTGCCTAGGGTGCCAGGATCTGGGAGGGCACCACCGAATCTGCCTATTCCAAAATTAAGGATGTCTATGACCAAGACAGTTTTGTTGTATGTAAGGCAGGTGGTGGCTTTCAACTTCCAAGATGCCAGCTCCATACTTTCACTTGAGGGGCTGCAAAGTAGGTATTGGTGTCAGTGGGAGGGGTAATAGTTTGATGTTTAGCCTAGAGGCGTAACTCTGGGAGGCAATGGAGTCATCTGCCGCTGGGCTCCTGCTTTCAAAGGGGGCACACCTCTCCTCCCCTGCAAAAGTTCATTGAAAGCCTTCAATATCACATCTGTGGCTGACTTCCCCTCCTAGTAGGACCATAGACATCACACTCTCTCATATAAGGTGCTGTGCATGTGTGTGTGTGGGAGGGGAACCAACATTTATCTTGCCTCCTGGCAACTGGGGCGAATTTACCCCACTGATTCCAGCCCTTTTGGTGTACTGAATCGGGCCATACACCTGAAGATTGGTTGGCTGGAAGGAACGACTGCCTCCTACCTGTATTAATCGGGACACGGTTATATTAAGACACGGAATAAAACCAAACACTAAGGAAATACTGTGATATATTCATCACTGTATCTTTGGCTGTATGATTCATAGCAATTGAGCTTACCGTAAACCGCGGCTCCTTTCTTTGACTTGGATGCGTATAATTATGATAGATAGTGGCTGTTTCTGGTTCATTGTTCACAGTAAGTAGAGTACGAGTAGTGCAGCCACATATGATATGTATTATTGCACTTGAAGAAGCTTCCTTTCTGTACCAACCATTTCCCAATGTGCTGTGAGAGATGTCTCCTATTGTTATAGTAATTGCTTCAACTAAATGATTGGAGTATTTTTTTTATTTATTATTCCTTAGATCTTAGAACATACATATATACAGTAATATCAAGGTTCAGATTTACTAAAGCCAGGGAGCGAATCCCTTGTGTGATGATTATGGAAGTAAGTGTGGCCGGACTTTACATTTCTAATCATAGGTTCCCTCGGTCCCTAAACCGTTTCCAGGTTCCCGTTAACCAAGTTTACCATGACATACGCCCACATTTTTTTTGACTGGTATTACCCAGATACAGTAGTTTTCGAAAGCCTGCAAATTCGCTGCCTTGTGAGTCCGCCAAACTCCGCATTGCGAATGGTTGGCGCTCAAGTCACTTACATATGCGTGCATGCTGGGAAGGAAATGGACGGGCAGCTGACATCCGGTGATGTTAGCTGCCCGCCCCCCTGCACCCACATCATGGCCTCATTAACATGAGAATGCCACCGCCGCAGACCCCCCCCGCCTGCAGTCCTAGGGGCATGCCCCCGGCGAACAGTCTGCGTATGCGCAGTAAAAAATTAATTGATCCCCGTGTGACCTCAGCCCTGCTGCATATGGACCAGAATAAGGGCCTACAGTATATGCAACAGTGTTCATTACAGTTTACATTACAATGTACTTACATCATTAAAGATCAGGGGCCTTGAAGTGGAGAGGTGGGGAACTCATTTCCCCTAAATTTGTGCCCCTCCTCCTCCTATATTTTATAAAGCACCAGAAAGGAGGAAGGGAAGGGGTGTGGACACACAATAGTAACACCAATTCAAATGACACCACATGTAGCATAATTACATTCACATTACACCACATGTAGTGCTGCTGATTCATATTACACCACATAGTAGTGCACCTTATTCACATTATGACACACAGTCGTGCCCCTTATTCACATTACATTACAGTACTCCCCGATAATAAGACAAATGTTTAAACATATCATAATAAATAAATACACAAACAGAATAGAACCAGTACTGCACTTTCTAAGCTCACAATCTCCCACTTCATGGTAAGGCTCCTGTCTGTTCCTCCTGGCAGCTGCTCTTGGGTCCATTGCGATGTTTGAGGGCTCAGATCCACACATACAGTAAAGGTGGTAGAAGAAGCTGGTACACTAGGCATGTGCAGCAGCTCTGCTCTGTCCCTTACACTGCATGATGTGGTGGCAGCTCTACTGATCATATTATATATCAGTGCTATTGTCATAATTTAAGGCACTTACCAAGAGGAGGGGGGTTTCCAGGCAACCAGAAATCCCCCCCTGCGTTTGTCTATGACTGTACAATAAAATCAGAAAGATTTTAATCTTAACGGTGCATATTTTACGTCCATTACACCCCGTTTCACAGTTGACAGTATGAGAACTCATTGTGACTTTACCTTTAAAGGGTTATAAATAGTTAACTGCTATCAATTCCAGCTCTGTTTATGTGACTAGATTTGATAAATCTGCCCATTAATCAGCATCTGCAATACTGTGACTTATAAACCTGATTATATCAGTAATTAGAGATGGCTACATTTGTAATTTCTTTAGCGAAAAAGAAATGGATTGTGTGTCGAGATTACGTTTTGCTTGAAATTGTTGCAGGTTGGTTCTATAGGACCAATTTAATCCTGTTTAGACACGATGTTCCTGCTTTGGCCGGGGGAACCTTATGTAAAAAGTGTCCCCTGGCTGTGGCATGACACCACTGGCTGTTTGAGCCCGGTGCTTGTTTCCGGAATACGGGGGGACCACTACTCCTTTTGTCGCCCGTATTTTGGGAACCAAAACCGGGCCAAGAGCCTGGTGCTGGTTATAGAAATGTATGTGTTTTTTTCTGCTGTCCCAATAAAAATCTAATATTCAAAAAAAAAAAAAAAAAGAAATACATCGGGACCCCATTTAATTTTTCCCCAGTATTTCTGAAAACCAGGACCAGCTCAATAAACCGGGGCTGGTTTTGTTCGTGGGGGGACCCCACGACATTTTAAAAAATTATTTATTTTACTTTTTTTTTTTACACAGAGAAGCATCGCACGGATCAGTCAGATGCTTCAGGCTTGTTCGTAGTTGGCTGCCGGAAAAACGGCAATCAAATACAATTCACTTCACCATCGGAGAAAACGAATCTGGAGAATGGGGCAGCTTTGTAAATTAGCTGTTTTCTCCATTCAGATTTTTGGGGCGATTACGGCTGATCCCGGTCGTACCCATTCCTACACAGGATTGGCACTAATCGGCCTTCTTAGTAAATTCCCCTATTGTCTCTGTATGATGTAGGTCAAGTTCAATGAAGAAGCTTGTCATGTGACTCGTGCTCCTGGATCTATGCCCAACTATCGGACAGGTGACCTTACATTGCTTTATAACTGTCGCATAACAGATTTGTGCATGCATCAGGGAGAGCAGCGGCGTAGCTACGTTTTGGCCCCCCGCCGCCCATTCAAACCCCCCCAATCCCCCGCAGTCTTACCTTTCGCGGTGGTCCCGGCGGCTCCGTTCTTCTGCTGAGGACCACCCCAAAATGGCCGCCCCCATACAGCAGACAGTTTCAGAGAGCTGTGTGCTATATGGGGGCGGCCATTTTGTGGTGGTCCTCAGAAGAAGAACGGAGCCGCCGGGACCAGCGAAATAGGTAAAGCCTGCGGGGGATTGGGGGGAGGTGTATCTATAGCACCGCAGCCCCCGGCGCCTCTATATGCACAGCGCCCCCCCCGCGGTGGCGGGGGCTGCGGTGCTATAGTTACGCCACTGAGTGAGAGTGTCTCTACTGTAGCTTATTTGCTTTGACTTCCCATATAGAGCATCTAAAACATGCTTTTGTTTTCTTTTTGAGTGTCTTAGGGGGTTATTTTGGTTTACTCCTTCTGGCAAATTCCTTCTTAGATGGACAAAACCATGTGCACTGCAGGTGGGGTAGATGTTATTTGTGCAGAGATAGTTAGATTTGGGTGGAGTTTTACTTCAAAGTGAGATCTATATTGCAGTGTAAAAATAAAGCAGTCAGTATTTTCTCTGCACAGAAACAAAATAAATCATCCAAATCTAATGCTCTCCACACATTCTACATCTGCCCCCCTGCAGTGCACATGGGCCCTTATTCTAGTTGAATCGTACGGATCGCTCACACCGTATCATGCGGTTAGACGATGACCGAACGGACCGCGACTGGATGTTTCGTGTAAACACCTCGTCCATCTGTGGGAACCTCCCCTATCCTCCAATGGTCGCCGACCATCGAATGCTGGACCGAGCGGTCAGGCAGCACCTAGTGCTCCAGACCACTCAGGCATTTTTCCGTATGAAAGCAGGGATATGGGCGGGCAGCTGGCATCCGGCTATGTCAGTTGTCCGCCCCCCACACGTGCGTCACAGGTGCATTACCATACTTACGCCCAGCATTTTCATGGGTTGTACGCATATGGTAATGAGCCCAAACAGCCCTTCACGCCCCTCTCCACCCCCTGCTCGGATGGTTCCGTACGATCATTTTCTGCACGGATCTCACTCCGTGTTCGTACGTGTGAGGCATTCGCACATGCGCAGAAACGCCTCTCCACATGCGCAAACACCAACCAACGGCCGTCCGTCTGCACTCGGACCCATCCGACTCAATCAGAATAAGGGCCATGGTTTTGTCCATCTAAGAAAGGAATTTGCCAGAAGGAGTGAACCAGAAAAAGGCCCTATGTATGATGCTTTACGGGTTATTCCAGTTTTACTTTCCATATTGTCATGTGCAGCATGAGTTCCTCTTTATCCTGGCCATTTACCTATAAGACTGTTTTTTCAACAGGTACTTAATCAGTGCACTTTTGTGTGCCATTAAAAAAACAAGTGTTGGTACAGCAGCTGTCTTTTTCCTTTTTTCTTTTTCCTCCTTTACACACTTTGAAATACAGTGCTGATTTACTCACCTGCACTTTCAATTCAATTCATTGAATTTAGCTTTTGTTATTCTTTTGTGCTAGAAGGCCATAATGACAATTTTAAGGGATGATTGTGTAAATATAAATCCAATTGACCAGAACTAGTTATTAAGATGCTGTTAGTAATTCTGCTTGTAGAGTTAACCGGTCGGTACCTGACTTTTGTCTGTTTTATCTCTATTGCAAAGCTTTTCTGTAACTGAGATGGAATTATCCTCTAACAAAACAGTAGTTTGGAGGTGTGATGACATAGAGGGGCAGGTTTTGTGTCAGTGGTGATGAAATCAGAACCAGAAATATTTGAAGTGTTGACAGTGACATTGATAGTTATTGTTTTTCAAATATCAATGTTTATTTGTGACACTAGTGGCTTTTCCTTAGACAGAATCTGGTTGCTATGGGCAACATCACTTTCTTTTTCCTTGAGTAAATTTTCCCCCAAGTCTCTATTTTGCATGCACGAATAATCACAACGGTACTTTAATTGAAGATTTTATGTTCGGAGGGCCATAGTATGATATCGTGATGACATCAGATGTCCATTCCACATGTCACTATGGGAGAGATAATCAAAGCCTTGAGACTGATAAAGTAGAGAGAGATAAAGTACCAGCCAATCTTCTTTTAACAAGGCCATGCTTGGAAAATGTCAGAAGCTAATTGGCTGATACTTGATCTCTCTCAAAGCTTTAAAGATCCTCCCCCCTAAGGGGCCGATTCAGATCGGATTTCACGCTGCGAAACCACACGTCGGCGGATTTTCGTTGAACTGAGCAGGCACACTGGCACATCTACTACAAAGAACTCCTGCAACCTTTTCTGTTTGTTGCCCGTACACAAGGGATTGACATGCAGTGGGCATGTGGGGGTGGGAAGCGGTCATTTTGATGGGAGTGGCAAGAAAAATGTTGGGCGTGCCGGGAACAGGGGGGGGGGGGGGTGACAGTGAAACTGTAGACGTGCCTAAGCCTGGATGGTTTGTGATGTCAGCAGCAGCGCCAAATAAGTCCTGCCATGACTTGTGACCAATGTAAAAAAACATTCAATGGTGAGCCTGTTTAGAATGGAATATGGACGTGTTCGCAACGGTGTGCACAGCGAATGGATGATCTATTCGCAAGGTGGGATTTCAATGAAGTGGGCGGCGGCTTAACTGAACGCTGGCCGCTGTGAACTTGCGAATGTGTGAAGGGGCCCAAATCGAGCCCTAACGTCCTTATGACTATCCTATACAGTTTGTTGTGTTTGAGATTAAAGTCCCTTTAATCATTTCATGTTTGATCTTTTCTCATTGCAGGTAGAGCGGAGGTTCTTTGGAATTCTTGACCAAGATGGTAATCACTGGTGGGAATGAAGACGACAAAGGGAGCCAAGAGAAGGAAAGCAAAGAAGAATCCATCTTGGCCATGCTTGGGATTATTGGGACCATACTAAACCTGATTGTCATTATTTTCGTCTACATTTATACTACATTATAAATACTGATTGACATGCAGACGGACTACCGAGACTTCGCTCTGGAACTCTGGAGCAGAGTGGAAACGAAGCACGGATCACAAAGTTGGCTTCTTTGCAACAAAACAATCTCCAAACTTTTTCCCATGCACTGGAAAGCGTCCCCCAGGAACGCGCTGTATATATTATAGCACACCGCTGGTGGAAGTGATGTAAAGGTCATACTTCTTTTTCTTCATATTTTATTTATGCCGTCACATGGACAGCGCCGAGCTGCAGAATGAAAATCTGCCATAACATTTCAACAATTAAAGGTTTTTCTCCTTGCTACACTCCAGTCTGCTCCTGTTGAGATGAATGTCTTTATCTGTACTTTAAGTGCAATACTTTTTAGCATGTACCAAATATATCTGCGATTTGTTATCAATTAAAAGGAATTTCCTCTAACATGCTCTCCTGATGAAAGGTAATACCTATAACCATAGGCATGCGCAGCCCATTTTATTAGGGGGTGCACCATTGGAGGGGCGTGTCCATCACTACCTACTTGGTGTGTCCACTACTGCCTACTACACCAGAAACAGGGAAAGTGTGTGATGAAGGCGCGCTTCAAAAATTTACACTGTAATGCCCATTACACATAATGCCACCCAATGTAATGCCCATTACAGATAATGACACACACCATTATGCCCATCACACATAATGCAACACACCGTAATGCCAATTCCACATAACGCCACACACTGTAATGCCCATTATACATCATGCCACCCATTGTAATACCCATTACACATCATGCCACCCAATGTAATGCCTACTACTAATTATACAACACACCGTAATGCCTACTACGCATTACACTACACACCGTAATGCCTATTACATATTATGCCACATACAGTAAGTGAAGCTTACCTACATGCTTCTTGCCAGGGGTTTCATTCTCATTCCTATTAGGGATTACATGCTTGTTGCTAGAGGGAGCTACATGGTCATTGCTAGGGGAAATTACATGCTCATTTCTAGGGAGTTACATGCTCATTGCCAAGGGGGGTGGTCATATGCTAGTTGCCTGGGGGGAGTTATATGCTTGTTGTCAGGGGGAGGGGGGTTGCATGCTCATTGCCAAAGGGATCATATGTTCATTACTTCTTGTGCCTTCTCCCTGGCACCAATGCGTGGTGTCCATTACCCTACACACAGCCCTGCTGCGGGATCAGGGTATATTTAGGGGGCTGCAGCCAGGGCCCCAGTGCAACTTCCCAGAACCCCCCTAGAAGCATTGAACCTGCATTGAGCATGTTTGGGGAACTGCGCGTGGTCTATTATGTGCATGTGAAGGTCCCATTTGTGACTTGCATAGTCGCCGAGCCATTTGCAAGTATTGGGGCGGCCTGTAGGTGGGCGGCGGCGGAGAACTGGGGTCACGCCCCCATGAAAACGCTGAGAGTTTCCATGGATACGCGGGCGGCCCAATGCCTGCCGGGGGCGTGTGGCTGACATCACAGATCACAGGACATCAGCTGCTTGCCCCGTCTTCGTCCCCGCGGCTGCAAATAATAGTCCGTTTCCACTGACTTTTATTTGCGATGGCAGGAGACCATCGAATCATTTCTCCTGCTGCGGAGACATGTGAGGGGATGTGTAATGAAAACACATCCCCTCACATGTCTCCGCCGCATGTTAAAGAGGGGATTCATTGGCAGTTGGGGGGAGCGGGCGCTGAAACGGGCGGCGTCTCTGGTACCCGGTAAGCTGCGAGGATCACCAGACAGAATCACCCCCATAGGGCAAGCCATTGATTGTCTGACGGGTCTCTCCTTTCCCAAGTGCTAACGGACTCAGCGAAACCTGGATCTGTCGGAGCTCTCAGAAGAGTTTGGACGCCAGCACTAAAGTTCTTACAAACTGTTTCAAGCCAGCAGGTACATGGTTAAATATTTGCTCAAGCATTAAATTGGCAATCCTAAAAAAAAAAAATGGAGAGAGTTTAAGACTTTGGGGTAATTCAGACCCGATCGCCCAAATTTGACTGATTATCAATAAACTGCGTATGGTCCTGTGTGCAGGTCCAACCTCTGGATCCCATCCGATGCCCACGGTACCGCGCATAGGTTCGGATGTCAAAAACATCAGGGTTTTTTTGGGCCCGATTTGTCGGCATCGGCCCAAAACGGCCCAGTGTATAGGGGCCTTAACCCTTTGAGTGCTGACATCTCTGTAAGAGATGTACAAATTATCCTCTCAAAATGCCAGCTTCGCTCACATTTGTTATATCATTTCAAACAGAAAATGTTTAAGAAAAAAAAAAAAAGATTATCATTTTGTAATTTTCACACCTATTTTAACAAGTTCACTTGGCACTCAAAGGGTTAAGAACAATGCCCGTCGGATACCCACGTGCTTAAAATCTACCTCACTATTTAATGAAAGGGGGAGATATTGCTGCATGAAATAATTAAAAGCACGAGATGACATATAACTGTGATAAACAGGCATTACGCAGTTATTACTATCAGCGTGAATTCCGGTGATCAGTTCAGTAGCATAAAGGATCATTTGAAAGCCAGAATTTATAAACATTTGTTTGTTTACACTACAGGCCTGGCCAACCTGTGGCTCTCCAGATGTTGTCAAACTACAAATCCCATCATGCCTTGCCACAGTTTTGCTGTAAGGGAGCGTTAAAACTGTGGCAAGGCATGCTGGGATTTGTAGTTTCCCACCATCTGGAGAGCCACAGGTTGGCCTGCCCTGCGCAGATACAATATTGATCCTGCATCTAATGAACTGTCTGACACATTAACCTGTATTGGTGCGATCTGTGCTTTGCTGACTAACAGGAACCCAGGATTGTGGTAATAATAAGGAAAGCACATACAGCACATTTATTATGGTTTTCCCTAATTACTGACTAATTAATTACCATTCCCAATTCCCAGTAATGGTCACAGTCTTGCCTCTGCATTTGTCTATATTTCAATACTTACCACCAGCACAATAAACTGCCCATTTTGTGCCCGATTCAGACCCATTTGCGCACAGTACACTCTGTGCATGCGCAGGGCCCCCTTGTGAACAGACGATGCTGGCTGCTTGCAATGTGATTGACAGTCGCTGGGCGTTAGGGGGCGTTACACCAGCGTTTTCCGGGAGTGTTTCGGGAAACACAGGCATTCCCTGGCCTTTAAGAGGGAGGGCCACTGGCGGCGGCAAAGGTCTCCTTCTCCCTATGGCCTTCGATGTGACGAGTGAGTCTAGACTTACTCAGGGCTGCAAGCAGAATTTACCTGCTTGCTGGAGTCTGAATGGGGCCTTTTGCCTGATATCAGATGCAATTCTTGCAGTTTATTCTCATCCTCTAGGATGTACAATAACATTTATTTGAGTGGAAGGCAAAAGGCAGAAAATACCTTTATAATCCTCAAATTAAATGTCTGTGCATCGATGGTAACTGTATATCGGTTTTCCCTCTGTGATATCTGTAACAGGTGAATACATTGCTGCTAACACAGCAGCTTGTTTGTCAGTCATTGTGAGGAGTGAAGGAAATATGCAAATGTTGAAACTGTATGAATTTCATTGGTTCACACAGACAGTGAACCATTAAACAGCCGCTGAAGAGGGTTCTCGTAAATCTCCAGGGATACAGGGATTTCTGCTGTTAGCTGGATGTCACAGAATGTGGGTGATGTCTCTGTGTATGTGATCCCAATGGCTGAAGATGGCTCACACCTAATATGACAATAATGGGGTCATGGCGTGTGACCACGCCTTCACCGGAGGCCCCTCCGCCTCATCCCATTGCCACGCCCCTTTTGGACTTGCCGCATTAAGCCCTGTTGCAGGGCATAAGAAGTTGGGAGATATGCGGTCAGCTGTGTTTGGTGTGTGGCCGCACCCTCCATCAATGGCCCGGACCCCCACTCATTGCTCCCACCCCTTTTGGACTTGACACGGCCAGTCCCGCTTGAAGGGCATTAAAAGTTGGGAGGAATGCGTATGGCTGTGTTTGGGGTGGCAGTGGGTGTGGCTCCCCTATTTGAATTTTGGACTGTGCTGCAGCCTCACCTCTGCAACTGCCACTGGGCAGAACTATAATAATTATAGGGGGTGCTGTGGGTATGGGGCCAGGTAAGGGAAAGTCCACTGTTGATGGGCAACCCTCTTCAGGAGCCCTTTTTACTACTGCTGAGCTTTTGTCAGAGACAGTCTTACACAGTGAAGCCCTATTTGGCCTTTAAGCTTATGGGACCAGGTCCCCACTACGTCCCTTCATTTAACCTTCAGTATGTAGGTGGACGATGCATTAAAAGTGTCCCACCGAGGCTGTTCCAATGCCTACAGTATATTCTGATTTCTTATACAGTACCAAGGGCAGGATGGTTGATATCAGCAATGTTCAGATAGAACATTACATAAGAGATGCTTTGTCAAGTGTCACTTTGCTGCAGGCAAAACTCAACACTAAGAAGCTTTCGAGAAGTCCGCGGGGAATACAGGATACCTTTGAATTGCAGATCTTTAACAAGTGACCTTTGGCAATTAGACGAGAAGAAAATGTTAGTTGTGTGAATGTTAAGCGAAAACCTGCTAAGTGCCACAGATCAACATACTGTAACAGGAGTTTGCTTCATCAGAGCCCCAGCTTTACAATGACATTTCTAAACAACGAGTAGGAATTCAGCAGTACAAGGGCGGCAGAGTAAGGTGAACTTTACTAAAGCTTTAAAAGTGGAAAGAGGTGCTGTTGCCCACAGCAAACGTACCCCTAAGTATCAATATCAGTGGCGTGACTACTGTAAGGCAGCCCCAGCTTCCGCTTGGGGGAGCAAGCAGCAGCGGGGGTCTCTGTGGGCGTCGGCACCCACTCGATGCACTGACATGCTGCTGCCTGCCACTGCCCACTGGCTGAGCACCGGAGGCGAGTCAGCCGCAGCACGGGTGCGGCCTTGACAGAGACAACAAATCCCCCCACTGATTCATTTGACAGAGCCGGTTATTGGCTACTGTGTACAGGATGGGTGGGTGGATGGGCGTGCTGGGGCGGCCTGGGATGCGTCTCTCTGCCTCTCTTCTGCTTCAGCTTCTCCGTTACGCGTGTGACATCATCAACTCACACGCTGGGGAAACACGCTGGAGAGGAGCCCGAGGGGATGGGGGGTGGCACAAACTTTTTGGCAGGGGGGAGTAAAATTTATAGTTACGCCACTGATCAATCTATATGGTAATGGCGATGGATGCAGCTTGTGACTGATCCCATACGGAGTTAAAAAGGCATCTTACTGTATGACGACCATGCTGCGCAAACATTATCGGCTAATGTTTGCCTCCGGAGGGCGTGTCAATACAAATCCGGCGGCTGCAACATTGGCATATTCACATGGTGACGCAGCTGTAAAGGCATTTGTGTACATCAATCAATGAGGCCCTATATCCAGCCAAATAGGTTTTTAAGTACCATGATGAATACGTTAGGGAAATAAATTAGACATTTTAGGCTTCACTGGCTGCCTTCTGATGAACAGGTCGTGCATGCGTGTGTGTTCCATACTCGCTCAGAATGCACATTCACATTTTAAACCCCCCCACACAGTACTATTTTTCTGGAAAAATAGCTCCACAAACTCCAGGTCTGGGGGTTGATCAATTAAATAAAAATAGAGAGATTTTAGAATTTAGAATAAATAGTATTTAGAAACTAGAGGTTCAGGAACCCAGTTCCCGATGAAGATGTCATATTTAATTAGAGGTTCAGAAACCCAGTTCCTGATGATGTCATATTTAATTAAAGGTTCAGGAACCCAGTTCCTGATGATGATGTCATATTTAATTAGAGGTTCAGAAACCCAGTTCCTGATGATGATGTCATATTTAATTTGAGGTTCAGGAACTCAGTTCCTGATGATGATGTCATATTTAATTAGAGGTTCAGGAACCCAGTTCCTGATGATGTCATATTTAATTAGAGGTTCAGGAACCCAGTTCCCGATGATGATGTCATATTTAATTAGAGGTTCATGAACCCAGTTCCTGATGATGATGTCATATTTAATTAGAGGTTCAGGAACCCAGTTCCTGATGATGTAATATTTAATTAAAGGTTCAGGAACCCAGTTCCTGATGATGATGTCATATTTAATTTGAGGTTCAGGAACCCAGTTCCTGATGATGATGTCATATTTAATTTGAGGTTCAGGAACCCAGTTCCTGATGATGATGTCATATTTAATTAGAGGCTCAGGAACCCAGTTCCTGATAATGATGTCATATATAATTAGCGGTTCAGGAACCCAGTTCCTGATGATGATGTCATATTTAATTAGAGGTTCAGGAACCCAGGAGTAGATTTATGAAGCAGTGATAAGGGAGGAGAAGTGCTAAAGTGCCTGGTACTTTATCACCGGCCAATCAGCTCCTGACTGTTAAGTTACAGGCTGGGTTTAAATAGGAGCTGATTGGCCGGTGATAAATTACCAGGCACTGTATCACTTCTCCTCCCTTATAACGGCTTCATAAATCTACCCCCCAGTTCCTGCTGAAATACCACTGGCCCCTACAGATCTACCGCAAAACATCTTTCTTCTTTGTATCGTTTTGGGTTATAGGGGAAAAAAAAAAAATTAGGGGAGTTTGGCCAATTAATCGGCCTTACTAAAGGGTCATTATCAATCTCCAATTACAATTTTTTTTGTTGATAGCAAAACAGCGCCTTAGATAAATTCCCCAAATATAATATGTACACAACATATTCTTTGTATCATCACTGGGAGACAGCCTACAGTACCAGCTCTTCCAAACCCTTTATCTGTGCATTGGTATTTATAGCTTTCTGTCTCCAAGACGGCAGATGTATTTCTACTTCACCCAGATGGTTTACTCCTTCTGTTCTCCATGTTCTATAATACTGCATTCGTGCTGGGGAGAAGAACTGCATTGAGCAGATTTGCTTCATATCATGATGAAAATAAAAACACCCCATAAGTAACAGTATTATATCTATAAAACACAGGTGGTGTGGACTTTGAGGGTAATTCATTAATTCTCGCTAAACAGCGGCCCTCCGCTGGTTAGCGAGCCGAATCCCTTCGGTAACAGGGCTGTGTCTGAATTCGGAATGCTAAGAGCAGGGCCAAACTGGCCAACTGTCACTTCTAGCAAATGCCAGAGGGACCGGTGGCCAGGTGGGCCAATTTCTTCGTGCAAGGTGGAGGCTCCGCCTCCTGATCGGCGCACAGAGAGAGCTGTTGGACTCGCGGCAGGTCGGTCGGCTCTCTCTGAGGTCCAGGAGAGAGGGGGGCATCACATGCCGCTCTTCCACCCTTTCTCCTGCAAGCCGGGAGAGGCGGTGCGCACGTGCGAGGTGCATGTGTGCGCACGCGTGCACAAATGTCAGGGACGATTCGGTGGCCTAGTCCGTCGCTGGCTACAACTGATCATGAATCCGCCCTTTTATGTCTTGCAGTGTACCACATTATAAATATTACATAAAGTCACTATTAATTTTTCCCTTAATTGGATGTCCTAATATATTTTTTAAATTAATTTATTGATGACCAGATAATGATAATATTTCTGTAATAAGAAATTAGCTCTCCGTGTATTGTATTGAAGCGTCTTGCGAAGACACTGACTGCATCTCTGGCTCTTCCGTGTATTATAAATACACATCAGTCAGAAATGTTATTGTATTTTATTGGTACAATTCATCATTAATGCTACTAATGATCAACTGGGGAAAACATATTTGCGGTAATTAATGCATCATAAGCCCCTAAGAAATGACAGGTCAGATCAGAGATCTTTGTCACAAATAGGACAATGATAGATTTTTTTTAGGCCTACAACAATTCAAGAACAATGAGTGCCAAATAGGCTGGAAGGTTATTTATGTCAGTGGGTTTGCAGAGACAGATAGGAAACAAGGTGGTCTGTAAAATATTCTGACAGTGGCCTCAAGTGGTGAGGGCCACATCAAACGTAGACAAATGTTAGGGGTAAATTAACCAATGTGAGAGTGTTAGATGTTGCCCCTAGCAACTGATAAGATTCTACTTATCATTTATTTAGCACCCTATAGTCGAATGCAAATTCCTGTTCAGGAGGAAAATTTACTAATTATTTATTTATTTATTTATTAGCAGTTTCTTATATAGCGCACACAGATTCCGCAGCGCTTTACAGAGAATATTTTGACCATTCACATCAGTCCCTGCCCCAGTGGAGCTTACAATCTATATTCCCTACCACATGTACACGCACACACAGACATTCTAGGGTTAATTTTGTTGGGAGCCAAATTAGCCTAGCAGTATATTTTTGGATTGTGGGAGGAAACCGGAGTACCCGGAGGAAACCCACGCAAGTACGGGGAGAATATACAAACTCCGCACAGTTAGGGCCATGGTGGGTATTGAACCCATGACCTCAGTGCTGTGAGGCAGTAATCAGACGTATTTGACTGATTCGTATTTTCCGATGGCGTTTGGATTCATATTTTTTTGCCGATACAAATTCGTTGTTTTTTTTAATACAAATTCGTAGTTTCAAATACAAATTCGTATCAGCTGCAAACAAACAAACCGATTCACACGAACCCCCCGGACTACGGAGGAGAAACCGGTGGATGTTTGTTTACCTCCGGCAGCTCCTCCTCCTGAATGCCGCTATTGGACACCTAGTAGCCTAGCGGCTCCTGATTGGTGTGACTGGTATCCAGCCCGTCAAGTGGACGGAACCAGTGGCGTAAGATTACCCCAGAGGCAAGATAAATATTGTTGCCCCCCCCCCCACACCATCATATATAAATATATGTTGTGTATATTATGTTTAAAAAAAGAGAGTGTGATGTCTATGGTAGGATGGGGAGTCAGCCATAGAACCGTTATCGGCCTTGGGAGCAGGAGCCTGGCGGCAAATGACTTCATTGCCTCTGCGAGTTCCGCCTCTGGACGGAACAACATAACAGTAATGTCAGCGCGGACGGATGTGCACGCCTGAATGGTGCAACACTTGAATTGCTCCGTTGGGTGCAATCTAGTCCACACCCACTTGAATTCCCCGCCATAGATTTGAGGAAGAGCGCTAGCCTTTAATTATTTAGGATAAGGATTCTTTACTTGCGGGAGATTGGCACATTTCTTAAAGAAGCAATATTTTTTAAGGCAAAAAGTAGGTTTTACCTAAGTAAAAATTGCTATGTTTAATCTGCACCCATGAGACAGCTAGCCGCTAATTGCAGTGACGTGTGTAGTGTCTGCGACAGAATATTAGCGAGGTGAGATTTCACCTAAACGCAATGTCAATAACAACTACCAGTCTGTATACAAACTGCTCTAAGAAAACTATTTTTATTCTTCATTTTTTGCATTGCAGACCTTTCTTGTGTCACTGATGATGATTAGATTTCATGGTCCAACCACGTGACATCGATTTGCCGGAGGATGAAGTTGCAGCATTCCGTTCATAACGTGTTTCTATTTTTGGTATTCCAGCGCTTCACCTCTGCATCCTGAGATTCCCATTGGATTTCTGTCACCAGTTCTCAACGCAGAGCCAAGAAGAGTCAAAGCTGATGGCATTTAGAAATGCACTTTGTTGGGTTGTTTGCTGTTTGAGCTTGTTCATATGTCACATTCATCTTGTGTTTCTGCTACAGTAGTCTCTACCAAACAACCGTCCTCCCTCTCAGTGGGCTTACACATGGCGCTGCAGGGCACTGACAAAATGAGTCATCAAACAGCTTATTTATATAAATGCCGGAGAGTGGATTTAATGTCACTATCACACATGTAGATAGTGTTGACATTGTCCAAATAAAGTTTCCTTGTTCTTTACTCACAGTGGAGGCAGCCATTTTGGGGCAGCCATGTTATCAAGTAACTAGGGGCCTAGTGATCAGGACTGAAACTACAGGTTGGCCACGGTGGAAGAATCAGTGTGTAGCTGTGGACAGTGCTAAGCTGTTGTTATTGGTGATATACATCCAGGGCCGGCAACAGAAATCTTGGGGCCCCATACACTGATATCTCTGGGGGCCCCCCACCCTCATCAAGCACAGTAGTGGTGCGGAGCAGGGAGAAAGGATGGGAGTAGTGGTGCGGAGCAAGGAGGGACGATAGGAGTAGCAGTGTGGAGAAGGGAGATAAGATGGGAGTAGTGGTGCAGAGCAAGGAGGGAGGATAAGAGTAGTGGTGCAGAACTGGGAGAGAGGATGGGAGTAGTGGTGAGGAGCAAGGAGGAAGGATGGAGTGGCCGGTCACCATGGCTGCTGACAGGGGGCCTAACTAGAACTTGTTGGGCCCCATAGCAAAAATCTTGGAAGTGCCCCCCCCCTCTCTCAGGGAGGGGAGACAGCGTGTCAGAGAGAGAGAGAGAGAAGGAAAGAGAGAGCATATCTGGTCCTTATTGTGTTAGTACTTCAGTGGCGGTGACAGTGCCTGGCCTTAAAACCAGACATTTCCTCTGCGGGTCCCACCCCATTAGAATGTGTGAGAGAGACAGAAACGGGGGGAGAGAGAAGTGAAAGAGAAAGTGTCAGAGTGAGAGAGTGTGTGAGATGGAAACTAAAGAAAGAAAGAGGCTGTCAGGGTAAGCGAGAAGTGTTAAGGAAAGAGAGAGGTAAGAGAGAATGTCATGGATAGAGCGAAAGAAAGAGAGGGGGGTGTGAGAGAGTGCCCAGGATTTAAGGAATAGAGAGAGGAAAAGGAGGAAAGGGGTTGAGAGATAGGGTGTCAGGGATAGAGAGAGAATGTGAAGAGAGGGTGTCAGGTATAGAGAGATGGGGTGGTTAATAGAGAGGTAATAGAGAAAGTCTCAGGGATAAAGAAAGAGAAATCGAGAAAGGGGGTGAAATATAGAAGGTGTCATGGGTACAGAGAGGGAAGAAAGAAAAGGATTAAGGAAAGAGAGAGGAATATGAGAAAGGGGGTTGAGAGATAGGGTGTCAGGGATAGAGAGAGGGTGTGAAAAAAGAGGGTGTCAAGGACAGAGGGAGAAAAGGTAAGGTATAGATAGAGAGGGTGTCAGGAATAGAGAGAAGGGTGACAGAGAGGGGAGATAGAGAAAAGGGGATGAGAATGAGAGGGTATCAGGGATAGGGAGGTGGTGGAAGATAGAGAAGGGGAGAGAGTGTATCAGGGATAGAGAAAGAGGGAGGGGGGGGGGAGAGAAGGGTGTAAGACGAAGGGTGCCAGGGATATAGGTCCTTATTCTAGTTCACGCTTAGAGGCAAATTCCTTCTTAGATGGACAAAACAATGTGCACTGCAGGTGGGACAGATGTAACTTGTGCAGAGAGACATAGATTTGGGTGGGGTTTTTCTTCAAAGTGAGATCTATATTGCAGTGTAGAAATAAAGCAGTCAGTATTTATCCTGCACAGGAAAAAATAACTCACCAAAATCTTATTCTCTCTGCACGTGTTACATCTGCCCCACCTGCAGTGCACATGGTTTTGTCCATCTAAGAAGGAATTTGCCTCTAGGAGTTAATTAGAATAAGGGCCATAGAGAGGGGACTGTCAGGCAAAGAAAGAGGGAGGGAGGTATGTGAAGGCAGCTCTTTTTTACCATATGAAAAGAACAGTTTTTTGGGGGGATTCTATACAATAGGGCGCTTAGGTGGAGAGAACAATTAGTTTTTACCCTTTTCTTGGTAAAAAAACACAATTTTATTCACAACTTGAAAATAAGTCGACATGAAAAAATGTTGACATCAATAAAAAAATTCTAAAAAACACAAGAAAAGTCTGTAGATATATACAGTGCTGTCCGTATATTTGACACTGAAAAGGACAAGGCGTGAGAGGGAACGGGGTAGGAAAAATAAGATGTTATGAAATAGTACCTCTACTCCCGTCTCTCAGAGTCCGTGTTGTATAGCGCTTCCATATAAATTGTCTCCGGCGGAGATCCGAGTCCTCAATCACACTTTGTGTCTGCAGCCGTGGTCTCGGCTTCCAGCCAGCAGGGTATGTTTGTAAATCCTCAGGGTATTTTGTCCGCTTTTGAAGAAATATGGGTCAGCGTGAAGTTAATCCTTATTGGTGCGAAAAAAGTTTAAATGAACTGTTCCTGATAAAAACGAAGTGAAAGTTTAAAAGTTCTGGGTGACCACGTCCACCTATAACCCGCCAACGCGTTTCAATCTTCCATGAGATCTTTGTCAAGGCTCAGGTGGAGGTGGTCACGTGGTCACCTTTATACCACTACTTGGTGGTTGTTCTGGATACATGTTGCCGTTTACCGGGGTTCTCTAAAAGAGGTATTGACTTTTCACATTAGATTTGTCTCTCCGTACAGAGATGGTCGGCGGTGTTGTTCTGGTCTGTAAAAGAACATTATTTTCCTCTTCTGCATTATGGCTTGAGTTTTTTGGGGCAGAGGTGATTGGATACCGTTATTTCACATAAACCATTTTAACTCAAAGTCCCCATTCATACCATGGGGACTCAGAGTTTTGAGTTCATGTATCCAGCGCATCTCTGCCTGCGCTAGGGCAATTTCTGCGTTGTTTTTACGCCAATTCCCCTTCACTTGTTCTATGATTTTAAAACTGATTATATCATTTACAGAACATTGATGTTTGTATTTGAAGTGGGCTGACATGCAGTGATTCTCAACCCCGTTTTTTATATTTCGGAGATGTTCTCCCAGGCGTATCTTAAGTGCTCTGCTGGTTTTGCCAACATACTGTTGTTCGCATTTGCATTGGATTAAATATATAACGTTCTTGCTGTTACAAGTTGCAAAGCTCTTAATTTTATATTCCTTTTTGGTGGTACACGATGTAAAAGACTCTATTTTGCTTCCTTCTTTGCTAGGGCAGTTTCTGCATGCTATGCAGAGTCCGCATCGATAGAAACCCTTTGATTTTATATTTGAGGCTCCATTTTTTGGTGGCTTTGCACTGTTCACCAGGTGTTTACTGAGGTTTGGTGCTTTCTTGTAAATTACTGTAGGTTTTTCCGGTAGAATTTTTTTCAGGATGGGATCTGACATTAGTACTTTCCAATGGCCCTTTATTATTTTTTCTATGTCTTTAAATTTATCGTTGTACGTGGTGACAAATGAGCATGAAAAATCTCGTTTCTTGTTTTTGTTTGCATCTTTTTTCTTTTTTCCTATCAAAAGATCTTGTCTCTCGATCTGATTGACCTTTTCTAAAGCATCCTCAAGGTCCTCTTCTTTATATCCTTTATTTGTAAACTTCTCCTTCATCTGGACTACTTGTTTCTCATATACATTTTTATTAGAGCAGTTTCTTTTGATTCGTTGGAATTGGCTAGTGGGAATTGACGCTAGCCAATTAGGATGGTGACTACTATCTACTCTTATCATAGAGTTAGTGTCTGTAGGTTTTTGAAAATTTTTTGTGCATAATTTGCCCTCCTCAATATATATTGTGAGGTCTAGGAAGTTTACTGTACTTTCATTTATGTCAAAAGTAAGTAGGATGCCAAAATCATTTAGATTAAGCTCTTCACAAAAAGCATTGAGTTTCTCCCTCCCTCCTCGCCATACCATCAGGACATCATCTATATAACGATGGTAGGACACGAAACCCGCACCGAGCCTGCCCCATATGTAGGACTCCTCCCAAAAATTCATAAAAATGATTGCGAAGCTCGGTGCGAATTTCGTGCCCATTGCGGTCCCAGCCCGCTGTAAGAAGAAGCCATCTTTAAAGAAAAAATAGTTATTTTTCAAGATGAACTCAATGCCATCCAGGATAAATTCTTGTATGTTGCTGGGTATGTTTTCCTGCATTAGAAAAAATGTGATGGCTTCAATCCCCTTATCATGTGCAATAATTGTGTATAGTGACCCTACATCTCCTGTCACCAAAAGGTCACCTGCTTCCCAGTTGACTTTTTCTATCTCTAGGAGGGTTTGTGTAGTGTCCTTCAAAAAGGATTTTCCCTTTTGGGCGATAGGTTGGAGAAAATAATCAATCATTTGTGAGAGATTAGATGTAATTGCCCCTATACCTGCAACGATAGGCCTTAGGGGGGGGTCTTCAGCCTTCTTATGGACCTTTGGTAGACCATAAATCACTGGTATAGTTGGATCTTCTATTTTGAGGAAATCTCTCTCTTTCTCGGAGATAGTGCCTTTTGTCCAGTGTTTGTCTACTAATTCGAAAAGATTCTTTTTAATGTTTTCAGTGGGATCTTTCCGCAAAGGTAAATATGTATTGGGATCATTCAATAGTTCCAATATTTTCTTTTCATATTTGTCGGTGTCCATCACCACTATACCGCCGCCCTTGTCGGCGGGTTTAATGGTGATGGACTCGTTTTCCTTAAGGGCCTTCAAAGCTGCTTTTTCGGCTTTAGACATATTAGGGTTTCTATTTTTTCTATTTTTTGGTTTATTGCATACGTTTTCAATATCTTCTGATACCAATTTACCAAAAGTCTCTAAAAAACACCCCCTACTGTGGGTAGGGTTGAATGTAGACTTTCTTTTGAATTTCCCTCTGCCTTCTTCTGTCATATCCGGCTCGGTCTCCTCTCTGTTTGCACTTTCCTTATAAAAAAATTTCTTTAAGGCAACTTTTCTCAAGAATTTTTGGGTGTCCACATAAAGGTCGAAAGATTTGGGGTCATTTGAGGGAGCAAATTTGAGGCCCTTGTGTAGAACTCTTTGCTCCATTTCTGTAAGAATGTGTGTACTTATATTGAAGATTTTTGTCTCCTCAAAAATTTTTGCTTTTTCTATCCTTTTTGAGTTCTTGATTACGGAGTTTTTGTAAGTCTCCCATCTACATTTGTTTTTCTCTTTTTTGTTGGCCAGGCCCCCTCTCTTTCCTCTGTATTTTTTCATTATTTTTTTAATGATGATTTTGTTTTTGTTTGTATTTAATATTCTCTTTCGTTTCTGTTCCATCGCTTCCCTAAAAAATGATCCCTGATGGGTTGATAATTAGTAGATGTGGGCGGGTTTATGTAATTCCCTTCCCTCGAATCGGTTTCCCGTGTTCCTAGCCCGTATCTGTATATGTCCCTTCTGGGATTTATTTCCTGATGTGTATTCCGTTGTCTCCCCAAGGAGTATTGGTTGTTGTCCTGTTCCTGAGTATGTCGATAATCCTGATTTTTTGTGTGGTGATGCGATCTTGAAATTGCTCCTGCGTGTCTTGGGCTGTTCTTTTTCTCATAATCTTTTCTTCTCCTCCAGTTGTTGCTGTCTTTTTCTCTGTTGTCTGGCATTCTTCTAGATCTTTCATTAATAGAGTCATTTTGAGTAAGGGCTTCTTTATTTTCCTCCGTGATTGGAGGTGTGTTCTTAAATTCTGGCATCTTTAGATGGTATCGACCTTGTTTTAGATCCTCCTTATCTCTGAACATTTTTCTCTGTTTCTTTTTAATAATGTCCTTCTCCAATTTACATAATTTTTCAGAGATTTTTTGTTCTAGTTCTTTGCATTCTATAGACTCTTTAAAAGGACTTGCCAGACTGCTTAATGTGTTGATCTCCTTTTCCACATTGCTCAGTTCTTTTTTTCTCTCCTCTACAATAAGATGTATGAGGGCAAATGAGCAAGTGTCGAGTATTTTACACCATTCTTTTTTGAAGGTGTCTGAGTCGGTTCCAAAAGATGGTAATTTGTCCAATCTCAGTCCCCGTGGTATTAATTTTTCTAATAGGTAGGTTTCCAAAGTTGCAGTTTCCCACCACAAATTGCATTCTTTTATGAGTAGTTTCTGCAGCTTTATCATTATATTTCCCACATCTCCCTCGAAGTCATTATCATTTAAATGGGTTGCCGAGAAAGTCTCTTTCAGGAGATTTTTCCGATCTTCTCTAAAACTGAACATCCTGCAAGGCTGCACTTGTGGTCACACTTTGATTGAAAGAACAAACGTGAAAGAGTGGGGTTTGTGTGACTATATTCAAATGCGCCTTTCCCAGCTGCCCAATTATAGAGCTCCCCGCTGGTTCAATCAGCCAGCATTAACATATGAAAAGAACAGTTTTTTGGGGGGATTCTATACAATAGGGCGCTTAGGTGGAGAGAACAATTAGTTTTTACCCTTTTCTTGGTAAAAAAACACAATTTTATTCACAACTTGAAAATAAGTCGACATGAAAAAATGTTGACATCAATAAAAAAATTCTAAAAAACACAAGAAAAGTCTGTAGATATATACAGTGCTGTCCGTATATTTGACACTGAAAAGGACAAGGCGTGAGAGGGAACGGGGTAGGAAAAATAAGATGTTATGAAATAGTACCTCTACTCCCGTCTCTCAGAGTCCGTGTTGTATAGCGCTTCCATATAAATTGTCTCCGGCGGAGATCCGAGTCCTCAATCACACTTTGTGTCTGCAGCCGTGGTCTCGGCTTCCAGCCAGCAGGGTATGTTTGTAAATCCTCAGGGTATTTTGTCCGCTTTTGAAGAAATATGGGTCAGCGTGAAGTTAATCCTTATTGGTGCGAAAAAAGTTTAAATGAACTGTTCCTGATAAAAACGAAGTGAAAGTTTAAAAGTTCTGGGTGACCACGTCCACCTATAACCCGCCAACGCGTTTCAATCTTCCATGAGATCTTTGTCAAGGCTCAGGTGGAGGTGGTCACGTGGTCACCTTTATACCACTACTTGGTGGTTGTTCTGGATACATGTTGCCGTTTACCGGGGTTCTCTAAAAGAGGTATTGACTTTTCACATTAGATTTGTCTCTCCGTACAGAGATGGTCGGCGGTGTTGTTCTGGTCTGTAAAAGAACATTATTTTCCTCTTCTGCATTATGGCTTGAGTTTTTTGGGGCAGAGGTGATTGGATACCGTTATTTCACATAAACCATTTTAACTCAAAGTCCCCATTCATACCATGGGGACTCAGAGTTTTGAGTTCATGTATCCAGCGCATCTCTGCCTGCGCTAGGGCAATTTCTGCGTTGTTTTTACGCCAATTCCCCTTCACTTGTTCTATGATTTTAAAACTGATTATATCATTTACAGAACATTGATGTTTGTATTTGAAGTGGGCTGACATGCAGTGATTCTCAACCCCGTTTTTTATATTTCGGAGATGTTCTCCCAGGCGTATCTTAAGTGCTCTGCTGGTTTTGCCAACATACTGTTGTTCGCATTTGCATTGGATTAAATATATAACGTTCTTGCTGTTACAAGTTGCAAAGCTCTTAATTTTATATTCCTTTTTGGTGGTACACGATGTAAAAGACTCTATTTTGCTTCCTTCTTTGCTAGGGCAGTTTCTGCATGCTATGCAGAGTCCGCATCGATAGAAACCCTTTGATTTTATATTTGAGGCTCCATTTTTTGGTGGCTTTGCACTGTTCACCAGGTGTTTTACCTCTCACGCCTTGTCCTTTTCAGTGTCAAATATACGGACAGCACTGTATATATCTACAGACTTTTCTTGTGTTTTTTAGAATTTTTTTATTGATGTCAACATTTTTTCATGTCGACTTATTTTCAAGTTGTGAATAAAATTGTGTTTTTTTACCAAGAAAAGGGTAAAAACTAATTGTTCTCTCCACCTAAGCGCCCTATTGTATAGAATCCCCCCAAAAAACTGTTCTTTTCATATGTTAATGCTGGCTGATTGAACCAGCGGGGAGCTCTATAATTGGGCAGCTGGGAAAGGCGCATTTGAATATAGTCACACAAACCCCACTCTTTCACGTTTGTTCTTTCAATCAAAGTGTGACCACAAGTGCAGCCTTGCAGGATGTTCAGTTTTAGAGAAGATCGGAAAAATCTCCTGAAAGAGACTTTCTCGGCAACCCATTTAAATGATAATGACTTCGAGGGAGATGTGGGAAATATAATGATAAAGCTGCAGAAACTACTCATAAAAGAATGCAATTTGTGGTGGGAAACTGCAACTTTGGAAACCTACCTATTAGAAAAATTAATACCACGGGGACTGAGATTGGACAAATTACCATCTTTTGGAACCGACTCAGACACCTTCAAAAAAGAATGGTGTAAAATACTCGACACTTGCTCATTTGCCCTCATACATCTTATTGTAGAGGAGAGAAAAAAAGAACTGAGCAATGTGGAAAAGGAGATCAACACATTAAGCAGTCTGGCAAGTCCTTTTAAAGAGTCTATAGAATGCAAAGAACTAGAACAAAAAATCTCTGAAAAATTATGTAAATTGGAGAAGGACATTATTAAAAAGAAACAGAGAAAAATGTTCAGAGATAAGGAGGATCTAAAACAAGGTCGATACCATCTAAAGATGCCAGAATTTAAGAACACACCTCCAATCACGGAGGAAAATAAAGAAGCCCTTACTCAAAATGACTCTATTAATGAAAGATCTAGAAGAATGCCAGACAACAGAGAAAAAGACAGCAACAACTGGAGGAGAAGAAAAGATTATGAGAAAAAGAACAGCCCAAGACACGCAGGAGCAATTTCAAGATCGCATCACCACACAAAAAATCAGGATTATCGACATACTCAGGAACAGGACAACAACCAATACTCCTTGGGGAGACAACGGAATACACATCAGGAAATAAATCCCAGAAGGGACATATACAGATACGGGCTAGGAACACGGGAAACCGATTCGAGGGAAGGGAATTACATAAACCCGCCCACATCTACTAATTATCAACCCATCAGGGATCATTTTTTAGGGAAGCGATGGAACAGAAACGAAAGAGAATATTAAATACAAACAAAAACAAAATCATCATTAAAAAAATAATGAAAAAATACAGAGGAAAGAGAGGGGGCCTGGCCAACAAAAAAGAGAAAAACAAATGTAGATGGGAGACTTACAAAAACTCCGTAATCAAGAACTCAAAAAGGATAGAAAAAGCAAAAATTTTTGAGGAGACAAAAATCTTCAATATAAGTACACACATTCTTACAGAAATGGAGCAAAGAGTTCTACACAAGGGCCTCAAATTTGCTCCCTCAAATGACCCCAAATCTTTCGACCTTTATGTGGACACCCAAAAATTCTTGAGAAAAGTTGCCTTAAAGAAATTTTTTTATAAGGAAAGTGCAAACAGAGAGGAGACCGAGCCGGATATGACAGAAGAAGGCAGAGGGAAATTCAAAAGAAAGTCTACATTCAACCCTACCCACAGTAGGGGGTGTTTTTTAGAGACTTTTGGTAAATTGGTATCAGAAGATATTGAAAACGTATGCAATAAACCAAAAAATAGAAAAAATAGAAACCCTAATATGTCTAAAGCCGAAAAAGCAGCTTTGAAGGCCCTTAAGGAAAACGAGTCCATCACCATTAAACCCGCCGACAAGGGCGGCGGTATAGTGGTGATGGACACCGACAAATATGAAAAGAAAATATTGGAACTATTGAATGATCCCAATACATATTTACCTTTGCGGAAAGATCCCACTGAAAACATTAAAAAGAATCTTTTCGAATTAGTAGACAAACACTGGACAAAAGGCACTATCTCCGAGAAAGAGAGAGATTTCCTCAAAATAGAAGATCCAACTATACCAGTGATTTATGGTCTACCAAAGGTCCATAAGAAGGCTGAAGACCCCCCCCTAAGGCCTATCGTTGCAGGTATAGGGGCAATTACATCTAATCTCTCACAAATGATTGATTATTTTCTCCAACCTATCGCCCAAAAGGGAAAATCCTTTTTGAAGGACACTACACAAACCCTCCTAGAGATAGAAAAAGTCAACTGGGAAGCAGGTGACCTTTTGGTGACAGGAGATGTAGGGTCACTATACACAATTATTGCACATGATAAGGGGATTGAAGCCATCACATTTTTTCTAATGCAGGAAAACATACCCAGCAACATACAAGAATTTATCCTGGATGGCATTGAGTTCATCTTGAAAAATAACTATTTTTTCTTTAAAGATGGCTTCTTCTTACAGCGGGCTGGGACCGCAATGGGCACGAAATTCGCACCGAGCTTCGCAATCATTTTTATGAATTTTTGGGAGGAGTCCTACATATGGGGCAGGCTCGGTGCGGGTTTCGTGTCCTACCATCGTTATATAGATGATGTCCTGATGGTATGGCGAGGAGGGAGGGAGAAACTCAATGCTTTTTGTGAAGAGCTTAATCTAAATGATTTTGGCATCCTACTTACTTTTGACATAAATGAAAGTACAGTAAACTTCCTAGACCTCACAATATATATTGAGGAGGGCAAATTATGCACAAAAAATTTTCAAAAACCTACAGACACTAACTCTATGATAAGAGTAGATAGTAGTCACCATCCTAATTGGCTAGCGTCAATTCCCACTAGCCAATTCCAACGAATCAAAAGAAACTGCTCTAATAAAAATGTATATGAGAAACAAGTAGTCCAGATGAAGGAGAAGTTTACAAATAAAGGATATAAAGAAGAGGACCTTGAGGATGCTTTAGAAAAGGTCAATCAGATCGAGAGACAAGATCTTTTGATAGGAAAAAAGAAAAAAGATGCAAACAAAAACAAGAAACGAGATTTTTCATGCTCATTTGTCACCACGTACAACGATAAATTTAAAGACATAGAAAAAATAATAAAGGGCCATTGGAAAGTACTAATGTCAGATCCCATCCTGAAAAAAATTCTACCGGAAAAACCTACAGTAATTTACAAGAAAGCACCAAACCTCAGTAAACACCTGGTGAACAGTGCAAAGCCACCAAAAAATGGAGCCTCAAATATAAAATCAAAGGGTTTCTATCGATGCGGACTCTGCATAGCATGCAGAAACTGCCCTAGCAAAGAAGGAAGCAAAATAGAGTCTTTTACATCGTGTACCACCAAAAAGGAATATAAAATTAAGAGCTTTGCAACTTGTAACAGCAAGAACGTTATATATTTAATCCAATGCAAATGCGAACAACAGTATGTTGGCAAAACCAGCAGAGCACTTAAGATACGCCTGGGAGAACATCTCCGAAATATAAAAAACGGGGTTGAGAATCACTGCATGTCAGCCCACTTCAAATACAAACATCAATGTTCTGTAAATGATATAATCAGTTTTAAAATCATAGAACAAGTGAAGGGGAATTGGCGTAAAAACAACGCAGAAATTGCCCTAGCGCAGGCAGAGATGCGCTGGATACATGAACTCAAAACTCTGAGTCCCCATGGTATGAATGGGGACTTTGAGTTAAAATGGTTTATGTGAAATAACGGTATCCAATCACCTCTGCCCCAAAAAACTCAAGCCATAATGCAGAAGAGGAAAATAATGTTCTTTTACAGACCAGAACAACACCGCCGACCATCTCTGTACGGAGAGACAAATCTAATGTGAAAAGTCAATACCTCTTTTAGAGAACCCCGGTAAACGGCAACATGTATCCAGAACAACCACCAAGTAGTGGTATAAAGGTGACCACGTGACCACCTCCACCTGAGCCTTGACAAAGATCTCATGGAAGATTGAAACGCGTTGGCGGGTTATAGGTGGACGTGGTCACCCAGAACTTTTAAACTTTCACTTCGTTTTTATCAGGAACAGTTCATTTAAACTTTTTTCGCACCAATAAGGATTAACTTCACGCTGACCCATATTTCTTCAAAAGCGGACAAAATACCCTGAGGATTTACAAACATACCCTGCTGGCTGGAAGCCGAGACCACGGCTGCAGACACAAAGTGTGATTGAGGACTCGGATCTCCGCCGGAGACAATTTATATGGAAGCGCTATACAACACGGACTCTGAGAGACGGGAGTAGAGGTACTATTTCATAACATCTTATTTTTCCTACCCCGTTCCCTCTCACGCCTTGTCCTTTTCAGTGTCAAATATACGGACAGCACTGTATATATCTACAGACTTTTCTTGTGTTTTTTAGAATTTTTTTATTGATGTCAACATTTTTTCATGTCGACTTATTTTCAAGTTGTGAATAAAATTGTGTTTTTTTACCAAGAAAAGGGTAAAAACTAATTGTTCTCTCCACCTAAGCGCCCTATTGTATAGAATCCCCCCAAAAAACTGTTCTTTTCATATGTTAATGCTGGCTGATTGAACCAGCGGGGAGCTCTATAATTGGGCAGCTGGGAAAGGCGCATTTGAATATAGTCACACAAACCCCACTCTTTCAAGCTCTTTTTTACCAACCCTTGCAATCCGAACAGGAGTCAGATCCTGCAGATACGCAGAGAGCACTAACCAGGCAGCATGGAGGTGACTGTGGGGACCGGCCGATGTCATAAGTCAGCAGCCAGGTCGCTTTCATGCCGGAATCATGCCTTGGTGAAGGAGAGAGCAATGAAGAATGTACATCTACAACACTCCAAGCAGCAGCTCACACCTCAGTGCCATGGTTGGGGACAGGACGTAAGGAGAGTGAGCAGGAGAGGGAAGTCCGTGAGTGGGGCGTGGGGCTTGGGCGTCATAGATGGGGATGTCAGGAGAGAGTGAGAAGGAGAGCGGTACCTATGAAGGAGGGGGGGGGGGGGTTGGGTGTAAATTATAGTATAAATAGTAAATTATACACTGTGCCATCCATATTATACTCAGTACATGCAAAACATTGCACACAACACTATAGTACATTATACACAGCCCCCCCTCATATTATACTCAGTACACGCGGCACATTGCACACACCATAGTACATTATAGACAACCCCCGAATTACACCCTATACACACACAGCACATAATGCCATAGTACATTATACACAGCCCACCCCCATGTGACACCCCATACACACAGCACATAATACAGTACAGCACAGTACAATATACACAGCCCCCCCTATAGGACACCCCATACACACAGCACATAATACAGTACAGCACAGTACAATATACACCCCCCCATAGGACACCCCATACACACAGCACAATATACACACACCCCCCCCCCTATAGGACACCCCATACACACAGCACATAATACAGTACAGCACAGTACAATATACACCCCCCCCATAGGACACCCCATACACACAGCACAGTACAATATACACAGCCCCCCCCCATAGGACACCCCATACACACAGCACATAATACAGTACAATATACACAGCCCCCCCCCCATAGGACACCCCATACACACAGCACATAATACATACCCTCCAACATCTGAAGAAGGGAAATCGGTACACACTCGAAAGGGGGCGTGGCCATGAGTAAAGTGGGTGTGTCCACTTGTAAGGGGCGTGGCCATCCTCTTTTCGTATGTGTATGAGCTGGGCATTTAAAATAAAATAACCAGCTGATTGCTGTGATGTGTGGGCAGGCCTTTGACAGGGGGTGGGACAGGGCCCTAGTCACAGTTGGCAGCTGTAGTAAGCCACCGTGACATGAGCTGCTGCCTGCAGCTCATGTCACATGGTGGCTTGGTGGTCTGCTGGCATATTAATATAAATAAGTATATTTAATATACTTTTATTTAATAAATATAAGTATATTAAGTATACTTATTTAATATACCAGAGCAGCCCACCAAGCCACCATGAGCTGCAGCCAGAGCAGGTAGTGCCTCACACAGATTTATAATTTGTGTGGAGATTTATTATTTACATGTAGCCTAAGCGGCAGTGCTTACAGTGCTGGAGACGTGGCAGCCGGGCCAGGAGCCTCCTCCGATGCTAAGATGTCCCCCCAGTCACGTGCGCCGGGGCTGGCTGGCCTGCCACCGCACCCCTCTCCCTCAGGGCGGCAGATTCACGCCAAGAGACTGAGGGAGGGCTGAGCTTTGAAGAGTGTCACTGTGCGCGGTGCTGGCGCGTGAAGTCATGACGCCTGGCACCATGCGCATTGCGCAATGCTGCACTATTGGGAACGGGTGGGGGAAAGCCAGGGAGCCGGCAGCGCACCACAGGAGGCATACCACAGAGGGAGCTGGGGACCGGGAGCCAGGAGAAGGAAGCGGCGCACATGAGAGTGACTGTGACGCCAGCTCAGACGTACAAAAATCGGTACATTCGGTACTTAGAATTTGCTGGTACAGACTGTTAAAAAACGGTACTGTACCGGCAAATTCGTTATAGTTGGAGGGTATGATAATACAGTACAGCAAAGTACAATATACACAGCCCCCCCCCCCCTATAGGACACCCCATACACACAGCACATAATACAGTACAGCACAGTACAATATACACAGCCCCCCCCATAGGACACCCCATACACACAGCACATAATACAGTACAGTACAATATACACAGCCCCCCCCCCCCCCATAGGACACCCCATACACACAGCACATAATACAGTACAGCACAGTACAATACATACCCTCCAACATCTGAGGGTCAGAAATCGGTACACATTTAGAAAGGGGGTGTGGCCACATGTAAATGGGGCGTGGTCATGGGTAAATGGGGGTGTGGTCATGCCTCCGTTCCAAATGTGTACTGGGCTTTTTTTTTTTTTTTAATAAGGGGACACTTAACTTTAGGAGGCGAGCACTTAAATTCCTTTAATGTGACGTGCTGCAGCTCAGTCCTATGACATGTGATGGCTGCTGGCATATCAAATAATGAATTTATTTTCAATGTTCTGCCTACAATAACTTATAAATAATCTTTTTTTTTAACATTTCAGATTATTCATAATATTGTAGGCAGATGATTGAAAATAAATGCATTATTTAATATGCCAGCAGCCATCACATGTCATAGGACTGAGCTGCAGCACGTAACTAGAATGAGAAGAGATTGTTTAACCTATGTGCTCCAGCCTCGGCTGGCTGCACCTGATGACCCGGGTCCCGCGGCCGCTGTGTTCCACGCTGTGTGGAAGCAGCTTTCTTGATTGAAGCAGCTTTCTCTTCGCTAGATCAGCCGCGGCGAAATAACTTAGTACATCCCGTCCTGGGTCCTGTCCCCTGTGCGCGACGCGTCATGATGTTATGACGCGCCGCGGCCACACGCTGGTCCGGGAGTCCTCTCCTCAGCCTAAAGCAGCTATCTCCACTTCGCGCGCCCGGAGTCCTGTGTGCGTCATGACATCATGCCGACGCCGCACATGCTGGTCCGGGAGTCGGTACCCGCAATGCACCCTTTGGAACGGGTGCTTGGCAAGCCTGGGTGAGTCGGGTGCTTGGCGCACCACTGACAGCCTGGGGGAGTCGGCTTTGGGCACAAAAACCGGTACATTCGGTACAGGTTTTATTTGCCGGTACAGACCGTTAAAAAACGGTACTGTACCGGCAAATCCGGTACAGTTGGAGGGTATGACAATATACACAGCCCCCCCATAGTATACCCTGTACACACAGCACATACTGTATTACCATAGTACAATATACACACACACAGCCCCCATTCCCTCAGTATACACAGCATTTACCTGTTTATTGCTCATTCCAGGGAGCCATGTGGTGGGGGGAGGCAGCATAGCACAAGTTGAGGAGCAGGAAGTGCAGTCTTGCTACACAGTCAGACGGAACAAAGTGTGGGGGCGGGTCCAGCTTCAGAGAAGCCTCGGCTGTCAGCTCTCATTCTCCCGGAGCACAGACTTCCGGTCTGTGCGCACAGCCACCGCGGGGTTGTGGGTATCGGTGGCCGGCTGTGACTTCACCGCACAGGCCCCGCCCCCACCAGTTTCGGACGCAAGTATGCGCTTTTTATGGGGGAATCATTAAAAAACGGGGGTTTGCGGGGCAGCGGGAGGCAAGCCTGGGATGGTGGCTGATCTTGGGGCCCCTAAGATCGTTGGGGCCCGGGTCAGCTGTCCCCTTTGACCCCCCCTGTCGCCGGGCCTGGCCAGCACTGTGTAAGCTGATGTCCATGTTCCCCAGCCTCTCTGCTACACCAAATAGATGCTGTGCACTTGCGGGAAGGGGGGACACCCAATTGCCGCCCACCGTGGGACACTGTCGGCACCAAAAAACTGGGACTGTCCTGCGAAAATCGGGACAGTTGGGAGGTATGTGATAAAGAAATGTCCAAGGTGTTGTAGGTGGAGGGAGTGCGGCTTCTAAGGGGCCCGAGCATCCAGGGCTCAGCCCTCCCCCTGCACCCAAATATATTGCCCTCATCTTATACTTGTCTGCTTCAACTTCCCATCCCCTCTGATGCTGGTCGGAGGCATGTCCAAGGTCCTGCGATGTCTCAGCATGGCCACTCCTTCTCCTAGCATCATTGTTTGAATACTAAGGGGCAGATGTATTCATCCTGGAGAAGAGATAAACTAGACCATATATAGGGGGTTATTCTGATTTAATTGGTCCACCGCGCATTCACAGATGCTTGGTGCGAGCGGGCATGGTGAACTGTATATATGCTGCGAAATGTGCAGCCTCAGAGGTGCCGATTTATGTTTTTGCTGGTGGGTGCTCAAGCCTGTTGAAAGGCTCAACAAGCAAATACAGTGGCCCGGCATTGGGACTCTGGAGTTACGGGCACGTGGGTGCTCATTAATTCCTGTGGGTGCTCGGGACCTTGAGCACCCACAGAATCAGCACCTATGTGCAGCCTTGCAAGTCAACCAGAATAAGGTCCTTAGATTGGGTTTGAAAAAATGTCAGTTGGGAGCTGACTAGCTGCTGCATTATCACTTTCCACTTTATCTCTTCTCTAGACTTAATACATCTGTCCCTAAGAGCCGGAGACGGCAGGACCGCAGGTGTGCTAGAGAGAGGGAGAGAGAGAGAATAAGAAAGAGAGAGTGAATAAGAAATGGAGGAAAAACAGAAAAAAAGGAAAGGAGGGTATAAAAGAACAATAAAAACCCTGTATGGCAAGCCACAACAGCAAGCGATGGGGCAAAAATACTATTATAATATAGGGGTTTATTCTAGTTCATTCTTTCTGACAAAATCCTTCTTAGATGGACAAAACCATGTGCACTGCAGGGGGCAGATGTAACATGTGCAGAGAGAATTAGATTTGGGTGAGTTATTTTGTTTCTGTGCAGGGAAAATACTGACTGCTTTATTTTACACTTCAATATAGATCTCACTTTGAAGTAAAACCCCACCCAAATCTAATTCTCTCTGCACAAGTTACATCTGCCCCACCCGCAGTGCACATGGTTTTGTCCATCTAAGAAGGATTTTGTCAGAAAGAATGGACTAGAATAACCCCCATAGTGAGCATAAAACTGTAAAATCAGCTATTGGTTTTGGAAGAGCTCATTAAAAACTAATGAATACAGACATCACTGTTCATTGCTGGGATAGGGGACACATGCGTAGTGGGCTGGGCTATATAGTCACTATTAGTGTCTTCCCTACTAACATTGTATTTTGTTCTTTCATTATTCCATCTCACAGTGCGCTCAGCATATCCCCACAGACAATGACTGAATTCCCACTGAATTGTTTATTAATCTGATGCTGCAAACGAAGCGCTCAGAGGTAAGAGAAGGCAGCTGACGCGCTCTCCCGTTCTTTCAGTTGTCCAGCAACATCACAGCGCTGGTCAATACAATGAGAGGTGTATGTAGATTTCATTCTGAAGCTTTGCTTCAAAGTGAAGTCCAGAAATTTCCCCAAGGTGTAGGGTAGCCCTAGCCCAAAAATCACACATGCCAAGGAAAATGGACCTGTCAGCCATGGAGACACAAACTCAATACATTCCAAAAGTGTACGAGGCGATGGGCAGGTGATGCCTGCTTAGGGAATCAATATCTTAAGGTATAATAAACATTAGTATAATAGACGTATGTTCTGGATAAGGACGTGAAGAACCGTATCAAATCAAATGCACAACTTATTCTACAGTAGGCACAGGTGTGTGACTGAGTTACACACAGTGGCGTAATGACAAATTTTGCGCCCTCCTGCCAGAAAATGTTGCTTCCCCGCAATCCAGTAAAGTTAAGACACTACCCCCACCCCCCACCACTACCACCCTGCCTTACCCCTCCGCATATGTGGCTGGGACCCGCATGTCTACTTGTCTGCACCCTCCTGGCTCCTTATGAAAAATGTCCCTCACAAAATGGCCCCCCCAAATTTTGCGCCCTCGCAACCTTCACATTATGGGTCCTTAGTGCAAATCCTCGCCTTAAAATTCATTAGCTATGCGTAATGATGTCATTGCGCTATAGCTAATAAGGGTTACATGCGGATATCTGTCAAATCATGTTTTCAGGATATCCCCTGAATGCGCACAGCGGGCGGGCTTTAAACCACATGAAGCGCTGCGAACTTCGCAGTGCTGTGTGTGAACCAGAATAAGGTCCATGGTGTACTCACAAATATTATTGCACGGGGGGGAACACAGTAGCCATCAGTGATGTCTGCTCTGAATCCCCCCTTCCCCATTCACAATAGGAGTCTCATAGTTTTCTAGAGAGGGAGAGGCAGGCGATGACAGGGAGAGGCACGGGGGAGGCAGAGTGTGACATGGAGAGGCAGGAGGAGGCAGAGACTGACAGGGAAAAACAGTAGGTGACAGGGAGAGGCAGCGGATGACAGGGAGAGGCAGGTGGAGGCAGAGTGTGACAGGGAAAACAGTGGGTGACAGGAAGAGGCAGGGGGAGGCAGAGTGTGACAGGGAAAACAGTGGGTGACAGGAAGAGGCAGTGGATGAAAGGGAGAGGCAGAGTTTGATAAGGAAAACAGTGGGTGACAGGGAGAGGAAGGGGATGACAGGGAGAGGCAGGGGGAGGCAGAGTGTGACAGGGAGAGGCAGGGGATGACAGGGGGAGGCAGAGTGTGACAGGGAGAGGCAGGGGATGACAGGGGGAGGCAGAGTGTGACAGGAAAAATAGTGGGTGACAGGAAGAGGGTGATAGGGGCAGCAGTACACCGCACCTGCTTCACTAATGGTAGTTCCGCCTTTGCACAGAACAGCCCTGTTTGTATTAACAAAGCAGAATCTTTCAATGATCATGCAATTGTTCTTTGCTGAGTCCCACAAATTACTGAGATATAAGGAAACGTGAGTAACCACGCTGAGCCTTGTGGTTCCCTCCAATGGATGGTATTCCTGTGAGACGGCACTATTTTATTCTGGGAGACATTATTCTATGATATTTGATCTGCATCTTTCATACCACATCCATTGTCTTGGCCTGTGTTCCGTGCTTAGGTCTCTCCATCTGGCGTTACTGACTGCAACCCTTCACTTTGTGTTTTATCAGTCACATTGTGTTACGGGGCTGGATATATGATCTGACAGGTGCAGTCCCGCTCACACAAATGCAGTTTCATTCTGGGTTTCTTTTTTTTTTGTTCTCCTTTTACATTTTGTTTTTATTCAATACCCCATTTTTTTTATGGGGAATTGTAGTGAATGGGAATAGAATTACTGGGCAATGCTTTCGAAATAATTCCATTTATTCTACAGTATTTACTACGGAACTGAACACAGTGACCTTCAAGTCGGCCTTGTCAATGGTTTCAGTAATGGACAAATCTGATCATATTCAAGGCGGATATTGTTATGGGGAAACAATTCTACAAAGAAAATTACTCCTTTCTATAAATAAATTCAGTCATTGATGCGATCGCTGCCCGCCCGAACGACCGCCACCCCCCCCATCCGCCACTGCTGAATCCCTTTGGTACCCTGTTAGAGGATGTACATGAACACATCCCCTCACATGCAGCTGAAGGGAACAGAAATCATTTGATGCTGGCCGACCATCAAAGATTTCTTTCCCCTTTGGAAATAAAAGTCAGCCTAAACTGACTACTTTTTCTATTGTTATGCTGCCGTCTGCCACCGTGTCTGTGGCTGGGAGTCAGGACCCGCAGATCTACTAGTCTGCATCCTGGCGCTCCTCCTGGCTCCTTATGAAAAATGTCCCTCACAAAATGTGGCGGCCTCTTCTAGTATCCTTAATAACAGTCTGCTGTTAGAGGCAGCCATTTTGTGAGGGACATTTTTCATAGGGAGCCAGGAGGAGCACCGAGACCCAGAATAGTAGATCTGCGGGTCCTGGCCGCAGACTCGGAGGGGTAAGGCAGGGGGAGGGGGGATCTTAAATGGGGGGTGGGATGACATTTTCTGGTGGGAGGGCACAAAATTTTTCGTTACGCCACTGCTCCCTCCCCTACCCATGCAAACACCTCGGTGACTGTGATAGTTGCCAAAGGTGTTCGTACAGCAGCCCAAATACGTGCATGCGCAGAGCCGCACATTTGGTCCCCAGCGCAAATTACACTGGAGACCGATTACCAAGGATCAGGCCCTTAGTTTCTATCTTCTACAACATTTGGATATGGATGCTATGCTGAATACATTTTGTTATAATAACATTATTTAGTATAGTACAGCTACCTAATTTTACAGATGTGGCCTCGTACCCAGAACCACCATCAGGAGGGGAGGGGATGCAGATACTTTTGTCCCAGACAGGAAGTCCAGGCCACCTCTGCAGTTGGTGACGAGTGTACAACTGTATATAAGTGTCCTCAACAAAATGTCCGCCACCATGGATGAGGCAAAACAGCCACTGATATGGGCTAATAAATACATAGGAACACAAGGGAGCACCCTGTTTAAACTTAGTTAGACATAAGGCTCCAAACCTGAATTTTGAACTGAAATTACTAATTCACCCTCTGGCATATCATGAACAAGCTGGAAGTCCTTGAAACAGCCAAATTTAATAGAACATCTTAAAATAATTTGAGTATCTCCAAGAAAGACATTTCTTGCATTGATTCCCAGGTACGGGGGATAACTTGAAATATAAAGAACTTAACCAAGAAATGAGTTACTGTAAAAGCTGCTGATTGGACAAGAAGTGCTGGTGAAACGATGCAACCTCCCAACCACTAGGGTGCGCTATGGTCTGTACTTGGTGAAGGGAAATTTCTCATTGACTTCCCAAGCACAAGGAAGGACATTGCCACATTTGACTCAAAATCAGTTGACCTTGTATTCCAACAATATATTTTGATATTATCTTTAAATCCCTTTAAAAATGTATCCCTCACGTATCACATGACTCATTATTCCGAATAACCTTTCAATTACTCTCAACATGAAAGCCTGTGGGGAAAAAAAAGGAACAAAGAGGTCCGTTTACCTCATCCTCTCTCAGCTGGGAGTACTTTGGTGCCGCAACAGAAGACAGTTGTCAAAACGATTCCAACAGTGATATTTATTAAAGTCATCTAATTGGAGGTTATTCAAAGGTCATATTTAATGTTCTCTTCCGAGAGACAAAGATAACATCTCATTCATAGAGAGTGACGGTGAGGCCGCAGATGGGAAAGACTCCACGAAGCATCAAACAGATCAAGCCTCCCCAGCCTCAAAAGAGTCTAGAATTCAAAGCGTGACCTTCACGCGCCAGCCCTGTTTTTGCTGCACCCACGTTCTCTGGAGGAGGAAACAATTTGCATAATTAATTGGAAGATTGTTTAATGTGACTGATAAGTTGACAGTGATTAATTAGATTAATATTTGCTCGGTGCTGACAGTCCTCCCCCTGCGATTAGACAGTTCTCGTGGAAATTGTGACTTTGTTTGTCTCTCGCACTAATTGATTGCTAAATAACTTGCCACAAATATGAATTTTAATTGAGAACCCTGAAGTCAAACGCAGTCAAATTTTACTGCAAACAAAACAACAATTTGACACCAGTGAAATCGATAGATTTATGAACGCATACGTATCAAATAACGGCACGTCCGTACAGATATATAAATAATAATAAAAAATGAATGCTGCCCTCAGCCTGCAAAATATATTCATAAAATTCTATTCGTCCCTCTGCCGAATTAATTCATTTTAGAGTTTTTATGAAAATTGGTATGTAGAACCTTCCCAATATTAATCATTATTTTTATCGTTATTTGTAAATACGCTCTCCTCCTTATATTATTGTATAATACTTTTTAGATGCTGCCCAGTTGCGCATTCTATTAGGATCCATAGAAGATCCCCCTATTGTCTCTTTTATCGGAAGCTGACATACGTGTACGATTGTGTATGTCCATTATACAATCAACATATTGGTATGTACATCTACAATGATTGTCTTGATCCAATGAGCTTCCGACACACATAAGTTAATGTAATCTCCTCCATCTTGTTTATCCTTCACCATGAAAAAGTCATTGTGACGAAACGCGTTGGGTGTTATTTCTGTCATATGAAATCGACAAACTTCAAACAAATAAGAAAGTTTTAACTGATTGTTTTATAAGATTGTATATTAAATTCTCTAACTGTAATATGTGTCTGTAATTATTACAGTATTTTATACTTTTGGTGGTGAAGATCTATATTAGTGGCGCACTCTGTTTCTATCTTCTATCCATTTCCATTTTCTTCCACTAACAGGGGGGACAAATTGAGTTGCAGACTCATAATAGCAGTTCTCATAATAGCACATTGAAAGGGTACCCCATCTTTATATATATATATATATATATATATATATATATATATATATATATTTACCCTGCCCGCCTGATCACAACCATATCCTATTGCTCCGCCTCCCCCCATCACATACTTACCCCAGTGGCTGGTCTTCCACTCTTAAATCTGTTGGAGCAACAGCCAGATTAGGGGGGGGGGGGGTCAACGTAGGGCACATTCTCAGGGACCCCTGGCTAAAACTGCTTTGACCCAGCCTTAGCTATACCCCCTTCCTTGACCTGGGACAGTGCAATGATTGTGACTGGGCCTCATGCCTACTCCACTGGGGTTATCAGTAGGGCATAGACAAGGGGGGGGGGGACCCATTCACAGGGCCATATTAAGGCTTGTGAGGGTCTCAGGGAAACTAGATTGTGGGACCCCCATCCAATAAAATTGATCTGCATCTTTCATACCACATCCATTGTCTTGGCCTGTGTTCCGTGCTTAGGTCTCTCCATCTGGCGTTACTGACTGCAACCCTTCACTTTGTGTTTTATCAGTCACATTGTGTTACGGGGCTGGTTATATGATCTGACAGGCGCAGTCCCGCTCACACAAATGCAGTTTCATTCTGGGTTTCTTTTGTTCTCCTTTTACATTTTGTTTTTATTCAATGCCCCATTTTGTTAATGGGGAATTGTAGTGAATGGGAATAGAATTACTGGGCAATGCTTTCGAAATAATTCCATTTATTCTACAGTATTTACTACGGAACTGAACACAGTGACCTTCATGTCGGCCTTTTCAATGGTTTCAGTAATGGACAAATCTGATCATATTCAAGGCGGATATTGTTATGGGGGAAACAATTCTACAAAGAAAATTACTCCTTTCTGTAAATAAATTCAGTCATTGATGCGATCGCTGCCCGCCCGAACGACCGCCACCCCCCCATCCGCCGCCGCTGAATCCCTTCGGTACCCTGTGTTAGAGGATGTACATGAACACATCCCCTCACATGAAGGGAATAGAAATCATTTGATGCTGGCCGACAATCAAATGATTTCTTTCCCCTTTGGAAATAAAAAATAAAAGTCAGCCTAAACTGACTACTTTTTCTATTGTTATGCTGCCGTCTGCCACCGTGTCTGTGGCCAGGAGTCAGGACCCGCAGATCTACTAGTCTGCATCCTGGAGCTCCTCCTGGCTCCTTATGAAAAATGTCCCTCACAAAATGTGGCGCCTCCTCTAGTATCCTTAAAAACGGTCTGCTGTTAGAGGCAGCCATTTTGTGAGGGACATTTTTCATAGGGAGCCAGGAGGAGCACCGAGACCCAGAATAGTAGATCTGCGGGTCCTGGCCGCAGACTCGGAGGAGTAAGGCAGGGCAGGAGGTGGGGGATCTTAAATGGGGGGCAGGGTGAAATTTTCCGGTGGGAGGGCACGAAATTTGTTGTTGCACCACTGCTCCCTACCCTACCCATGCAAACACCTCAGTGACTGTCATAGTTGCCAAAGGTGTTCGTACAGCAGCCCAAATACGTGCATGCGCAGAGCCGCACATTTGGTCCCCAGCGCAAATTACACTGGAGACCCATTACCAAGGATCAGGCCCTTAGTTTCTATCTTCTACAACATTTGGATATGGATGCTATGCTGAATACATTTTGTTATAATAACATTATTTAGTATAGTACAGCTACCTAATGTTACAGATGTGGCCTCGTACCCAGAACCACCATCAGGAGGTGTGGGGGGGGGGAATGCAGATACTTTTGTCCCAGACAGGAAGTCCAGCCCACCTCTGCGGTTGGTGACAAGTGTACAACTGTATATAAGTGTCCTCAACAAAATGTCCGCCACCATGGATGAGGCAAAACAGCCACTAATATGGGCTAAAAAATACATAGGAACACAAGGGAACATCCTGTTTAAACTTAGTTAGACATAAGGCTCCAAACCTGAATTTTGAACTGAAATTACTAATTCACCCTCTGGCATATCATGAACAAGCTGGAAGTCCTTGAAACAGTCAAATTTAATAGAACATCTTAAAATAATTTTAGTATCTCTGAGAAAGACATTTCTTGCATTGATTCCCAGGTACGGGAACTTATATAAGTTGAAATATAAAGAGCTTAACCAAGAAATGAGTTACCGTAAAAGCTGCTGAAAGTGCTGGCGAAACGATGTAGCCTCCCTACCACTAGGGTGCGCTATGGTCTGTACTAGGTGAAGGGAAATTTCTCACTGACTTCCCAAGCACAAGGAAGGACATTGCCACATTTGACACAAAATCAGTTGACCTTGTATTCCAACAATATATTTTGATATTATCTTTAAATCCCTTTAAAAATGTATCCCTCACGTATCACATGACTCATTATTCCGAATAACCTTTCAATTACTCTCAACATGAAAGCCTGTGGAAAAAAAAGGAACAAAGAGGTTCGTTTACCTCATCCTCTCTCAGCTGGGAGTACTTTGGTGCCGCAACAGAAGACAGTTGTCAAAACGATTCCAACAGTGATATTTATTAAAGTCATCTAATTGGAGGTTATTCAAAGGTCATATTTAATGTTCTCTTCCGAGAGACAAAGATAACATCTCATTCATAGAGAGTGACGGTGAGGCCGCAGATGGGAAAGACTCCACGAAGCATCAAACAGATCAAGCCTCCCCAGCCTCAAAAGAGTCTAGAATGCAAAGCGTGACCTTCACGCGCCAACCCTGTTTTTGCTGCACCCACGATCTCTGGAGGAGGAAACAATTTGCATAATTAATTGGGAGATTGTTTAATGTGACTGATAAGTTGACAGTGATTAATTAGATTAATATTTGCTCGGTGCTGACAGTCCTCCCCCTGCGATTAGACAGTTCTCGTGGAAATTGTGACTTTGTTTGTCTCTCGCACTAATTGATTACTAAATAACTTGCCACAAATATGAATTTTAATTGAGAACCCTGAAGTCAAACGGAGTCTAATTTTACTGCAAGCAAAACAACAATTTGACACCAGTGAAATCGATAGATTTATGAACGCATACGTATCAAATAACGGCACGTCCGTACAGATATATAAATAATAATAAAAAATGAATGCTGCCCTCAGCCTGCAAAATATATTTATAAAATTCTATTCGTCCCTCTGCCGAATTAATTGATTTTAGAGTTTTTATGAAAATCAGTATGTAGAACCTTCCCAATATTAATCATTATTTTTATCGTTATTTGTAAATACGCTCTCCTCCTTATATTATTGTATAATACTTTTTAGATGCTGCCCAGTTGCGCATTCTATTAGGATCCATAGAAGATCCCCCTATTGTCTCTTTTATCGGAAGCTGACATACGTGTACGATTATGTATGTCCATTATACAATCAACATATTGGTATGTACATCTACAATGATTGTCTTGATCCAATGAGCTTCCGACACACATAAGTTAATGTGATCTCCTCCATCTTGTTTATCCTTCACCACCTAGCATTGTTACCCCTGAAGAAGTCATTGTGACGAAACGCGTTGGGTGTTATCGCTGTCATATGAAATCGACAAACTTCAAACAAATAAGAAAGTTTTAACTGATTGTTTTATAAGATTGTATATTAAATTCTTTAACTGTAATATGTGTCTGTAATTATTACAGTATTTTATACTTCTGGTGATGAAGATCTTTATTAGTGGCGCACTCTGTTTCTGTCTTCTATCCATTTCCATTTTCCCCCACTAACAGGGGGGACAAATTGAGTTGCAGACTCATAATAGCAGTTCTCATAATAGCACATTGAAAGGGTACCCCATCTTTATATATATATATATTTACCCTGCCTGCCTGATCACAACCATATCCTATTGCTCCGCCTCCCCCCATCACATACTTACCCCAGTGGCTGGTCTTCCACTCTTAAATCTGTTGGAGCAACAGCCGGATTAGGGGGGGTCAACGTAGGGCACATTCTCAGGGACCCCTGGCTAAAACTGCTTCGACCCAGCCTTAGCTATCCCCCCTTCCTTGACCTGGGACAGTGCAATGATTGTGACTGGGCCTCATGCCTACTCCGCTGGGGTTATCAGTAGGGCATAGACAGGGGGGGGACCCATTCACCAGCAGGGCCATACTAAGGCTTGTGAGAGTCTCAGGGAAACTAGATTGTGGGACCCCCATCCAATAAAATTGACGCTACTATATTACCCCCAGTGACCACCTGTAGACTACACAATAGAACATGGTATAAGTAGTGGTATGTTCTGTTTCCTGGGTAGTATATATAGCAGCACACAACCAGCATGGGTACAGCAGAAAATTGATGATAGGCTACTTTGGGGCACTGTATCATAGAAAGTTCCTGTGCACGCAGAAGGATGCTGCTAGCCAGAGGCGTTAGTGGAGCTGCATTTATTGGGTGGTCGCCCTCTGGAAAGGTTGTCAGGTCACCATCATCCCCAGCTAGACACACAAAACCCCCTTGGCCACCAACTTACAGAGCACATGTTGGAGGACCAAGGGAGAGCAGGGATATAGGGGATATACGTCACTAGCAGTGGCTCTAGAAGAAAAAAATTACTTAGTGGTACCGTGCTGTGCTCCAAAAGCCAAAGGCGCACATCGAAAAATGTGTGTAGTCAGGGTCGTGGCCATATGATATAAGGGGGAGTGGCTACACGGTAAAAGGGGCATGACCAAATTTACAGCCACTTTTCTTTGCACTCTGGACTAGGCAGAGAGGTGTTTTCTGTGCTTTGCGATTTACAGGTAAGCTTGCATACCAACATAGCAATAAACTCCCACCCCATGGTAAGGATCCTGTCTCTTCCTCCTGGCAGCTGCTCTCTGGTCTCAGATCCACACATAGAGTAAATGTGGTAGAAGGAGCTGGTACACCGGGCATGTGCAGCAGCTCCGCGCTGTCCCTTACACTGATGTGGTGGCAGCTCTATTGATCATATTATATACCAGTGCTATTGTTGTCATCATTTAAGGCACTTGCCAAGAGTAGTGGGGTTTCCGGGCCTATGGCTTATTGAATATTTCCAATGACTGCTACCAGAAATAAACTTGCCTCCAGAGCTGGTCTGTTTCACAGGGCACAGTGCCAGGGCCGGCGACAGGAGGGGTCAAGGGGGACAAGTGTGATGGGCCCCAGCGATCTGAAGGGCCCCAGAGCTTCCATGTCCTGGCATGACTACCCCCTGTACTAGCTGGCCTGTCAGTGACCCTCGCGGCCCAGCCATCTACTTTGCACCATCTGTGTGTGGCTGACTGTGACTTACACACTGTGTGCCACTGCCATCTACTATGTGTGTGCCCTGCCACTCGGTGCTCAGAGACATCTACTCTGTGTGTGTGCACAGCCGTGAAGTCTGCACCTGAAAGCACAATCTGGAGCAGTGAAAGGTTCAATGAGGCTCATGCAGAAGAGGGTTGTATGGATTTGGGATTAGGTGGGGGGCCCCAGAAATATCATTGTACAGGGCCCCAAGATTTTTGTTGCCGGCCCTACACAGTGCACCCCACACATAAGAAAAGGACGACACATATTAGTACGGGCAGCAGCTACAGCCAGCACACAGCGTTATTCTCTGCTCACACTGTCCGGACAGTTCTCTAAGGAGTTATGTAAGTAAAAGCCAACAACTGATGCACTTCACATTGACAGTCATCAAATGACAGCTGAGTGAACATTCAAAAAATCTGTAGCGGTTTGTAGCCAGACCCTTTTATAACACTTAAGGCTAGGGCGACTTGTCCTTAGGACAAGTCGCCCCCGACTTCTCCCTGAGCTTCCCCGGCTGCTCCCCGGGGGAGCTTGATTAGATTGGCACTTGATGTGCCATTTTTTACATGTGATAAATCGTCTCGATTTATCACATGTAAAAAACCCGGGGAGCAGGGGGGGCCTACAGAGCAGGGCTGCTGGTGGGAGCAGGGTGGGCTGGGGACGCTGCGGGGGACACAGGCGGCATAGAGCCGGGCAAAGGGAGCCGGGAGCTGTCAGTGCTAGAAAAAAAAGCCTATACAATGAATGGGCGGCCTGTGATTGGCTGAGCGCTCTCTCTGCCAATTGCTGACTGGCTGAGAGAGCGCTCAGCCAATCACAGGCCGCCCATTCATTGTATGGGCTTTTTTTTTTAATTCAGTACTGACAGCTCCCGGCTCCCCCTGCCCGGCTCTATGCCGCCTGTGTCCCCCGCAGCATCCCCAGCCCCCCCTGGTCCCTCCACCGCTGCGCCGCCCCACTAGGTCCCAAGTCGGGTGGTCGGACGTGCAGCAGGTCCGACCACCCGACGCCGATCCGATGCGCACGGGACCGCGCATCGGATCTGAGGGGACATCAAAACTAGCCGATTTTGGTCCGATTTCGGCCAGATCCGACTGATCTGGCCGAAATCGGACCAAAATCGGCTAGTGTATGGGGTCCTTTAGAACCGATTAGCAGTTGTTTGGTTGTGTGGTTCTATCATGCTTTATGCCTGTTCTACTAATCCGCGGATTGTATCATGCTTTATCCTAACTGGTTCTAGCTGCTTTAAATGGCGCGTTCAATGGGAGACTTTGGCCAATTATATTGCTCCAATGCTTATCCTCCTCACTTATCAGGCTGAGCTGCATCAGCATGTCCCACCGGCGGCGCCCCGTCCTCTGAAGAACAGCGCACCGCTGCGTCATGCTTAATAGGGATGCGGTGCCATGATATCACAATGTCATGCCGCAAACTTGCGCATGCGCAGTGACATCGCTATCCGGCTTTTTGTTATTGACACTCTTGCACCCCCTGGTCACTAGGTCCACACTATGAAGGATGACATACATTTGGTGGACCACTAAAGGTGGACAGGGATTAGGTCCACACAGGAAATAGGTCGACATGACTAAAGTCGACAGGGTTGGAAGGATGGCCAATTTGATAGATTTAAATTAATAGAAATCGCCGGTTATAGGAATGGGGTCACTTTAAGGATGCCATCCCTACACAGAATACAGTACATCCAAAATTCAAGAAATTGAAATGTAATGAAATGCAATCAGCTCCTTACTGTTATTTTCAAACCCTGCATGTGGCAGTTAGGAGCTGATTGTTTAATACTCTCCATTTAATCACTTTTTGAAGCTTGATACATCTGGCCCTTTCTCTTTACCCCTCTTTTCTCATGTGCCATCTTCAGTCCCCTTTTCATGTATGCAATCTGTATGGTGCTGTATAGTTCTATCAATATCACGTAGGGTCGTATATGGCAGTTTCTTGTTCAAGTACAATTACTATACTAAAATATATAGGACTTATTTTATAGTCATGTGTCAATCATGTTCATTTGAATATACATCCTTTTTTATTGTGTACGTCAGTTCTTTGTAAGCGTAAGTAAATAATGAAATAAAATGAGTAGATTGAAACTGACGATCGGAAAATGAAACAACAGTAACTCCAATAGTGTAATCATCTACTCCATCTAGTGGCCAGTTGGCAATAGGCAACAGCAGTAATTTGAAGTGCACATGAACTAGATAGAAGTCAGTACATGCTAATGACAATTGAAGAAATTATGCAGTCAGAGCTGTAATCCGGAATTTTGGGGCCCGGGACTGATTTCCAGTCCGGGCCCCCCCTCCTCACTTTACTTACCGCAACCCAGCTCCTGCTCCCCCATCTCCTCTTCTGCTGAGCTACCTGCAATGCGCTCAGTGTGCTGAACAAAGGAGGTCTCAGAACGCAGGCTTCTCCAAGTCAGGATGCCAGCGGCCAATTAAAATGCAGCAACGGCTGGTGAGCCAATCAGAGCTTGTTTCCGGCAGCCGCTCTGATTGACTGCTGGTACGTGAGATCTGATTATATCAAAAGCCGGTTCAGCAATTTAATTGGCCTGTGCTCCTGCTTTGTTCAGTGGAAGCGGCAAGGGGGGTTGCAGTGGGCAAAATTAGGTGTCCATGCTCTTTCAGAGGCCGGGGCACGGGACAGCTTGTACCCACAGCACCCGCCTATTGACGGCCCTGTATGCAGTTAAGAGTTTTTATTATTAATCATGTGCTATGAAATGTCATGACATGACTATTAATATGACTTGTTTATATGTGTGTGTGTGTGTGTGTGTGTGTGTGTGGTTATGTGTGTATGTGTGTGTATAGCTGGCACTGCAGCACTCTGGTATGGTATACAGAGCATATAACAGTAAAGGGGTAATTAGTGGAAATTACTGATCCAGGCCCTACATGCTGAGCGGTTGATATAATACCCCCTACCACCCGCAGGACATCAAAGCTTCTGCTCAAAGCACCCCCCACCCCTACCGCTGGAGGATCGGTAGGGGCCCCAATACATTGCTATGCCCAGGAGTCTACACTGCTGTTGATGCCCCTGTATTTATGTATATATATATATATAGTTATATATATATATTTATATATATATATATATGTATTTGGTCTATCTATAATACTTTAACTGACCGGCATATACTGGGTCACCTAAGTGTCCATCTCTGTGCTTTGCTCCGCCCCTCTGGAAGCCCCCTTCTGAAAATCCTGCGTTTGCCCCTGCATTTATGTGGCATCACCTTCATTGTAACAAGATCCCTTGCTCCCATTCTCTCCATACTGCACCAATGAACCAGATCCAAACCTTCGTCCACTTTTTTTTGGTCATATTTTTTGTTCTTTAAGTTTTGCTTCAAATCTGTGTCCAGTGTTTCATAGTGTTCTAATTAAGTGTAATTCCTCCTGATCCTCTTGAAATGGTTTATGGGGATACTTTTGTAGCCAGTTTGGTTTATTGTGAATATTGTTATAGCGTACTAGTGATAAGTGCGTCTGGATTTCTGAAATCCGGACGCTACCGAACGGCATGGATCCGAACTGCAATCCGAGCACTGTTCGGTTTTTCCCGCCAAGATCGCAGAATGAGGCAAAGTGTCATCATCCCGGCGTCATAGTCTTGTGAGATCCGAATTCGATATAAGTCCCCCGCTATCGGCCGCCATCTTGACTCCAGCATTGGTGAGGGTTGAGGGAGGTTGTGTCTCTGTGGAAAGAAATTTACTTTGGTTAATTATGAGCGCTTGTCATTAACTGCTAACTCGAAGCGGCTACTTTGGAGAGAGTAGTCAGCTCCCTATAAAAGATAAACAAGAAAAAAAAGAGAAGAAAGCAGCACTCTAGGAGGATATTGGTGTAGCTGGCGCTGAGAAGGAAGTTGGTGAGGAGATTGACCATCCAACAGTCATTTGCGATAAGGACGAAATACAACAGCAGACAGCCTATATTAAATCGGATAACTGCGGCCTTGACAGCTATGTTGGTGTTAGACGTGCGTCCGGTGTCCACCATCAGTGGAGTGGGATTTAGACAATTGATGGAGGGATTGTGTCACTGGTACCAAATCCCATCTAGATACCACTTCGCTAGGCAGGCGATACCCAGGATGTACAGAGACATCTGAAAAAGTGTTCTCAGTGACCTGAAAAATGCAGCTGTACCCACAATCCACTTAACCACGGACATGTGGACAAGTGGCACAGGGCAAACTAAGGACTATGACTGTGACAGCCCACTGGTTGGTTGCATCGCCTTCCGCAGCAACAGCAGCAGCATCTGCCAGCTCCCTCCAAGGCAGGCTACGCTGTGTATCACCGGTTTCACTAAGAGGCACGGGACGGGATGTATTAACATATGCGGCTAGCATCGCACTGCGGTGACGGAGACCCCCCGCGATACCTGTAATGTGGTGTGCGGAGGGTCTCGGTCACCCCCCTGGGCGCCTCCTCCTCTTATGCCGGGACAGCTCAGCGTTGCTGTCCCCGGCACCTCCTCCTCCCCCTTGCAGCCAGAAGGATGTCCTTCCGGGTCAAGGAGGACCTGCAGCAAGGTAAGCCAGAGGGAAGGGGAGAGGGGGGTCGGCGGAGGCAGCGGGATTGCGGCGGAGGAGATGGGTGGCGATAAGAAGCCCATAGGCTTCTATAGGGTATCACCACCCAAAGGTGATGCTGCAAAAACGGGGGTTTCACCGAATTTTTAGCTTGGTACATCCCGCCCACAATGCCAACAACCTCTTAGCAAAACTGAGGGAAATCATGGCTCATTGGCTTACCCCCATTAGACTCTCCTGGGGATTTGTGGTGTCGGATAATGCCTGTAACATTGTGCAGACATTACATATGGGCATTTCCAACATGTGCCATATTTTGCCCACACAATAAATTTGGTGGTGCAGCATTTCATCAGAAGTGACAGGAGCATGCAGGAGATGCTTGTGGTGTCCTGCATAGTTGCGAGACACTTTCGCCATTCTTCCACTGCCTGCTGAAGGCTGGAGCGGCAGCAAAAACTCCTCAACCTGCCCTGCCATCAGCTCAAACAAGAGGTGGTGATGTGCTGGAACTCCACCCTCTATATGCTGCAGAGGATGGAAGAGCAGCAAAAGATCATTCAAGCCTACACAGCCACCTACGACATAGGCAGAGGAGCAGGCAGAGGAGCAGGGATGCACCTGACTCAAGCGCAGTGGAGGCTGATTTCCATGTTGTGCAAGGTTCTCAAACCATTTGAAACTGACACACGTGAAGTCAGTTCCAACACTGCCAGCTTGAGTCACGTCATTCCCCTGATCAGGCTGTTGCAGAAGCAGCTGGAGAAAGTGAAGGAGGAGCTAAAGAGTTGCGATTCCGTAAAGCATGTTGCTCTTGTGGATGAAGCCCTACATATGCTTTGTCAGTATATGAGGGTGGTCAGTCTATTAAAGTCAGAGGAATACATTCTGGCCACTGTGCTCGACCCTCGGTTTAAAGCGTATGTTGTGTCTCACAGGGCCTTATTTTGGTTCACTCTTTCTGACAAAATCCTTCTTAGATGGACAAAACCATGTGCACTGCAGGGGGCAGATGTAAAATGTGCAGAGAGAATTAGATTTGGGTGAGTTATTTTGTTTCTGTGAAGGGAAAATACTGGCTGCTTTATTTTTACACTGCAATATAGATCTCACTTTGAAGTAAGACCCCACCCAAATCTAATTATATATGCACAAGTTACATCTGCGCCACCTGCAGTGCACATGGTTTTGCCCATCTAAGAAGGATTTTGTCAGAAAGAGTGAACTAAAATAAGGCCCACCGGCAGACACAAGTCTACAGCGGTACAAAGACCTGCTGATCAGGAGATTGTCATTTAAAGGCATATAATGCATAATTACAAACAGACTGTGATAATTACAGTATAACATATTCACTAATTTAATTAAGATAATTGCAGACTACAAACGGTTCAGTAACTAGAGAGCAACCTAGAGTGATACCGTCTATATATTGGTGAGTGGTCATTATATTGCTGTTTGTTCCGTAATCTTAACAAAAGCTCATAAAACAGTTGAAATGTTGATTGCCCATGTGTGTTTGGTTGGGATCGTTTGGTCGAATGCATTATGGTCGAATGTCATTACATCGAATCCATTAGGTCGAATTGCTAAAAGGTCGACATGATTCTAGGTCGACATGGGAAAAGGTCGAAATGATTCTAGGTCGAAAGGTCATTAGTTCGACAGGTCATTAGGTCGACAAGGTCATTAGTTCGACATTGTCTAGGTCGACATTCACAAAGTCGACATGGGGTTTTTCACTGTTTTTTTTACCTGAATGTCAACACAGTCGACATGGACACAGTTTAAAGTGCACTGCATCCGCTCGCTACGCTCGGCACACTATTTTATTCTCCCACCACGCCCTAGTGGATGGTAGGGCATGAAATACCGCCTGTCAGCACATGTCGGCTCAAAAAACAGTGAAAAACCCCATGTCGACTTTGTGAATGTCGACCTAGACAATGTCGAACTAATGACCTTGTCGACCTAATGACCTGTCGAACTAATGACCTTTCGACCTAGAATCATTTCGACCTTTTCCCATGTCGACCTAGAATCATGTCGACCTTTTAGCAATTCGACCTAATGGATTCGATGTAATGACATTCGACCATAATGCATTCGACCAAATGACCGCATCCCCTGCACAGATAGTGGGAGATGAGGTGGGAGAAGGGGGCATTGGGCTGAATGAAGGGGCCCTGATACATAACTTCCAGGGTGGTAGAGGATGTTTAATACGCAGAGGAGGGGTGTATAGTGGAGTGGGCTTATTATTCATAATTTTCTGGTGGGAGGACAGCTTGCTTGACTGCAGATATCTCCAGTTCCCAGAAATAGATTTAATGGAATTAAAAACTAGAGAATCCCACCTACCAACTGGGGACTAGGGGATCAGAGTTCAGGAGGCAGAGCAATCTGCCAACGAGTATATAAAACTACATACCAGGTGTGTGGAGCTGGAGCAGTAACCAGCTGCTGGAAGGCTGATATATCTGGTTCTGGGAACAGTAGAGACAAACGTCTAGTGTCCATCAAAGGGGGAGAGTCCCAGCTTTTTGGATATACCCTCAGACAGAACCTGAAATATCTGACTGGGAAGAGCAATTAACAGGCTTTGATGGGGATCACTGCTCTGAAGTCAGATATCTCCGGTTCCCAAGGGCTGATTTTTAAAATTCTTGTACCCATGGAAAGAGGGGACCCTCAGCTTTCAGCCTAGGGCCCTTAGACTCCGGGGGGGGGGTTTCTGTGTACTCAGAAACCCCCCCCCCATGCGTGCGCTACTGTAAAGCATGTCAGTGTAACTACAGTATCCTGCTTTCTCTTGCAGGTGTGCACCTGGTTTACTGGTGGAGTATGAGGAGAATGGGAATAGGAGAGGTGTCAATACTGGAGGTGTTCTGCAGAAAATGAGACCTGACAGTGACCATGGAAAATAAACCACTTCTCTGGACACCGAGGGATCTTGTGTAGATGACCCTGGACAGGCAAGACAGTGAATGAATGTCAACTTAAATTCTACCTCTATATTTTGCAAGCTTAATGGAGAAGCATGCCGAAAAATGTAGCCTGCAAGTTGTCAGCAATCAAGGTGTTCCGGAGAAGAAGATTCTCCAGAAGGTTCTAACTTTGACTACAAAAAAAGGAGGGTGGCTATTGGAGATGAGCGCGTTCAGATCCTAGAGATCTGAACACACCCGAAGTTACCTGTCCTGGGGCGCTCGCGAGCAGTTCGCCGCCATCCCGCCATCTACTGTCTACAGAGGGGGACGGGGGACGCTGCAGAGGGGGATGCTATGGGGGCTGCAGGGGGGGGGGGGTGGCACAAACTAAAGGGGCTAATGCGCTGCTTAACTTGGAGGCTGCTGATGAGGGACAACTACGACGGGTAAAATTAAAGTGTACATCTAGTAAGGGGGAACTACTGAATGGGAAGGGGGGCACTACTAAGGGGGGCTGCAATATGGGACTGCTGTGGGGGACAACTAAGTTTCTTATTTTTACTCCAGGGCTGCCCACTATAAGTCCTGCTGTGCTGCCCAGTGTACCATATCAGTCCAGCTGTGCTGCTCAGTATCCCGTATCAATCCAGGGGAGATGTCCCCATTTTTTTATTAAAATAAAAAATTTTTTTTTTTTTTTTTACCTGCAAGGGGTGATAAGTGTCCCATATCAGTCCAGCTGCTCTATCCAGTGTCCCGTATCAGTCCAGGGGAGCTGTCCCCCATTTTTTTTATTAAAATAAAAAATGGGTACTTATGTAATATCTGGGCTCCCGTTTTTCTTATGAGACCGCGTCCGCTCGAGACGCTTCGGGCACGGTGGCTCGCTGCGCTCGCAACACTATATAAAATCAACTCCATGCGTAGTTGGATAGTAGGGGTATGAAAATTTTTTTCACCTGCAAGGGGTGTTACGTGTCCCATATCAATCCAGCTGCGCTGCCCAGTGTCCAGTCCAGGGGAGCTGCCCACCATTTTTTGATTAAAAAACGTTTTATTTTTTTTAAACTGCAAGGGCTGTTAAGTGTGCCATATCGTACCAGGGGTGTTGTATCAGTCCTGGAGTCAGCCAAGTGTGTCATATAGTTTCTGGGATGAGCGGAGTGTGTAATATAATTTCTGGGGCAAATACAGTTCCTGGGGAGCTGCCCCTTTTACTAAAATAATAAAACTTTTTCTCTTTTTTTAATTGCAGGATTGCTGTCATGTGCGCCATATAATTCCATGTGTGTTGCGAAGTGTGCCGTATCAGTTCAGGGGTGCTGCCATCTGTGCCGAATAATTCCTGGGGTGAGCCCGGTCTTCCGTATAATTCCTGGGGTGAGCCGTACCAGTCCAGGGGTGATGCTAAATGTGTCGTATCAGTCCAGAGCGGTGATGCTACCTGTGCTGTATCAGTCTAGAGGTGATGCTACCTGTGCTGTATCAGTCCAGAGGTGATGCTAAGTGTGTCATGTCAATTCAGGGGTGATGGAAAATGTTCCTTATCAGTCCAGGGGTGATGCTAGGTGTGCCGTATCAGACTAGTGGTGATGGTAAGTCTGTCGTGTCAGTCCAGGGGTGATGCTAAGTGTGCCATATCAGTCCAGTTTTTGTGCCGCCTACTTGAGTGGCTTAGCATAGTTATCCAGCTACCTCGTGTAACCTTCGTGTAACCTTTTGCCCTAAAAACAATATTGTGAGGTGTGAGGTGTTCAGAATAGACAGAAAATGAGTGGAAATTAATGATATTGAGGTCAATAATAGCGTAGGAGCAAAAAAAACCCCATCAGAACCCAAAACACGAAACACAAAACACGAAAATAGTGGTGTATTGGAACAGATCCAGAACCAAAACGCGTTTCGCGAAACACGCAACGTGCCCGGTGCACATCCCTAGTGGCTATGTGGGATGTGGGTACTCAAAGAGAGAGAGCGCTTTTTTTCATCTTCTGGCACCAGTTCCCTGCATAATCAGCGGTGACCATTTAGTGGGTGGACCCAGACAAGGCAACACTGGAGTGCTAACCAGGTCAAGCCGAATTCACATGCAAGCGCAATGTTTTTGAAATGCGCCGGGTGTGTCCACAGGGAGCAGATTGTTCACCGGGTGCACGCACCCAACATGGGCCAGTGGACCCGCCCATGGGAACGCCCAGTGTTTCATGGGCGTTCCCATGAAAACGCTGGAGGCGTCCCCATGGAAATCGCCCGGTGATGTGGGAGCCAGGGGCAGGTAGCTGACATCACCCGATGTCAGTTTCCCACCCACTTCCTTCTGCGCAACCCCCGTCAGGCTGCAAATGGATGTTTGTGCAAACATACAGATGTAGCAGGCTACATCTTTGCAGGGGCCGGCGATTCTATCGCCAGCCCCCGCCAGCATTCGGCTACCATCAGGGGTAGACGCTCGCACGCCCCGTGGCAACGGAGCCTGCTGCCGGTCCCCGCCGCCTCCCCCTCCGGTGTAAATAATTGCCTCTTTAAAAAAACTGGAGATTTCTTACCAAATCTCTCACTTTCTGAATCTCTCATCCTATTACATTTCACCCATGTTTCTATTCATATTGCTAGTCAAATTGCAATGAGTTAAATGGATGCCCCATATCTTAGATTATCAGTTCACAGAAAGAATTATGCCCAAGTATGTGAATCACAGTCATGGAAGGTCCCAGGGGTAGTTATGACATCTGCCAATCAGCCAGGCCGGGGACAACATCACCCAGGAGTAAAACTCTGGTAGGTAAAGTGTTGGATTCTGGTACTCTGGGTTCATGACATATTGTATGGGGCATGGTTTATTGGGTTGACCAAATTAAGGTCAACATGAACTCAGACTGGAGCACCAACTCGCCAGCGGGGGCATTCTGGTGAGTCCCGGCACTGGCTAAGAGGCGCTCCATCGGTATACATCTGTCGGTGGAACTCGGGCCTTATGGGTCCCTGACTGTCCAGATAAAAACCCTCCCAAATCCTGCAGTAAATGCAAGTAAAGTAATGTATTTTTTTTTTTTACACATATGACGTAGAATCCCCAGATGTGCGAGTGGGGAAGGCTGAGTTCTAGGCTAGAATATTTTGCATCTTCTGTTCTTTCATCTGTGAATATACCTCTAAGTCTCTTGAACCCCGTGGGAAGCGGAGACTTAATCTGCTTGTGCTGAGAGAGCTTATTAGAAAATCACTACGTTCACATATTGTATGAGAGTTCAAGTTCAATACATCAATAGACAAGCTTCTACATTTCTGCAGAAGAGTCGTTACAGTGGTCCTGGAGGTTGTCAAACTAATTTCCCATGCCATCTACCCCCACTCCCAATAGGTGGAGCAAGGGCTCGTGCTAGGGTGTTCGGTGCCCCCTGCAAACAATAACTCTGTGCCCTCAGACTCGGACTGGCCCGCCGGGGTACTGGGGGTTTAACGGTATGCCCCGGTGATTTATGGCCCTGCCCACTTTTTTCAGGGGGGCGGGGTCTGACACAAACTTTTAATGTCAAGGCCACTTGACAGTTATCTGCTGCTGAATGTCCCGGTGACTTCAAAATGACTTTGTTATCCCCGCCCACCAGTCATGCTCTAGTAAATAACCCAGCGGCGGCAGCTGTATACTAGGTGAGTGATTTGGGCTCCATTGCAAGAGGTGCCATGCGGACGGGTGGGTGGTTGTACGTCACAACGTCATGTCATGCCGTTACGTCACATCATGACATCATGCGCTGGACTCCCCAGCAGTATCCGCCGGTGAGCAATTAACGTCCCAGTCTGGCGCTGTCTACCCCTCATAGACCTTAGAAGAAACTGCTACTACGGCTGGTGTCTCTGAGAGGTGGAGAGGGAGCTACTGTCAGACCTTAGCCCTCGCTACCCCTTTCAAATATAGTAGGTAGCGGCCTGGCAGTCAATCACTAACCACAGCTGCCAGTACGCGAGCTCGGATTGGCTTATAAGGGAGGCAAGAGAGCTGCTGGGAGGAAAGGTGGCTGCTTGGAGGTGTAGTTCTCGATGCATCTACCTCCCTCTGGGGTCTCATATACGCACACACATGCTAACATTTATAACAGTTACATGCAATTATTTGTTTAGACCACAAGGGGGCACCAAATACCATACAAAAAAGTAAAGACCACATCAATGTAGACCAGTGGTCCCCAAACTTTTTTGCATCATGGCACCCTAGATTATCAGAATATTTGTCATGGCACCCCTAGGTGCAAAGTTTGCTACCGAGAATTTCAGAAAACAATATTAAATTAAATAAGTTGTGCTTATATTTCATCTTTAGGTCCAGTTATGTGGTGAGGGACAGGATTCACTTCTGTTTATCCACATATTTTAAAACTGGAAGCCACAAGCCCTGATTTTGCCTATTACATTGACCATAAATAATTTGAATCAATTCTGGACCACCAAACCGAGGCACCCCTGCAAGTGCTCTGAGGCACCCCAGGGAGCCTAGACACACAGTTTGGGAACCACTGCCCTAAGGGGCTGATCTTTCATTTCCTGTATGTAGCCATGTATGAAGTGCATTTGAACAGGGAGGTGCAGATTTCACTTCTTTAAACAGAATAAATCAATTAATAAAAATTTGTCTACAAACAAAAATGTGTGAAATGTTTGTAAATCCAACTTGGCTTTTCTTTACGCCTTGCTGTTTGCTATGCTACTTTGCTTTTACTATATACTCTTCCGGTTGCTTACATAACTTTGTAGTTATTCAGGTACTTGTGTATTTTGGCGGCGCCCATCGCATCGCATACCATAAGGCATACAATGGTATGCGATGCGACGCGATATCGCGCGATACTGTACAATGGCATACAATTTTAAAATTGTATGCCATTGTATATGGCATACAATGCCATACAATGCGATGTGATTAAAGATTGTATAATCACCCTAATGGGTGCTTACAATGTTAAATGCACCCCCACGCCACCCCCCCACTATAAACGTGAACCCGAAGCGTGGCGAGCGTAGCGAGCCCGCGAGGGGCGGCGGTACGTGTCCTCCGACCTTTTCATACCCCCACTATCCTGGTCGGCGTGGAGTTGAGAATAGAAAGTGTGGCGAGCGCAGCGAGCCACCGAGCCCGAAGCGTGGCGAGCGCAGCAAGCCCTGCGAGGGGACGCGGATACCTTCACAGGTATCCGCGTCCCCTCGCGGGCTTCACAGGTGTCCGCGTCCCCTCGCAGGCTTCACAGGTGTCCGCGTCCCCTCGCCACGCTTCGGGCTTGGTGGCTTTCTGCGCTCGCCACACTTTCTATTCTTGACTCCACGCCGACGTGGATAGTGGGGGTATGAAAAGGTCGGAGGACGCGTACCGCCGCCCCTCGCGGGCTCGCTGCGCTCGCCACGCTTCGGGTTCACGTTTATAGTGGGGGGGTGGCGTGGGGGTACATTTAACATTGTAAGCACCCATTTGGGTGCTTATACAATCTTTCATCGCACAGGGGGCAAAAATCGCATCGCATGCCATCGGGTGCATGGCATGCGATGCGATGCGATTAACACATCGCGCAATGAAGATCGGGGGCGCCGCCAAAATATACAAGTACCGTTATTCATTTGTCACTCACACACCTTTCCATGTGACCACTAATTATACACCTCTACAAACTGTGCAATACTTCACGGTGTCCTTTATATCGGATTTATATTATGATTGAAATAAAACTGCAGAAGAAAAATGAGAAGCTCTTATCTTTGCCAAGGAAAAATATCCACATTCAAAAATACTCTTCTACCAACACTAGTCAAGTTCCGAAAAAAACAACAACCCTGCTTAATGACCTAGTTAAAAAGGTTGATGAGTTTTTCATGATTTTTTTCTTTTATCTGTCTTGATCAGTCTTTACGATCCATATTGATTACTATTGAGAACAGTGCCGGAGGCATGTCGACCTTTAGTCAATGTCACTCTACTTAATTTTCCTGTTTCAATTTCAACCATTAGTGGTTTTCCTATTCACTGTCGACCTAATAATCCACACCCTTACTTGGTTTATTTGTTCACATGATCATTTTTTATAAAGATCCAATTTAAATAAAAATGTAGATTTAAATACAAAAACATGGTTGTCCATCACATAGTTTATAACTACTGATGGCTGGTTGTAGAAATGCCATTGATGGCAACCATCGATGGCGACTGCACCGATGACCATCCCTAGGGTAAGCTGGGCGGTGGGCAAACTTAACATAAAAAAACCCCCATACAAATGACTGGGCAGCCACTGATTGGCTAAGAGCTCTCAGCCAATCACTGGCTTCCCATTCATTTGAATATTTGGGTTTTTATTTTATTTGCAGCTTGGCTCCCGGGTCCCCATGCCTGGTTCTCCGCGAAGTCGGCCTAATGTATGGGGGGGCCTTTAGTCCAGCACGTTTGCTCTCTCATGGTCCTCATCTGCCCCTCCCCCCTTTCCTGCCCCCCCACCCGCACAGGCACCACATAAAACTCCATACACCCAGCAGCCCGCAGCCAACGCTGCCCATTACCTGCATCCAAGCCTCTACTCTGGACTGCAGTGTCTGGCAACCTCCACGCTCTGCAGCACACGCTGAAAGCAGAGCTCAGTCCACAGTAGGAAAATGGGACTTGTGGGGCCCCGTCAAGGGAGAGAAGATCAGACCAGTCGACCACCAATCATCAGCTGCTGCAGATGCTCCATGCCTCCTCCCACAGAAAAGTGCGCACGGCACCGCGGCGGGGCTTTAAGTTGGGATGGCCATCGGTGCAGTTGTCATCGATGTTTACCATCAATGGCGATTCTGCACCCAGCCATCGATAGTCAGAAACTATGTGATGGATAACCATTGATAGTTTTAGCTATCGATAGTTATCCATCACCTTTGACTGAATGACCAGAGGACCAATCAAAATGTGGGGCGGGGTGTCAGGGGGAGGGGCCATGCTCCGTGTCCCAGCACCTTGAAGAAAAAAAAAAACATTTCTACTATGCCATCGATGTAGGGAAATCATCTGGTTCTCCCCCATTGATGGCAAAAGTATTCAACATTGGCCATAAACCATTGATGATTTTGAATCATCGATAGTCGATGGCCCTCCCTATTATGTGGCCACCTGCTGCTTGCCAACATTATTATGCAGGAGCAGCGTATCTGGGTGCAGCGGAGCGGCGGGCGGGCCCTACAGACCTCTATAGCAGCCACATCCCCTGCACTCACGGTAGATACGCTACTGGTGGAACCCTCAGCTTGGCTCATGTACTGTAATTTAGGATGAGCAGCTTCTCAGAGAATGCTAGGTAGATGTCTATAACTCTTACTCTATGTGAGTGAGTGAGTGAGTGAGTGACATTAGATGTGGGCTAGCTTTTTACAAACATATGGAAGCATCTAGTGAAGAGTTTCTGGGTAAACATGACTGTCATACAAAGAACTATAATGTAGCACATTTACATTTTCAGTTCTAAAGAATCAATATATTTAAAATGTATTACTATTTAAGAAGTCGTAGCTTTCATTATAACATCACCACAGCGACCCCTGCCCAAACCCGTCCCCTAACTCAGCTTGGTATTATATGTTTATCATACACTATGATCCCCATGTATCTTTTTGATGGGTGTGGTATAGGGGTCCGACAGTCGGGATCCCGACTGGCCGGAACCAGACAGCATGGCGAGCGCAACAAAGCCCCTTGCGGCCTTGCTGCGCTTGCCACGCTGCGGGCACGGTGGGTCGCTACGCTCGCCACCTATTCTATTCTCGTCTTGATAAAGTTCCAGCCTGACTAAGGAACGAAAAGCGTTGACGCAATTCATTCACCTGAGACGGTGATCCCATCAACTAACACCAACTTTCCTCCTGCCTCCCTGTACAAGCGTGAGCCTTCTCCAGCAGCCGGCAATTAGCCGCCCCACGCTGCCCGACTGCATACAAGCACTGCCGCGCACTAGGACAGGTGCACACCACGACCTCGCTGAAGCGCGGCTTTCATCTCTCCTGAAGCCGCCGGATATCAGCGTTTGCATCCTGTCCCTCTCCCCAAGCCACATCAAGGGGATTGAACTCTTCGCGGCACATCGCAACCAGGTACCTGACAGGCACCCAGCTTTCTTCCTGCTGAAGCGCGGCATCTCCATACTCTGAGCCGCCGGACATCAGCAGCTGCACCCAGTCCCTCTCCCCAGATTACATCAAGGGGACGGAGACCTCTGCAGTGGGACCTTCTTCCACCGGGTTAAATTCATTCCAGATTACTGCAAGGTGCTTCTATACATTCTAGCTGAAGTGCAGCTCTCCGTCCATCTGAGCTGCCGGACATCAGCTAGTGTACACCACCTCCCTCTCCCCGCAATTACATCCAGGGGATTGAGGTCTACCATACGGGTGAGCATACCATCTAAACTGTGACTATATCTATTATAAAGTTACCAACTAGCTTTCTAAGCTACATCACTTCGCTTAAACTGGAACTTTGTTACATTATCTGATTACCCATATTTAACCTCTATCAATTGGCAGGAGAACATTAATCTTCTCAGTAAAGAAATTACTACTGATAATATATCAAAGCCATCATTAATTAATTGATTGGGATCCCATTCTTTTTATTTTAAAATTGTCTTGTTTTGTATATGCTGTGTATTTATTTGCATGTTTTATATATTTTTTTACTCGTGATAAATATTTCCTAAAAGCAACAGTGTGTCCATAATTCATTCCTCTTCAGACAGCCAATGTGTTACAGTTACTAAAATCATTTAAACAGCAGCGCACTTTACTCCAACCCTCTTGTGTTTAGTCTATTCTATTCTCCCTCTATGGGGGTCCTGGACCCCTATGAGGGAAAATAGCCAACGGCCGTCGGGAACCCGGCTGTCGGTGTTTTGACAGTCGGGATCCCGAGGTCGTGTGAATGCCTGTCGGGATCCTGACTGTCGGGACCCTGTCTGGCACCCCTTTTTGATATTTGCACATGTTAAAATTAACACCCAGGCTGTACCAACTTTTTGTCTCCCACTATCACCATTTGTCTCTGACTCACCAGATGTCAAATCATATTTACCCACCACTGTCCAAGTGGGCACCCACTTCCTAGTGAAGTTGGTAGAATGGGGAGAAGCTAATTTGCAGTCCAGAGTCCACTGTCATTGCATCCGCCTTTATACAAATCTGCACCAATTCCCATATGCTTAATGATGCAATTAGATTGGCCCCACCTCCCACCTACTTCTCTCCAAGAGATGTCCCTGAGTATGTATTACATTGACCCCTGCTTAGGGATGGCCATCAGTGCAGTCGCCATCGATGGTTGCTATTGATGACGATACTGCAACCAGCCATATTGTTTTACATACGTATGTATTACATTGACCCCTGCTTAGGGATGGCCATCAGTGCAGTCGCCATCGATGGTTGCTATTGATGGCGATACTGCAACCAGCCATAAATAGTTATAAACTATGTGACAGATGACCATCGATACTTTAACCTATCGATGAACATCCATTTTCTTTGCCTGACCAATCAGAATGTGGGGGAAGGGCTTTATGGGTGTCAGGTGCTCCGTGTTCCTCTGGAAAGAAAAAAAATGCCATCTGGTTCTCCCCCATGAACATTTTTTTTTTTTTTAGACAACATCTCCCAACAGGCGGTATTTCATGTCCTACCATCCTCTATGGCATGGAGGGAGAATACAAGTGTGCAGAGCGTACCGAGGCACCGAGCCCGAAGCATGGCGAGCGTAGCATGGAGATCTGGCTGGTTGGAACAAAAACCTGGTAATGGATGAGTGACAGTTTGTCAGTTTTCCAGCATTTCCAGGCAAATGGTCAACTGTCATTTGCTCTCATCCATAACCATGTTTTTGTTCCAACCAGCCAGATCTGAAGATAAATCTGCGTGTGTATGGCCACCTTAAGATCCTAGATCCGATCCGAAGCGCTGTCCCATGCGCATCAGATTGGTGTATATTAATCCTATCTACTTTTCTGTCAGCTGTTTCTATCCCATTCCCTTCCTTATAGGGCTCCTTCTATATTTTCCCCACTATATTATATACTATATACCACAATAACTGTTTGAATTGCCTAGATGACATCAGTAGCTCATTTGCATAAACAACACATCACAATCAGCTTGTGATGTCACGAAGCAGGGAGAACCCTTGACTACAACTGCCAGGACTCATTTGCTATCTGGGATAGAACCAGGAAGCATCATTCACATAGTGCTGGAAACAGACTGTGACTATCAGATTGATTTCTGCAATCAGAACCACCGCAGATCACAAACCAAAGACAGATTTGCTTGCAGGTGCCATAAAGATCAGAACAGTGATTAGGAATGTGGAATTGCTTGCCAGTTCCGGGCTGCCGCAAGGCGAGCCGCCCCAATATAGACTCATCAAGTGGGGCCCAGTGCACTGCTAACCAGACTGGAAGATCCGCTGAGAGACGTTCACTCATCTCGCGCTTTAGTACATTTTTGGCTATACGAAGACATCCCAAAATTGTACCTATCAATGTTAACAGTGAGAGACTGCAGGATCCCGACTATAGTGTTTTCTTACCAACCGAAACACAGGTCTCACCCAAGAAGCCTGCATCTAATGACTATGACCCTGATAAAGATCAGCGTGAGGACTCGCCGCCAAAATGCAAGATGGTGGAGGCATCCACCAGTGACCTGCTGACATGTCTTGCGGAGTTCATCTGTCGCAGGTGTAAGCAGCATGTATTACCAGCAAACATTGCTGAATGGCTGACCGCGCTAGACAAGTCTCTCATTGGACCCTGGCAGGAAGGCCGCTTCATCACTCCGGCCAACATAGTGTTTCTCTATATGCTATGCCGTGACGTCATTTCAGCTAAACTGGACAGTGTGCAGGAACTAAAGGCATCGCTGTCAACATGTCTCTACATATCCTATGCATACGTGGGCAGTGAGACCGCCTGCCCAATTACGCCTTTCCTACTCGGAAGCTCAATAGACGCCTTTTGGAGCCGTTGCATGCCTGTTATCAACCGAATGAGTCCAAACATGCTCCGCATCCATGCTGACCCCCATTATTTCGCCCAGGTCTTTTTGGATCTTATAGCTGAGGGTGGACAGCAGGATATAAAATCAACTGTTGCCATGAATTAAAGCAACAGCTCTGGCTTGGGAACCATAAAGAGACCCAAATACAGGCTTGGGAACCTGAGACAAAGAGACCCACATACAGGCTTGGGAACCTGAGGCAAAGAGACCCACATACAGGCTTGGGAACCTGAGGCAAAGAGACCCACATACAGGCTTGGGAACCGAAGACAAAGAGACCCACATACAGGCTTGGGAACCTGAGACCAAAGAGACCCACATACAGGCTTGGGAACCTGAGACAAAGAGACCCATCCCATCCCACTCCCCCTTCCCCTCCCCCCCCACCCGTGGCTGTTATTGCATGGCTATCGGGCGTGGCCCCTTGGCGATGGGGTTACCAGTTCTTTAAGAATTGGTAGTGGCACAGCCACCATGGACCAACGCAATATTCATTGTTTGTTGTTACGTTAGAACAGTCTAAGGGGGTATTCAATCCGACGGGGAAAATAGCGGCGGGTGCCAATTCAATGCTGTCTTTCCCGACAGACATCTCAGCAAAAGGAGCACGACTTCAAAAGCAGTCGACGCTTGTTTTGACGAGACCGGATGTGGATTGTCGAGCTCACGGACAGATCTCGATGATCCACGGCCGTTTCTCGTGGCGCTCGGCAGGAGGGACATTGAATCCGGCCTGCTGATTACCAGTCGAGCAGGCCGAGAACGGGACAGGGTCACAGCTGTCAGAACGCCCCGACAGTCGTGACCCGGGATTGAATATCCCCCTGTAGACAATATCAATATTATATACAATCTGATATAATGTTTTTTTTTAATCCTTGCATGACACTGGATATTATTATTCTGTATTCAAGCATGTACTTATGTTTTTAGTGCATAATACAGTTTCTAGGAAGCAAACACCAATTCTCAGCAGATACATTTATACAAGTTGCCCAACATATTTTTTTCTTACGATTGATTCTATTGGTGTATGCAGGGCCATTAAGAGCCCCTAAGTGGGCTCAGTTCCCAAAAAGCATAGCCAGGACTCAGAGGCCTGACCATGCGCTCATATATATGAAAATATTAAGCAACTGCCACGGCCCCCCATCTAGCATCTCCAACTGGCCCACCCCCACCTTCTCAGCACCCTGGTGGTCACAACCAGGCTGAACCATGGGGCCCCTGTTTCTGGGAAAACATCCTCCCTACAAACCCCTCCCCCCATCCCATAGAAACATAGAATGTGATGGCAAATAAGAACCACTTGGCCCATCTAGTCTGCCCCTTTTTAAGCATGTTACCGCAAACCATATTTGATCCTTATTTCTTTGTAAGGATATCAATATGCCTGTCCCAAGCATGTTTACATTGCACTACTGTATTTGCCTCTACCACCTCTGATGGGAGGCTATTCCATTTATCTACTACTCTTTCTGTGAAGTAATTCTTCCTCACATTTCCCCTGAATCTTCCTCACTCTAGTTTCTGTCCATCTGGTTCTCCCCCATCGATGGCAAAAATATTCGACATTTTGAATCATCGATGGTCAATGGCCATCCCTATTTTCTCCCTCATGGAGAGGGTCAGGTAGGAAAGTGGGATGCTAACCTGGGTAAGAAGAGGAAGGACCGAGGACAGATACAGGTGATCCATACCACGCATTGGGGCAGATTTATTAAGCTTGGTGAAGAGATATAGAGGGAAATTTACTAAGATGTGAAATACACCTCACAGGTCATGTTGCTATGGGTAACCATTCAGAAGCTACTTCTTATTTATTTACCACCCTCTAGAATATAGTAGACAGGATGTGATTGGTTGCCCATAGCAACATGACCTGTGAAGTGTATTTCACATCTTAGTAAATTTCACCCAAAGTGTCTGGTTTTTATCACCGGACAATCAGCTCCTACCTGTGAAGTTACAGGCTTGGTTAGAAAAATGACAGTTAGGAGCTGATTGGCTGGTGATAAAAAACAGACACTTTCTCACTTAACCAAGCTTAATAAATCTACCCCATTGTGCCATATCTGCAACTTTATACCATCTCCTCCATTATGACAAAAACACAGGACATTATAAGAGACTTTGGGGGAAATTTACTAAGATGTGTGTTCTACTTCACATGTGATGTTGCTATAGGCAACCAATCAGATCCTGTCTACTATCTTCTAGGGTGCTCAATACTTTTTGTACTTAGGATTCATCACATTGCATCGCATTGCATGCACAACGGATGCACATGCAATGCAATGCAATGTGATCCGTGCTAGTACAGCACGCCAACAAAGCAGCGTGTATGGACAGCCATACAGGCTGGAAAGAACATGATATACACAATAACAGGTGCATGCAAAGAAACAGATTATACAGTACAGAGACTACAGGAGTAATCAGGTATGACCAGCAATAGCACTAGAAACTAGCAGTATAACCAGCACAGAGCTTAGGACAGACTGGGTAATATAGGGAGCAACTCTCAATGAAAATAACCATGAAGAACAAGCCCCCTAATCACAGCAGCTGGACAGCCAAGCGCACAGTGCTAATGGCCTGATTATGACAGGTGAGACTGCACATACAGAAGTCAGGCTGCAGTAACACAGACCAGGCAGAGGAGGCTCATAACAATAAAACAGTGGTTCTCAAACTCGGTCCTCTGGACTCAACACAGTTCACGTTTTCCAGATCATCCGGCAGGTGCACAGGTGCATTCATTGCACGTGCTGTGATCATATCAGCCAGATTCGCAATGCGATAATTGCTTACTGTACATTGCATGAATTTAACAATTATCACATGCAGGCGCAAAGCTTGCGAGCACAATAAGTAGGTCAATAAGTTTACACCAATTGGTCGACAGGTCATAAGTCGACACAGTAAAAAGGTTGACATGGCTTAGGTCGACTGGGTTAACATATTGACACAAGCAATATGTCGACATGAAAAAGGTTGACATACGTTTTTCACATTTTTTGGTGTCCATGTTGTCTTACATCGACATGGACACTGTATAAGTGTACTGCGTGGCTTGCTACATTCAGCACACTATTATATTCTCCCTCTATGTCCACGTGGATAGTTAAAAAACTCATGTTGACCTTTTATGTCAACATTTCCCATGTCAACCTAATGTATCTGTTGACCCTTGACCCTGTCAACCTATGCCATGTTGTCCTTTTTCCTGTGTCCATCTATGGCCTGTCGACCAACAGTGGTCGACCAATTGACTGTCAACCTAATTAGTGTCAATCTGTTGACAGCATCCCACAGAGAAAGCTGTGCAAAAACCAAGATTTGCAGTGAGCCCTGTGATAATAACGGCAGCTGAATCTGGCGTTATTATGACAGGGCTCACTGTGGTGGTTTTTTTTTTTTTTACATTTTATTTAAGTAAATTTGGCCAGATCACATTTCCCATTATTTATAAGTATTGAAAATGCAATCTGATTACGAAAGAAAAAAGGAGGATTTCAATTGACATAAGAGAGCATTTCTGCGACAGATTTATATGCTGCACAGGTGATTTATTGAGCTGTCTATGGTGGATTTGCCCATGTGCAGCTAGTTTGGACTGGCCTATTTAAGAACAAAGGTGTCAGTATAGATAGTTACAAGTGTATCACGACTGTGACATTTACGAGACACATTGGGTCTGATTCGGACCTGCTTAATGGGCTGAGAGTTTTCAGAGCTTAGCGAGCAGGCAAATGCCACCCGCCAAGTTCCCACCCCCTGCCCCTGTGCACAGCTTTGAACGCAGGGGGGAAATCACTCATCATTGAATGATTTTTTCCCCCTGCTCGCAGCGCCCTGGGGAGAAGGAGGCTGCTGATGACGTCTGCATCCCTCCCTCTCAACGGACAAGGAACACCAACGTTTTCTGGGGCACTCCCAGAAAACACTGAGCTACTGCCCCCAAACACCCACAGGGTGTCATTCACCTCGTGAGCAGCCAGCAAAAGCTAGCCACCACCTACCTACATCTATACTGACAGTTTACTCCAGTTCCCAATCTCTGCAACCTTTGTGGATGTGTAATAAGCATATTCTTCTGTTCTATAGTTCCACCTTCTAAGTCAGGAACATCCTTCCAGACAGTGGCGGATGCTACCTATGGGATGCAGAACTGGAGCCCCCCCCCCAGTAAAATTGGCCACCCTGCTCACCTTTAGTGAAGCCAAATGCAGTCCATGAGACTACTGGCTTCACTGTGACTGGCAGTGACTTCCCATCGGAAGTCAACCACAGTAAGTCAGTCCCATTATGAGATGTTCCCTCCATCTGGGACTGCCAGTCTAGGCTGCAATAGGTAGAGAGCTGGCTTCCTGTAGGAAGCCACTCCCTGCCATACCATGCAGCTCTAGCTGGCTTCTATCGGCTGCGCTCGCCACGCATCGGGCTCGGTGGCTTGCTGCGCTCGCCACACTATATAAAATCGACTCCATGCGTAGTTGGATACTGGGGGTATGAAATCACCCATGGCTGACTATACAAAGAAAAATTGGGTCTTTTCAATGAAAAATTGCATCAAATTGCATCAAATTGCATCGCATGCCTTAAGTAGTGGCATGCAATGAAAAAATCAGGCGCCCAGACACAAGTACCAAATATTTTGGTACTCTTTACCTAGAGCGGCGCCCATCGCGACCATCGCGACCATCGTATGCACTAAAAAACGGGTGCGATGCGATGCCCGCGATGGCCGCGATTTCCCATAGGGATCAATGTTAAAAGTCAGATTGGACGCGATTTTAGTGTTCAATGCCTCAATGCCCGCGATTTTTCCATAGGAAACAATGTTAAATGGGCCACAGAGCCCTAATAGTCCCCCTGAAGTCTTAAATGGCCCCCACAATTTTTAACGCCACCCCACGATCAACGTGAACCCGAAGCGTGGCGAGCGCAGCGAGCCCGCGAGGGGCGGCGGTACGCGTCCTCCGACCTTTTCATACCCCCACTATCCACGTCGGCGTGGAGTTGAGAATAGCATAGTGTGGCGAGCGCAGCGAGCCACCGAGCCCGAAGCGTGGCGAGCGCATCGAGCCCCGCGAGGGGACGCGGATACCTTCACAGGTAAACGCGTCCCTTCGCGGGCTTCACAGGTATCCGCGTCCCCTCGCGGGGCTCGCTGCGCTCGCCACGCTTCGGGCTCGGTGGCTCGCTGCGCTCGCCACACTATTCTATTCTCAACTCCACGCCGACGTGGATAGTGGGGGTATGAAAAGGTCGGAGGACGCGTACCGCCGCCCCTCGCGGGCTCGCTGCGCTCGCCACGCTTCGGGTTCACGTTGATCGTGGGGTGGCATTAAAAATTGTGGGGGCCATTTAAGACTTCAGGGGGACTATTAGGGCTCTGTGGCCCATTTAACATTGTTTCCTATGTAAAAATCGCGGCCATTGAGGCATTTAACACTAAAATCGCGTCCAATCTGACTTTTAACATTGATCCCTATGGGAAAATCGCGGGCATCGCGGCCATCGCGTCGCACCCGTTTTTTTATGTGCATACAATGACCGCGATGCCCGCGATTTTTTACCCCCGACGCCCGCGATGCTAATCGCGGGCGCCGTTCTAGGTAAAGAGTACCAATATTTTTTTAGAAAGCGCTGTCTTGCCAAAATAATTTAAATGATTTCAATCATTAAACATACATTGTTTATTTCCTATCTATCCTCCTAAACAATAATAACAAAAATGATATATAAAAAACATAATTACATACAATATACATTGTGTGCAGTGCATTATTGGGAGTTGACTAAGTCCCATGAGACTTTGCACAAGAGATCAGAGGCTGAGAGGCTTGTGCTGAGCTCTGCTTGGTGGAGCTAATCATAAGCTTCTCAGGCCTATGGAGGACAGCAGCAGCAGCCTCATCATGGGAGGGTTTGTAATTAGAGGCAGAGCTGAGCCTGTCAGGGTTCCTACAGAGTAAGGTACACAGGCCTTTTATTTTTCATGTGGTATTTTATATATATATATATATATATATATATATGTGTGTGTGTGTGTTTATATTAAACCCCCCCCCCCTCAGCGTTACCTATTGACTAAGTTTATACTGCATTTACTCTGTCTAAATTGACCACGGGCCCCCCGAAGGCTTAATCTGGCCCTGATATTATATCCATTTTACTGAAACCATTTATTGGTCTTAATATTGACTTTTATGTTATACAAATTGCTTTATTTGAGAACTGAATATTCGCAAAATCCTTAAAAACCTACTAAGAAAAATGCTATTTATTTCCTACTGAGCTTCTGTATTTTTTTCTCAAAATTGTCTTTTTTCGGAACAGAAACAAGGTAAGAATTAAATCCGCATAAGTGTTGTATCCAAGGAGATAGTACTAAGAAAAAAATAAGAAATTTTTCATTCCGCTCTGATATCTAAGCATGAGCTAGTATGTACTGTATGTGGGCAGCAGCCTGAGGTCTCTCTAGTGAGACTCAAACACCATTACTTATTGAGCACTTGTTCTCTTTGATCTCGCTGGGTCACAAAGGGTATTCTCCCAAACCATAAGAAATACATCTCCGCATACCGCAGTTTTCTACAGACTGCTAAAAAAGAGAATTCCTTATAGAGTCCACATTGCAAAATCTACAGAGATTGGGCACATCTGTTGACCGACATTTCTCATCCATTTAGAGTCGGCAAAAAATATTATCTTGAAGAATCCCGTCATTATTTCTGACACGTTAACACACACTGTGGCTTGCAAATAAATTGGGGTAAAGTTTTTTTTCCTGTGTGTTTATTAAACAAATGATTTAATTATTATTTCCGTTCTGTGTTATTAATAATTTATATGACCAGCCTTAGCCACAATAACTTGTTTTACATGAGTTTTCTGTATTTTAAGAGAGATAAATGTCCAGCCAATGAGCTCCTTACTGACTTTTTAAACACATCCTGTAACATGGCAGTTAGCAGGTGATTGGCTGGGCGTTTATCTCTCTTTATCACCCTTGCATTTATCTCTTGTTAAGGCTTAATACATCTGCCCCATTGCACTTTATTACATATAACCTTTAGCATCAGGTGGATACTGATGGATTCTTCAAGAGCAAGATTCTCGAGCAGTCCAACCTGTGGCTATCCAGCTGTTATGAAACTACAAGTCCCAGCATGCCTTTCTATAGTTGTTCTATTAGGGGATGCTAAAACTGTGGCAAGACATGCTGGGAGATCCACAGTAATAGAATCGCGGTGTGATGGCAGCACATCATGCAGCGGGTATGCACACATCTCCGTCTGGCTTCATTACACTAGATGGGCAGCGGGTTTATCAGAGTTTGAATGGGGCATTATGCTCGTTGCCAGGGGCTACATGCTCATTGCCAAGGGTTACATGCTCATTGTCAGCGGTTACATGCTCATTACCAGGGGTTTCATGCTTGCTGCCATGGGCTACATGCTCATTATCACGGGTGACATGCTCATTGCTAGGGGGTTACAGGAAATTGCCAGGAGTGACATGCTCATTGCCAAGGGTTACATGCTCGTTGTCAGTGGTTACATGCTCATTGCCAGGGGTTTGTTGCTCATTGCTAGAGGGGCTACAAGCTCTTTGCTAGGGGTTTCATGCTTGTTGCAATGGGCTACATGCTCATTACCAGAGGTGACATGCTCATTGCCAGGGGTTACAGGCTCGTTGCCAGGGGTGACATGTTCATTGCCAGGGGTTTCTTGCTTGTTGCCAAGGGTTACATGCTTGTTGTCAGTGTTGTCAGTCGGTTCTGCCCCCAGAGCCCTGTCCATTCCCACTGGTCTTACACCCCTTCTAACTGCCCAAAATCTCTGGACTTTGGGAACACATACAGCTTTTAATCTTGCTAGTTCCCCAAAATTGTGTATAATTGGTGTAAGATCCATGAGTACCATGTAAGCCACACTTGTTTTCCCTCCTGGAATGGCCAGGAGGCCAAGTGGCCAAGTCTCCGGCATGCTCCCCAAAGCCCTGCACCCCCGAGCCACTGAAACAAATTCCGGGAATTTGCTAGCCCCGCGGACCCCCAAATCACAGAGTATGTGTGGATTGGGGGTGGGGCTTTGTGACGTCAGCCTTGTTCCCGCCCTTTGACGTGCAGCATTGGGTCTCCTCTCCGGGCTTATCCAGCAGAGGCCACTTTGAAAGTCGGTAAGTATGAGTACTGTAAAGCAGATTTGCACTCAGTTCTGAATCACCCCTTGTATGACGACTGTTTCAACCAGGAAATTTCAGGAATAGATCTTATCTCAAGTTACAGGAGAGATGCCGCCATCTGAACAATGACTTACATTAGGCAAATTTATTTTTCAGTTACGTTCCAGGTGTGACTGGGAAAACAAGAACCTAGAACCCATCGTATTTCTCAGCCTGTAGGAATTCTCAGAGTGCAGGATCTCGTAATGAATACACAGGGTCTGACGCATGGAATCAGTAAGTTGAGCCGACAGTCGCAATGTCATCAATCACACTGTCGGCAGCGCAATGTCGGGCACAGTATGCCAGCATAGTAGAAATGTTACTTAAAGCATTGTACTGTGTAGGCATTTTAATTTAAACTCGATGACCTCTTGCTGGTCGGGTTACAATGTTACTGTAGCTTAATTAACCACCTCCCTGATACAGAAATGAATCCACGTCCATTTACAGAGCCTATATTGAGTGGTTTTGCGCTGTGCAGGCTCCGGAACCGCATAATTTTTTAATAAACATTTTATTGCACTTTTCATGAATGAATAAGAAACAGACTGAGCAGCCCCAGGGGATGTGTTATGCAATCGCAGAGCTCAATCACTGCTCTGACATAGAGATGAACATCCTGAAAGGAGTCACTTTTTCTACACCCAAAATATGGGTCTTATGCAAAGCTTGGTCCTGCTGCCACACTTTGTCTGCACACATGGGGCCTAATTCAGAATGGATCGCCAATCAGCGACATCGCAATTCAGCTGATTATAGAACGGTCACATGGTGCAGGCGTGGCCCCAATTAGCAACAAAATTACAGATCGCTATGTAGTCACAGTTCGATTGACAGGAAGCTGGCAATTCTGGGTGGAAACCTGCCGTTTTCTGGGGGTGTTTAAAAAAAGACCTCAGGTGTGCCCAGATGTTTTTGGGGAGGGTCTATGATGTCAGCAGGGGCGGATCCAGGAAAAAATTCCTCTGTTCCTAGACTTTCCTCTCAATTGATAATTGCAGTCACCTGTGTTGGACTAGTTAAGCGATGATAACGGTGTTCCAGCACAGGTGAAGGCAATCCTAAATTAAGGAAGGAGTCCAGAAGCAGAGCATTTTGTACCTAATGGAATGGAACATGTTGGAGGGTACGTGAATGCCGTTGTGTGAGCAAGTTTCTTGAAAATGATGTATGGCCTAATAAAATATGGTTGTGGCCTCCAAAGGGAATGCTGTACCCAGTGGCACATGTAGAAATGATTTCTTAGTTTTACTAAAAGCGCGCACCAAAAGTGGGCATGGCCACATGCTGCGAGGGGGTGTGGTCATATAAAACTAGAGGAGTGGCTAGATGACAATAGGGGCATGGTCACATTATGCCACACCGTAATGAATCTTACACATTATGCCACAAACCATAATGCCCATTACACATCATACCACACGCCATTATGCCCCTTACACATTATAGTACATGCCATAATGCTTATTACACATTATAGCACACGCCGTAATGCTAATTACACATTATGTCCCACACCGTAATGCCCATTACACATTTTGCCCCACACCATAATGCCAACTTCACATTATGTCCGACACCGTAATGCCCACTTCATATATCTACCACACACCGTTTTGCCCATTACTTATTATAACACATGCCATAATGCGCATTTTACATTATGGACCTTATTCAAGTCCATTGGCTGGCCCCGCATACAGGGGAGCGATGTTTGGTGACTGCGCATAAGCATTTATGCGCATGTGCAGCCGCTTGGCGTGAGCAAGAATGGCAAATTGCTTATCCTCCATCCCGTTCACACCTAGCAGTGCGAGCGGGGGCGTGGGGTGGTGGGAACTCAACCGGCAAGGGGGGGCGGCGTTCATGCAGGTGGAAGGCGGTGTTTAAACCACAGCAAAACTGCAAATGTCAAAGCTTTACATGTGAACCTGAATAACCTCCCATGTCACACACCTATTACATATTATGTCACATAAGTGCAACTTACCTACATGCTAGTTGCCAGGAGCTACCTGCTCGATGCCATGAGTTTCATGCTTGTTGGCACAGGGGGTTTCATGCTAGTTGCCGAGGGAGCTCCTAGCAGCAAGGGATAGCTGTGTGTGTAGAGCCGCAGTTGGGGGTTCCCATTGCAGCGATGTGGTGCCTGTTTACCCTGGCTGGGGATCCAGCACTACGAGGCAGCACAGCGCAAGCATGCAGTCAGCGTGTGAGCTGGATATCGAGGACGAGTCCCATCCTCTGGCGGCATATGCACTAATACATATCACTGCGGCGGTGTGGCGAGGGGCGGCGATGTATTCTAATACATCCCGCCCCATAAGTGATAAATAAAACCTGTGGGTTTAAACTGTCCATCATAAAGAATGTTATTTGTACACACTGCATCCATTACTGCTATCAGCCACCTACAGCAGAATACGATATAGCTACACGCTCGGCCATGCCAGACGCTTGGCTTAGGTTTATATCATGTCAGAGCAGACAAACAGCCCAGGTCTAAACCAACATCAGTGTAACCATGTGCTACAAGACTCAATGGCTTTATGGGATTACAGTTATTTCAATGTGCTGAGTTATTGGTTTCTCTGCAGATAAGAGAACCCACAGATAGCATAGTATGCCCAGTGGCTGCATTATTATGAAACCATAAAGAAACTGACGACACGGCCATACATCTGAACAAAGCATCACATATAGGGAAACTTATGGTCTTACGTAACAAGAAGAGATTGATCTACAGATGGCGCACTGCTCGTTCTTGCAGAGGCCGTCACCAAGTGGTGCACGCACATGCCCTGTGGAGACGGAGCTCCCTGCTGCTGTCCACCACCTCCATCGCCATTTCCCACTGCTCCCCCGACACCCCCCCTAATCCTGAAGAGGAGACGGGCAGGGTCCCGCCACCTAGCCGCCAAGAGACTGGGACGCGCACGCCCGTGAGACGCACACGAGTCTGATGGAGTCCGTCTCCGCCGGCTCTCGCCAGTGGGGATGTTCTGGCGAGAGCTGAGCAAGAATGAGAGGGGCTCCATCTGTACATACGACATTATACAAACTAACATCCCCTCCATATAAAGGGTCCATATTACAGAATGTAGACGGAATACAGTAAAATTACCTTTGCTTTAGAAAATATAAAGACTGTCTGTATTTATTTTGTGCTGTATTCAATGGTATGGGTCATTGTGTCGACCCAATTTAGGTAGACATGCATTGGGTTGGCCATTGAAGGTCAACAGGGCTGAAATAGGTCAACATGGATGAGGTCGATAGTGTTGGAAGGTCAACACAAGCATTAGGCCAACAATGGCAAGGTCGACAGTCAAATGGTCGACATGAGTTTTTCACGTTTTTGTCCAAATTGTCGACATAGTTGACATGGGCATTATCTACGTGTACCGCAAACCCTCACATGCTTCGGGTAGGATGCCTGGCTGCGCTCGGCACTCTATTATATTCTCCCACCACACCGTAGTGGATGGTAAGGCATGAAATACCACAAAGACTGGGCTGCCGAATGCAACTCACGAGCATGCACATTCCGGGCATGCGCACGCACACGCCCAGCATGCATGCGCTGTTCATTGCGGCGTGCAGGAGAGAGGGGAATAGTCGCATGTGATGCCCCCTCTCTCCTAGACCCGTTCGGTGCACAGAGAGCCACCGAACCCGCCGTGAGTCTATATGCACCGATCGGGAGGCAAAGTTTCCACCTTTCAGTGACAAATCGGCCCACCTGCCCATTGACCCCTCTGGCTTTTGCCATAAGTGCCAGATGGCTAGTTCGGGTCTATCGGCTCAAAAAAGCGTAAAAAACTAATGTTAACCTTCCCATTGTCAATCTAAGCCTTTTTGACCTTCAGTTGTCAACTCAATGCATGTCAACCTAAATAGTAACCGTTTCCCATTTTCAAATGTTTAAGCTGCTCACTCTGCAGAACTGACAGCCTAAAGTTTGCCAGATGACCTGGCACTACAAGTACCATCAGGGATGGCAGTGAATCGGGTGATTCTGATGGGCATGAACCGCTGGAGATTTCCAGGCTGCCTGTATCTTGCAGGAAAGCACTTCCTGTATGGAGTTTGTACGGAGCTGTCCACAAGGTCGGTGCTGAAACCTGGTACGAATACACAGGGGTGAATGTACTAACGTGTGACTTTTTTAAAAGTGAGATCTGTTGTCCATAGCAACCAATCACTACTACTTTTTATTTATCTACCTCCTGCTAGAGGATAATAGCTAATATCTGATTGGCACACCCGTATTTGTGGGTGTCACCTGGCCATAAACTGGGCGTGTCCGGGGAAACGCAGGCGTGCCCAGGTACTTGCAGGCAGGGTGTGACGTCAGCTCCAGCCCCGATCAGCCTGTTTCTATCGCACCGGCTGAGTATGTCCTGGGATAGGCACAGACTGCGCGCACTGGTGAGTGACCTGCGAATGGATTCGCAGTTAGCCACCAATCGGCATGATTTTCACAAGCCATACGCAGACTTGCACAGGGCAGGTTTTTAAAGATAGTCCCGGGGAGGCAACTGTCCGATCGCAGGGCTCTGCAATTTTACAGAGCAGCGATCAGGTCTGAATTACCCCCCAAAAAATGCTGATCGCTGAAAATAGATTGTATTCCTAGACTCCATACTTGCCTGTTACAGAATAACACGCATGCTTGTGAGAGGATTCGTTAAGGGGGGTGTTTGCTCGGGCGGTGGGCTTCTGTTCGCTAGGCTGCGAAAGGGTCTGAATGATGCCCAAAGTTTAGTAAGAGGACACACATTTAGCTAATTGGAGCCTTCTCCCCTCTCGCTCCAGTTTCTACTCTCTACAAATTCAGCTTCCGCCCCAACTTTCTACTGAGACAGCACTCACATAAGTGATCGATGAGCTGCTGCATATACTGCACAGAATACAACGGTTGTTTAACGTAACACATTTTGGTTCTGATTCTGAGTTGCCCGTTGAATGTAGCTGAGTGACGCAGAAGTGATATTTTGTAGGGCTAATGTGGAGATCTTTTCAAGTGGAAAGTCATTCCCCTCATTGGTTTCATGCCAGCTGCAGCGGTACCAGGACAATGGGCCTTATTCTAGTTCACTCTTTCTGGACAAAACCATGTGCACTGCAGGTGGGGCAGATGTAAAATGTGCAGAGAGAATTCGATTTGGGTGAGTTATTTTGTTTCTGTGCAGGGAAAATACTGGCTGCTTTATTTTTACACTGCAATATACAGATGGAGCTGGCCTTATCTATCCCCGGAGCTCACCAGATCCCATGCGCTGGCGGCGCCAGGGATAGAGACTGGGATGCGCGTACAGCGCACGCGCGTCCCAGAATTGCGGCGGCTGGGCAGCGTCTCCCAGCCCGTCTCCGCTTCGGGGAGATGCTGCCCAGTTCGGGGGGGGGCGGCGAGAGGGACCGGTGAAGACGGCAGGGGAGGCATTGGGGACCCCCGCCGAGCTCCGTTGCCACGGGGCGCGCGTGCACCCCCTGGTGGGAGCCGACTGCCGGCGTGGATGGCAGTAGAAACGCCATCCACAGCAAGGACAAGGCCGGCTCCATCTGTAGATCTCACTTTGAAGTAAAACCCCACCCAAATCTATTTCTCTTTGCACATGTTACATCTGCCCCACCTGCAGTGCACATGGTTTTGTCCATCTAAGAAGGATTTTGTCGGAAAGAGTTAACTAGAATAAGGCCCAATGTACAATGTCCAGGTCAACAATTCGTAGGTTGATATCAAAAGGTCAACATGCACCAGTGACTAGGTCATAATGCCTAACTTTTCAGCCCAAAAAAAAGGGACAAAAGCCTGCGCCTTTACCCGAAATGAGGGTCTATTTCCTGGGAGAGAGGGTCAGGGGGCAAGGCCAGCTGCTCATAGTGCGCTGACCATGTGTTGTAAATGGGGGCGTTGTCTCGTGGGAAGTGCCATGATCATAGACCACACCCCCAACTATAAGGCCATGCCCCCTCATTTCCAGCGTGTGCATATGTCCCACCGATACAGATTGAAAGGTTGAGAGTTATGCAGGTGGGGCTGCAGCATAGTCCAAAACTCAAATAGGGGAGCCATACCAACTGCCAACGGAAATATCACTGCCTGGGACTCACTGGCAGTGGGTGTGGCTCCCCTATTTGAGTGTTGGACAGTGGTGCAGCCCTTCCTCTGGAGCCACCACTGACAGGCAAGTCCAGGACATAGCATTTTGTGCCTAAAGGGACGGGTCACATTGATGGGTGTGCAATAGGCTCTTGAATATATTCATCCCCAGGCACGCATGGCCCTTAATCCGGGCCTTGATTTGCCACTGCGTTATAGCGGTCATCGGTAGTGGGAAAGAGCAAAGTGTTATGTGAAGGGGGTTGGGAAAGAGCGCACTCATTGCCCCCCCTGGATCCACCACTATTGAGGCAATGGTCACATGATAGGGTGCAGTAATTAGTGTATTCGTTCCTTTCAGATCATGAATCCCCAGACAGTAAGTGTTACTCTCTCTCTGTCTCTTTCTCTCTCTTGCGAGCAGATTTTGTTGGCAGCCAAATGGTTTATTCATATCAGTGCGGAAAGGATGTGACAACAAGTCCATATTTTACCTGCAGATCGCTGATTGTTAACTCGGTTTCCATGGTAACAGAGTTGCAGGGCGATCTCAGAGTTTGCATGCAAGGTACAGGAATGATGTGTTACATAACCAATGTACCTGTTACATTCACACACTTTCATCTAAGCAGTGTACACCTTGAACAGGATCACTCTGGGTTCCGAGCTATTCATTTTCCCTCTGCCCATTATTCATGTGGTATCATAAATAATTCCATGCTCAGCTCATAGACGCCTTATATATCCATTTCGATAAATATTTTCTGGAGTCTCTATTGTTTTCCATATGGCTCTTAACTAACACTAACGCAGACATACCCTTATCCTAACACTAAATGCAGCCTATCCCTAATCAGAACACTAGTCGCAGCCTACCCCTTAACCTTACTTCAGCCTATCCCTAATCAGAACACTAATCGCAGCCTACCCCTGACCCTTACTGCAGCCTATCCCTAATCAGAACACTAACCGCAGCCTACCCCTGACCCTTACTGCAGCCTATCCCTAATCAGAACACTAACCACAGCCTATCCCTGACCCTTACTGCAGCCTATCCCCAATCAGAACACTAACCGCAGCCTACCCCTGGACCTTACTTCAGCCTATCCCTAATTAGAACACTAACCGCAGCCTACCCCTGGACCTTACTTCAGCCTATCCCTAATCAGAACACTAACAGCAGCCTACCCCTGACCCTTACTTCAGCCTATCCCTAATCAGAACACTAACCGCAGCCTATCCCTGACCCTTACTGCAGCCTATCCCTAATCAGAACACTAACCGCAGCCTACCCCTGACCCTTACTTCAGCCCATCCCTAATCAGAACACTAACCGCAGCCTACCCCTGGACCTTACTTCAGCCTATCCCTAATCAGAACACAAACCGCAGCCTACCCCTGACCCTTACTTCAGCCAATCCCTAATCAGAACACTAATCGCAGCCTACCCCTGACCCTTACTGCAGCCTATCCCTAATCAGAACACTAACCGCAGCCTATCCCTGACCCTTACTGCAGCCTATCCCTAATCAGAACACTAACCGCAGCCTACCCCTGGACCTTACTTCAGCCTATCCATAATCTGAACACTAACTGCAGCCTACCCCTGACCCTTACTTCAGCCTATCCCTAATCAGAACACTAACCACAGCCTACCCCTGACCCTTAATGCAGCCTATCCCTAATCAGAACACTAATCGCAGCCTACCCCTGACCCTTACTGCAGCCTATCCCTAATCAGAACACTAATCGCAGCCTACCCCTGACCCTTACTTAAGCCAATCCCTAATCAGAACACTAGTCGCAGCCTACCCCTGACCCTTACTGCAGCCTATCCCTAATCAGAACACTAACTGCAGCCTACCCCTGACCCTTACTGCAACCTATCCCTAATCAGAACACTAACCACAGCCTACCCCTGGACCTTACTTCAGCCAATCCCTAATTAGAACACTAACCGCAGCCTACCCCTGGACCTTACTTCAGCCTATCCCTAATCAGAACACTAACCACAGCCTATCCCTGACCCTTACTGCAGCCTATCCCTAATCAGAACACTAACCGCAGCCTACCCCTGACCCTTACTTCATCCCATCCCTAATCAGAACACTAACCGCAGCCTACCCCTGGACCTTACTTCAGCCTATCCCTAATCAGAACACAAACCGCAGCCTACCCCTGACCCTTACTTCAGCCAATCCCTAATCAGAACACTAATCGCAGCCTACCCCTGACCCTTACTGCAGCCTATCCCTAATCAGAACACTAACCGCAGCCTATCCCTGACCCTTACTGCAGCCTATCCCTAATCAGAACACTAACCGCAGCCTACCCCTGGACCTTACTTCAGCCTATCCATAATCAGAACACTAACCGCAGCCTACCCCTGACCCTTACTTCAGCCTATCCCTAATCAGAACACTAACCACAGCCTACCCCTGACCCTTAATGCAGCCTATCCCTAATCAGAACACTAATCGCAGCCTACCCCTGACCCTTACTGCAGCCTATCCCTAATCAGAACACTAATCGCAGCCTACCCCTGACCCTTACTTCAGCCCATCCCTAATTCAGAACACTGAACGCAGTCTACTCCTGACCCTTACTGCAGCCTATCCCTAATCAGAACACTAACCACAGCCTATCCCTGACCCTTACTGCAGCCTATCCCTAATCAGAACACTAACCGCAGCCTACCCCTGACCCTTACTGCAGCCCATCCATCCGTAATCAGAACACTAACCGCAGTCTACCCCTGACCCTTACTTCAGCCTATCCCTAATCAGAACACTAACCGCAGCCTACCCCTGACCCTTACTGCAGCCTATCCCTAATCAGAACACTAACCGCAGCCTACCTCTGACCCTTACTGAAGCCTATCCCTAATCAGAACATTAACCGCAACCTACCCCTGACCCTTACTTCAGCCCATCCCTAATCAGAACCCTAATCACAGCCTACCCCTGACCCTTACTGCAGCCTATCCCTAATCAGGACACTAACCACAGCCTACCCTGACCCTTACTGCAGCCAATCCCTAATCAGGACACTAACCACAGCCTACCCCTGACCCTTACTGCAGCCCATCCCTAATCAGGACACTAACCACAGCCTACCCCTGACCCTTACTGCAGCCCATCCCTAATCAGGACACTAACCACAGCCTACCCCTGACCCTTACTGCAGCCTATCCCTAATCAGAACACTAACCGCAACCTACCCCTGACCCTTACTTCAGCCCATCCCTAATCAGAACCCTAATCACAGCCTACCCCTGACCCTTACTGCAGCCTATCCCTAATCAGGACACTAACCACAGCCTACCCCTTATCCTACCCCTAATTGTAGTCTACAGTATCTCTCCTCCTAACCCTAACTGCAGTTTATCCCTAGTCTTATCCAGGACTGCAGTCTACCGCCACATGATGAACTACGAGCAGCTGAAGCTACGGCTCAGGGATTGGTGTGACCTGACACAAAGGCGCAGAGTTTTACCGTGTCGGGGGTTTTCTGCCAGTGACCCCTCCAAGCGGGATTTGGGTTTTTGCGGTCCCTTGCTCAGGTTCCCCTTTAGAGCTGGTGTATACTGCGTAAAACAGGATATAGAGAGTTCGTGGTCATCTAGCCGGGACGAGATCAAAACAGGCAAAGTAGGAACCGAAGGATAAGGCAATAGGAAGTCCAAAGTCAGGTCGGGTCATACACGAGGAAGCGCGGTTTGCAGTACACTGGGATTAGGCAGGGGAACAATCTGACGGAACAATCTGACGGAACACATGGCAGCATTGTGAATGTTGACATTTAACACGTCGGCACCCTGTAAGGTGATATGGTATTTATGTTAAACATGTAGAACATGTTAAGTATTATGCTGAAACATTGTGAATCATGGCTATATATATATATATATATATATATATATATATATATATATATATATATATATATACACCACACTTGATATTCCCTAATCCCAATTCATTCAATTGGATTGTCCCCCTTTATAAAAAATGGAATAGTAATTCTCCAATAATATCAGAAGTAATAAGGAACCCAAAATATTTTTCAAGGGTAAGAATAGTATAGTTACCCAGACTGCATCTGGATTCTGTTCAGTAGGATGATGCTGTCGGTCTTCTGACACCCCGTCCGTAAGTCAAACATACTGAGGCCCTTATTCTGGTTCATTTGCAATATTGTTCTTCCGCAGAGCCGGCAATATTGTTATCAGTGCCACAAACCGTATCGTGTGTACCCAGCTGCACACTGCGCCTAACAGTCATCTTTCAAACACAGCCAGTAACATGGCAGTTAGAAGCAGGTACTTTGCTCGGTGAGCAGCGAATTTGGCCCTGGTGCGCACATTCACTCATGTGCATACCCCCGGAGCGAGCGCAACCGGCGCATTTTACACTGGCGGTCATTGGGATCCTCCTAGCATTTTATGGACATGCCCACAAAAATGGTGGTCGCGCCCATGCAATTGCTTGGCAGACACATGCGAATGCGGGCGTGCCCCCTGCTTGCTTGGGGCACGCGGATGATGTCACATGACCACAGCGCCCACCACCCCCAAATTCATCAGGTACTGTCCATGAGAAAAGTATAGGCTGACTTTTCTTTACCAACGGAGGAGAAACCATTCAAATTCAGATGGGATGTTGCTATGGGCAACCACTCAGATCTATTTATCCATGTAAAATAAAACTCCCATCTTAGTAAATTTCCCGCCAGCTCTCTTCCAAACGTTGATAAATCTCCCCCCAGAGCGATTCGATTGTATTTTAAAACGCTACATGTTTAACCATTACAATCACAATTAAGATACCGATTGCTGTTAAAAACTATATTACTGTATTTATTGCCATTTTAAACCAGGTTAAATCTCATTTTTAGCCAGCAATAAGATTATACCAAGATGCTGTTCAATGATGCGGATCAATAGCATCTAACTGGCATTATTAAAGCATAAAACAAATTGATTTTATTTTCACCATTGTGTTGAACCTGCTTCTAAAGGATTCTGTTTTCCTTTTCATACATCAATATCATTGCAAATACATTAAACAGGTTCCAACCGGAGTTGAATTTAAGCAAATGTTGCAATCAGTTGACAATGGGGTAAATTGGGAATTCTATTGACGATGGGATGTTTCCCCTAGCAACCCATCAGATTCTGTCAAATAACTTCTAGAAGGTGCTAAATAAGAATTAGAATCTGATGGGTTGCTAGGGGAAACATCCCATCGTCAATAGAATTCCCACATTTACCCCTTAATGCCCCTACCCCTGTCCGCATCCCCGCTGAATTCCCTGTGCCTAATGAGCGTACACATGGGATTACGACCCTGTAGCGAGGACCAAAACGACGATCGCCACCAACTTCCAAACACAGACTGCATCTGCTCGGAACTTCCCTTGTCAGTAGCGATGCTCGTTCATTCCGTCCCTAAGGAGCTTTTGTTTCCATAGGAACGCAGTTAACCATCACATCACTTTGGAAATGAAACTCCGTTCAGCGCCGGCTTCACAATATTCTGCCACACAACACAAATCCATGCCAGGGCTTTCGCTCTGGAATAGCTTGCTACAGAGGAACATCTAAACAATGCATCTGTCCCCTCCCGTCGCCTGGTGACCCCCTCCCCACTTTTGGATGACTGCTCATCTGCCTACAGTGCGATGAAGTTGGCGGGCGAAGAGTTAATCATGGATGGTAATGCTGCCACTTAACCAAAGGGGCTTACTCTACCCAAACTGTGTGAGCGAGAGACACTGTGCTTGGTCAGAGCTGACCGGTAATCTGGTGAGAACAGTCAGCCTGGATGATACTGGTCCCCATACCAGTCACTTGCACACTCCCATCCAACGCTGGCAAGATACTGGGAGGATGATATCAGCTGAGGTCTATCTGGAGAAGACTCTGTAGATCCATCTTCCACCCCAAACAATAAACATGGACCTCTCCTTCATGGCAGCCCAGGTAAGCTGTGTAGAAAGTGCCGTGGTTGTATCTTCTGCCTGCATTTCTGTGTAACCTACTTAGCAAGTGTTTATCATCCTTGGTGTAAATGATATATGGTGGCAACAGATTATTGCTCTGGTTACATACAGCAGCCAAATAATGTAGTTGAACAAACCCAACTAGTCCTTTAAATAATTAGGTTAAGATGGTGCTTAATGAAGTCATCTCTTGTGATTGCTACAATTCTGAATGAACCACTTGTGCATCCTGCGTGATTACAATCCCAAGTGTTGGGGATAGTGGATTATTTGCAGGCGCCTCTCGGTGACTCGCTGCCTTATATTGTTGGATCCATGCTGTAAAGCATCGCACTGGAAATGAGAACTGGTTACCAGAAGGTCAGTCTAGAAGCCGCCTTCACCTTCATGGTTCCTGTTGTTACATCTGGTTAAATGCTTCAACGAGCTCATTTAGGGCCAGATGTATCAAGCTTCAAACTGTGATCAAATGGAGAGTGATACACAACCAGCCAATTGGCTTGTAACTAGGGAAGCCAATCCCAGGGCATTTTTTCAATCCCGGGATTCGGGATTGAAAAATGCCCAATCCCGGGATTCCCGGGATTGGCTTCCTATTCAAAATCCCGCCCCGGCCGCCCGTATATTTACTTACAATTGCGGTGCGGCCGGGCCGGTGGGCGATGGAGCTGGGCATGGAGGAGGATGCAGCCTGGGTGGGTGACTGGCTGGTTCGTCGGGCGATGCTTCGGGGTCCAGTAAGAGGCCAGTGCAGGCAGCCTGGGTGGGTGGGTGGGCGGTATCATCAAGGCGGCTGGAGGTCAGCGTGGTGCGCACGGATGAGGCGGCTGTTTGTGTGGCCTGCGCAGCGTGACCTCTGACGCCGTCACGCTGCGCAGAGCCGCGCTGCCCGGGACGGGAGAAGCCGGGCAGCGTCTGAGCACTAGCTCAGACGCTGCCCGGCATTAGACTGCGCATGCGCAGTCTAATCCCGAAATCCCGGGATTGGAAACTCCAATCCCGGGATTGAAATCCCGGCGTTTTAGGGGCCAAATCCCGGGATCCCGCCGATCCCGATCCCGGGATTGGCCACCCTACTTGTAACTGCCAGGGTAATGGCAGTTAGGAGCTGGTTGGCTGGTATATCTGGATCATAAAATAAGTACATTTAATGGTTGTTTATCAATGTGGTAGCATCAATGTCCTGGAATCTCTAGAGACATAGGAAGGCAGACTGTGGGTGAGATGTACTAAGCTTTGGAGAGAGATAAAGTATCAGCCAATCAGCTCCTAACTGCTGTGTTGTAGGCTGTGATCGAAAAATTACAGGAGCTGATTGGTTGGTACTTTATCCAATGTATCACTCCCCAAGGCTTAGTACATCTGGCAATCGGGGAGAGTGATAAAATGGAAAGAGATGAAGTGCCTGTTAGTGAGATAAAGGGTATATTTAGTAAGCTTTGTAGAGAGGTATAGTGGAGAAAGGTAAAGTACCAGCCAGCCAGCTCCTAACTGTCACATTCCAAGCTGTGCTTGAAAATGGCAGTTAGAAGCTGGTTGTTTGGAACTTTATCTCCATGCACTTTATCTCTCATCATGTACATAGTGGCCCTGGTTGTTAGGGCTACAGTAAGTTAACAGTCAATAGGTGGAAACACTTTGACCCAGAGGCAGAAGTTCGACATGCATTCGGTAGACATTGATAAAAATGTTGACGCATGCTAAATGTCGACATACCAGTGGTCGACATGGTTTTTTCACCATTTTTTTCTTTCAAAGAACTTGTTCGTACTTTACGATCCCGGTCAAGTACTGTTGAGAACGGTACAGTGTGCTGAGCGAAGCAAAGCAAAAAAAACGTGAAAAACTCATGTCAAACTTTTCCAGAGTCAACCATTTTATTGTCTACCTATTGCTTGTGTCAACCTCTTGACCGTCGACCATTCGTTGTAGACCTAATCACTGTCAACCTAGACACCGTGGACCTAATTATTAACACCTGTCCGTAGGGGTAAATTTACTAGGATGGGAGTTCTATTGAGGATGCGATGTTGCCCAGAGCAACCAGACTCTATCTTTTATCTTCTAGAATCTAGAAGATGCAAAATAAAAGTAGAATCTGATTGGTTGCCATAGGAAACATCCCATTGCCAATAGAACTCCCATCTTAGTACATTTCCCTGAGATGGGAGTTCTATTTTACATGGGATGTTGCTATGGGCAACCAATCAGATACTGGGCCAGATTCTCTACGCTTCAAAAGTGATAAAATGGAGAGTGATAAACAACCAGCCAATCAGATCCTACCTGACATTTTTCAAACACAGTCTGTGACATGTCAGGTAGGAGCTGATTGGCTGGCTGTTTATCACTCTCCATTTTATCACTTTTGAAGTTTAGAGAATCTGGCCCACTATCTATTATCTTCTAGGAGGTGCTATATAAATAAGAAGTAGCTAGTTGTCCATAGCAACATCACATCCCATCTTAGTAAATTTACCTCATATATTTCAGTCACATGTCACCGTGTTGGAGGATTTGTTTTTTTTTTACTGCATTTCGAAATCGGATCCCTCCCAGATTTCCATGTGGTCTCCTCACTGGTACTTTATCTCTCTCTCTCTACTTTATCACTCTCTGCTGCTTAGTACCTCTGCCCCATGGCATACCACATGCAATCGGCCCGGCTGTTTCCCAGTATATGCTGTAGTACTAGAACCACGACATGTGGCTGAAGTCAATTAGATTTCATGCAATTCATCCAGCAGAATAACATGAGGGCGGTGTAATATGAGGAGATGTATTATTCAGAGGTTATTGATTGGTCGTGTCACTCGTATATTCGGCCACTCTGCATGACGTCATTTTTCTATTGTTTCCCAGTTACTGTATCTCTCTGTGAAAGTGCTGTGGTTGGTCATTTGTATGATTGCGTGCCCTGATGGAAACATGTATGTTGTTCATATAAGAGTCACCCGACAACAGCGACGTCAGTATTGGAAGTCACCCATGCTACCTGGATGCCTTCAGTGGAGGCTCCTGCTCAGTGATAGGAGCCAGTAACATTACATGCAGCACCTGGCTCCTGTCACAGTGAAGGAGCCTCCAGTCAGTGGTGTAACTTGAAATATGCCCCCCCCAAAAGTTTCTGGTGCCCCCGCCACCCGCAGGAGCTGGGCTGTCAGAGCTTCGGGTAGGAGCCAGGCAGAATGTCAGTGCTGCGTGAGGGAGCCAGGCTGCCTGTCAGCGCTGCGGGCGGGATGTCAGTGCTGCTGGTGGGTTCCGGATGTCCCATGCCCCCCCCCCCCTTTCCCCCGCTGATTTGCCTGTATTCTCTGCGGTGGTCCCAGCTCCCCTCCTGGCTTCATTCTGATGCTATGAAGAACGGACCATCACAAAATGTCCGCCTCCATACAGCAGACAGTTTCAGAGAACTGTCTGCTATATGGGGGCGGACATTTTATGATGGAATCAGAATGAAGCCGGGAGGGGAGCCGGGACCACCGCAGCGAATACAGGTAAAGCTGCATGGGATGGGGGGCATTACAATAGCACCGCAGCCCCCCTGCGCCCGCACTTACACAGCGCCTCCCCGCGACCGCGGGGGGCTGCTGGGCTATTGTTCCGCCACTGCCTCCAGTGCAGACATAGCAGTGTCTTTATATACTGCATCCTCTAATGCAACTTGTGCAAATAAGAGTGGCCCAAGGGGATGATTTACTAAGCCTTAGGGGTACATTTACTACTGCTCCCAAAAATTCAAAGAGGTGGTGTGGCCCATAGAAACCAATCAGATTCTGCCTATCATTTCTCTATTGAATCCTAGAAAATGATAGAATCTGATAGGTTGCTATGGGCAACTTGTCTGCTCTTTCTTTAAAAGGTTTGATACATCTTCCCCATAAACTTAAAACGATGACATGTGTAATTTAAGGTTCTATTTACTAGGCTTGGGAGAGAGATAAAGTGGACAAAGATAAAGTGGCATATTAATCAATCAGATTCTAGATAGATTCTGATTGATTGGTTGGTATGGGAAACCATATGCAAATGCAAGGGGGGATTCTGGTTGCCCGGAAACCCCCCTCCTCATGGCAAGTGCTATTGTGACAACAATAGGACTGGTATATAATATGATCAGTAGAGCTGCCACCACACCATGCAGTGTAAGGGACAGAACAGAGCTGCTGCACATGCCCAGTGTACCAGCTTCTTCTACCATATTTACTGTATTGACTCAAAACAATATATTAATGTTTGAAGCACATAAAACATTAGGGGTGAGATGTACTAACAGGGAAATGCAATAAAAAAAAAAACAAGTTTTCTGGATTTAACTGTATTTCCTGTATGGGTTCTAGGCAGCTGACAATGTCTAGTTTGTCAGTCAATAGGTCGACACCAAAAGTTAGACATGCATTAGTTAGACATTGACACAAGTTCAGGGTTGCCTACCCTCCCGGAATGTCCGGGAGGGTCCCGGAAATAGAGATCCCCTCTGGCCCCCCAGAAAGGGGGACAAGCCTCCCGGAATGTGGCCAATCTCCTCGTCAGGGGGGTCCATGGGAGCAATTGACGTGAATTGCGTCTTTGTAGCCCTGCCACCCGCTGTGCAGTGCCTGAAATGCCGGTTTATCACATGCAAAACTTGGCACATGGAGAGCCTATCACGTGTGACCCCCTCCCGGGGAGATGTCGGGACAATTAGGTCCAACTTGTCCTTAGAACAGTTAGACATTGACAAAAGTTAGACATGCATTAGTCAGACATTGACAAAAGTTAGACATGCATTAGTTAGACATTGACAAAAGTTAGACAAGTATTAGTCAGACATTGACAAAAGTTAGACATGCATTAGTCAGACATTGACAAAAGTTAGACATGCATTAGTCAGACATGGACAAAAGTTAGACATGCATTAGTCAGACATGGACAAAAGTTAGACATGCATTAGTCAGACATTGACAAAAGTTATACATGCATTAGTCAGACATTGACCAAAGTTAGACATGCATTAGACAGACATTGACAAAAGTTAGACATGCATTAGTTAGGCATTGACAAAAGTTAGACATGCATTAGTCAGACATTGACAAAAGTTAGACATGCATTAGTCACTGACATAAGTTAGTCATGTATTAGAAATTGACAAAAGTTAGACATGCATTAGCTAGACATTGACAAAAGTTAGACATGCATTAGTTAGGCATTGACAAAAGTTAGACAAGTATTAGTCAGACATTGACAAAAGTTAGACATGCATTAGTCAGACATGGAAATAAGTTAGACATCTATTAGTCAGACATTGACAAAAGTTAGACATGCATTAGACACTGACATAAGTTAGTCATGTATTAGAAATTGACAAAAGTTAGACATGCATTAGCTAGACATTGACAAAAGTTAGACATGCATTAGCTAGACATTGACAAAAGTTAGATATGCATTAGTCAGACATTGACAAAAGTTAGACATGCATTAGTTACACATTGACAAAAGTTAGACATGCATTAGTCAGACATTGACAAAAGTTAGACATGCATTAGTCAGACATTGACAAAAGTTAGACATGCATTAGTTAGACATTGACAAAAGTTAGACATGCATGAGTTAGACATTTACAAAAGTTAGACATGCATTAATTAGACATTGACAAACGTTAGACATGCATTCGTTAGACATAATTAAAAGATATGCTGGGTACACACAAGAACGATGTGGCCTCAACTCCCCCAATTTCGATACAATCTCGACCGATTGTACGTAAATTGGGGAAGTTTTAGCATGTTTTAGATCCAATTCCGTCCCCTCCAGTCTTTTGGGCATTTTGGAGATCATTCCTGCTGCCGCCAGGATTTGTAAAAGATCCCTTCTGATGGATACAGATCGTGTGCAGATTGAGTTCAGATCGTGTGCTCCATACAGATCGTGCAACCATCGTACGATCATCTCCCTATCTGCTCACAATCCTGATCATTCTGGCGTGTACCCTACATTAGACATGCGTTAGTCTGACAGTGAAAAAAGTAACGACACAAGTACTGTAACATGTCAACATGGCTTTATTGGGCTTGGGACTACACCGACCAATATTGATTCACAAGCCCTGTCCATTGAGACATATCTGCCAACGCACTTTCCGCGCCAATAGTATTGCACAGGGCAGCTTTGCCGGCCATGGTGCAGCATTACCAGAACAACCCTGTCATTACGGCAGCAGCTGCCCCAACTATGAATCTGTAAACATTCCATAAAAAAGATATTGTCTATACGCTGCTACCAGGCGGCTGTACCGGCCCCAGGGTTCAGCTGTTCCTTTATTCTTTGTCCTGTACTGTTGTCAACTTTGTATGCATTACTATAGAAGGCCTGACATGTAATTCTGACTTTCTAAAAGCAAAAAAGAGGATATAGAAGCTAGAGTTTAAAAATGGTCACAGCCCAAAGTGAAAGTAAAAAACTGTCACATCTCAAAGTGAAAGTACATTGCAGAAACCGTCATTTTGATGGGCTTCTAACTGTATGTTATTTAATGCTGTGAGAAATAAAATAAGTACTGAGAAGGCATAAAAATCTCACTTCTCTCTGGGCTGTCAGTCACATTCTGCTTTCAGGGCTTTTGCAGTCCGGCCGTGAACCAGGGGATCCACTGGTGGACGTCTGCCTTGGCAACACGTCTGACACATCAAATCATGGGACATTTTTTATATAGAATGTCACAGTATCAGCAAACTAAACCTTACTATTGTATATTGCAGATTATTATCTGCTTATTACCAGTAGTGGATGTTCCATTAGGCAGCTGAGGCAGGTGCCTAGGGTCAGCACTTGTTTGGGGGTGGCATACTACAAGGCCGCCTACGTCCCCATAGACACTAGTGGTTTAAGCAGAGTGGGCCTAATGTGTTTTCAAGAGTTTGTTTTAGTGGATTATAAAAGGGAAGTGACACATATAGTTCTGGTGGTATAGGGGTGGCCAAACCGGTCCTCAAGATCTACCAACAGTTCACATTCCCCAGACCCCCTAACTGGTGCACTGGTGCATTCATCATTACTAACTGCCACATTTCCCAGACTTCCTAGCCCACAGATTCTCAAAGTCGGTCCTCAGGACCACACATAGTGCATGTTTTGCAGATCTCCTCGCAGAATCAAGTGAAATAAGTAGCTCCACCTGTGGATTTTTTAAAATGTGTCAGTCAGTAATGAGTGCACGTGTCAGGTGACCTGGAAAATGTGAACTGTGTGGGTTCCTAAAGACCGAGTTTGAGAACCACTGCCCTAGCTGGTGCACAGGTGCAGTCATCATTACTGTCATACTTCCAGACCACCTATCTGATGCACAGGTACAGCCATTGCTAACTGTCACACTTCCAGACGTCCTTTTTGGTGCACAGGTGCAGTCATTACTAACTTTCACATTTCCCAGACCACCCAGCTGGTACGCAAGGTGTAGTCATTATTAAGTGTCACATTTCCCAGACCATCTAGCTGGTGCACAGGTGCAGTCATTACTAACTGTCACATTTCCCAGATCACCTAGCTGGTGCACAGGTGCAGCCATTACTAACTGTCACATTACCAGACCACCTAGCTGGTGCACAGGTGCAGTCATTACTAACTGTCACATTTCCAGACCACCCAGCTCAGCCATGTCCAAACTATGGCCCTATTAGGGAATGCTAAAACTATGGCAAGGCATGCTGGGATGGATAGTTTTACAACAGCTGAAGGGCCACAGTTTGGACATGCCTGAGCTTGTGCACAACCGCAGGGCCATTCCTAAACAATTTATCTACCAGTGTAAAAATAAATAAAAATGCGCCCTCCATACATAATTTGTCAGTGAAGAAATTGCACCCGCCGGAGGCGTGCACACCGCAAAATGGTTGTGGTTTAATATAAGGGGCGTGGCTTAGTTATAATGGGTGTGTTGTGCTCTAGCAGGAAAATAATTTCCTTACACCTCACTTTTGCAACCTGCATGACCAGACATTGGTTACCGCAGGAATGGTTGTTGTCCTCCCGTGCTTCAGTTGGTTGGCTGAAGACCACACAGTGACATATAAACATAAAGGCCCACACACCCACACAGTGACCCCCCAGCCTCCCTCGCAGTGCGGGGTCGCCCACACAGGCTGCGAATGGATGTTTAGCATAAACATCCATTCGTATGCCGCAGGTAACCTCCCACATCTTTCACCGACCATCGGAAGTTGTGGAAGGTACACGCATATAATAGTGGCTTTCAAGTCACTCCCATATGCGTGCACGCTGGGTCGGATATGGGCGGGCAGCTGACATCCGGTGATGTCAGCTGCCACCCCCCGCACCTGCGTCACCGCCTAATTACCATGATAATGCCCAGCGTGAGGCAGCCCGGCGCACCCATCCTTCTCCGCCCCCCGCGCACCATCTAGGGTGCGTGCACCCGGCGAACCAAAAGTTTGCCGTGGGTGCATGCACCCTACGTCTGCACATGCGCCGGAACGCGCCTGCGCATGCGCAGATGCACAGCATCGGTCCTCCGTTGCACGGATAACCGAAGGAATAAGAATAACCCCCCCTAGTATGCCTTACAAATCAAGCCCAAACAATGAAAGGCTTCTTAAATCATTATACACTGTTTACCCGTAATGCCAATTACACAGTATGCTGCACACCGTGATGCCAATTACACATTATGCTGCACACCGTGATGCCAATTACACATAACGCACCACACCATGATGCCAATTACACATTATTCCCCCACCATGATGCCAATTAAACAATACGCCCCACACAGTGATGCCCATTACACCTTATGCCCCACACCTTGAACGCTAGGTGTTCCCATATGGTAATGGGGCAGCCCGACACCCCCGTCCTTCTCCGCGCAGCATCGGTCCTCCGTGCGAATGCACGGAGGACCGAAGGAATAAGAATAAACCCCCTAGTACAATTAAAGGCTTCTTAAATCATTATACACTGTTTACCCATAATGCCAATTACACATTATGCCGCACACCATAATGCCCATTATGCCACACACTGTGATGGCAATTACACAATACTCCCCACATCCTAATACCCATTACACATTATGCCCCACACCATAATGCCCATTACACATTCCGCTGCACACCGTAATACCCATTTCACATTATGCCCTGCACCATAATGCCCATTACACATTATGCCACATAAGTGCCACTTACCTACATGCTAGTTGCTAGGAGTTACGTGCTCAATGCCAGGAGTTTCATACTCGTTGCCATGGTGGATTTCATGCTCATTGCCATGGGAGCTTTCATGCTCGTTGACCAGGAGAGGTTAACATGCTCATTGCCATGGGGGGTTTCATGCTTGTTGCCCGGGGGGGGGGGGGGGTAACATACTTGTTGCCATGGGGGGTTTCATGCTTGTTGCCATGGGAGGATTACATGCTCGTAGCCCAGGGGGATAACATGCATATTGCCATGGGGGTTTCATGCTTGTTGCCATGGGAGTATTACATGCTCATTGCCCAGGGGAATAACATGCTCATTGCCATGGGGGGTTTCATGCTTGTTGCTATGAGGGGGTTTCAGTGTTGTTGCCATGCGGTGATTACATGCTCATTGCCCAGGGGGTAATTACATGCACACTGCGTTCCCACCGCTTAAACTTAACCCCCCTCCCACACACAGAATAGCCGTGGAACACAGGAGACAGTGAAGGGGAGATCCTGGCAGCAGGATAGCCAGTGGAGGTGAGCTCCTTCCAGACGGGTAGTGAGGGCGGAGCTGGTGGAGCACAAGCTCCGGGCGCCGGAAGATAGCATGGCGCCGGAGCTGCGCCGGCAACGGGACCGCCAGCTTGCTCCCCCAAGTTAATGTCTGTGGCATCTGGCTCGTGTGTACCCATTACTGTGTGTGGGCAAGAGGAATTCTGAATTAGTCTTAAGTATTTTTTTTATTGTTAATGAGCTGGACTTCTCCACCATCCTCTTGCTCCCCACTTGAGGGACAAAATGACCTGTTACGTGATGTCAGAGCGAGGTACCAATGCTCCCCAAAGTGAGATTTCTTTAGAACATTTCAATGGCATTCTCTCTGTCTTCGCTGGTATTATAAAGCCGGTCATTACCTGTAATGGGGCGTACACATGGTTCGATGTGATGGCCGTTGATACCAATTTGATACCGTCAGCCGCCGGGACCCAGTAGGTGCCGGCATCGAAGAGGAGGGAGGGAAAGCACAAGGACGGCGCGTGGGGGGAGGGAGCAGCATGCAACTGCCTTCGACTTGCCAGGCATCGAATCTGGACTGAAGGCAGTTAACACTGTTTGATTTAGATTTGATTTTGAACCAATTTTGCTTCTAGAAGCAAAATCAAATCGGAAATGTGTAAAACTGAACTGTGTTTACGCCCCATAAGACCCCTGAGTATTGGACTTAATTACACAGTGGCCCTCATTCTGATTAACTCGCACAGCAGCAAAGCCAACTAGCGCTGCCCACCGCATGCACGTACGGCCGCCCCCGGCTGGACATCGAATGTCCCCGCAGGCCTGCGAATGGATGTTTTGCATAAACATCTATTCGCATCTTTGCGTGGGGACCCAAAATCATTCGATAATCTGAGTGACTCTCTGGTGACTTAGATTAGCGGCACCCTTCTCAGTGAACAGGTCGGACAGCTGACATTCGGTGACACCAGCTGCCCACCCACGGAAGGCAGGAAGCCGCCCCCATTTGCATGCGGACGCCCAGCGGTTTCCAACACCCCCGCTGCGAGCAACCTCAAAGACTATGCAAGTCTCCAAGGGTGTCTGCAGTGACATGAGCCGATCTGCAACATCCGTCCCCGTTGCGAATCCACAATGGGGTGGATCAAGTAGAGTGAGGGCCAGTGTATGACCAGGCTCCAGTGCATACTTGCCGACTTTGGCATACTCCTATCTGGGAGAAGCCCAGAGAGGAGTGAAAGGGGGCGGGTAGAGGCTTCGTTTTGGGGGCGGGGCACGGGTGATGTCATCAAGCCCTGCCCCCATGACGGGCTGAAGCCTCAATTTGCGGGTCCGTGGGTGGGGGGAGGGGCTAAAAATGGCGCGAAATGACGCAAATTGCGTCATTTAGAACCGCCCCCTCCCCGCGGACCCGCAAAAGTCATAGTTTTTAGACCGCGGGGAGAGGGGGAGCTGGGGCTGTAGGGAAATGCGGGAGACTTGCCCCCCTTCCCGGGGGACCGGGAGGGGGACCCAATTTGCGGGACCCTCCCGGCCATTCCGGGAGGGTAGGCAAGTATGCTCCAGTGGTGACTTGTGTACAGCAGAAAGGTAAGAAATTGATGATATTCTGGAGCATATAAATGATTTATATTCTGTTGCCGGGCACTCAATTCAGTCCTAACATGGGCCCTTATTCTGATCGGTGCGGAAATTCCCGCATGCGGACGGACCGCCGATGTTGATCGTCTGCGCATGTGCAGAGGTCACTCTGCGCATGTGCAGGCGATTTCGCCGCACGGATTCTTTATACGCCGCACAGGGGGCGTAGAGGGGCGTGAGGGGCTACTTAGCCTCATTACCCTATGCATACGCCCCGCGTTTCATGGGCGTTCCCATGCAAACGCGGGGCGTATGCATGGTAATGAGGCCGTGACGCGTGGGTACGGGGCGGGCATCTGACATCGCCGGATGTCAGCTGCCCGCCCCCATACATGATTTCACACGGACAAGTGTCCGTGTGGTCTTGTGTTGCGGGACCTGGTGGAGCGTGCGGCCCTGCATTCGATGTTCGGCGACCATCGAATGCAGGGGCTGCTCCCAAGACGGAGGAGGCGTATCCCCGTCCAATTTCATGCGGATCGCCACATATCCGCATACGGACGGCAGGTGGCAATCCGTATGGAAGGCGGGGATTCGCCTGCACGGTTGCGGCCGCATATTCTGATCGGGCCGCACCGATCAGAATAAGGGCCATGGTTTTGTATTGAAGAAACACAAATGTTGCTGGTATCAAGCTTATTAGTATGAATATTTCATAGGGAATGGTCCTCTGGGCTACACTGATATGTGGTGATTATGGGCCTTGTTCATCTTGGAGTTTATATGATAAGCTGCTCATATCTTTTATGGGAATAACGTACCAGCCAATCAGCTCCTAATTGCCAATGTCAGGCACTTTACCGTATCTTCGTCCACTTTACAGGCCTGACCGACAGTGCGCAATCCAGCCTTGCGAACCAGTCTGTGCGCTGTGTGAGTAGATGGGAACTATCAAATGATTTCCCTACTGGTCACCACAGTGGAGTAACTATTAATTCTGTGCCCCCCTGCTGAAAATGCAGGGGGGCGCCCCCCTAGGGTAAACAAACAGCACTCACTGCCTTCTCCCGCCGGTGCTTCTGTCTGCGCTGGGTCCCCGCTCTCCCGGCTACTGCTGCAGCGCTGCTAATACAAAAAAGTGACACTCGGAAAATGGCTGCCCCCATACAGCAGACCGTTTTTAAGGGTGCTAGAGGAGGCCATCTGTACTGCCCCGATGTAATGTGTGTTGTGCAGAAAGACCATGAGGCAGATGTACCAGTGGAGAGAGATACAGTAAAGAGAGATCAGCCAATCAGCTCTTTCCTTTACTGTTTGAGAAATGATAGGAATTGATTGGATAAAATGTTCTCTCCAAAGCTTGGTACATCTGCTCTCATGTCGGATACTTGTGAATGGCTTTTTAAAGTAGCGAGGTAAAGAGGTAGCGCTGTTAAAGAATGGGAACAACCAAAAGCTTAAAGCGATGTTCCATATGGAACATTTATATGTACAGAATGTTAAATAGAAGACACAGAGGAGCATTAGAAGGTCTTCATTACTTACTGAGAAACAGAGAACTGGTCATAAAAATATCGTCCACGTTCAGCTTCATAGATTTTCCTTTAAGATATTTTGAAGACCTTTGCTGACATTGAGTCTCTCTGTGTCTTGTCCAATGTGCATCATAATGTAGGGCACAGAGGAACGTGTCAGCATGAACTGAAAGAGCTACAGTGATGCCGATTCGGACTGTCAGCTCTTTATCACAAAAGTAAATGAACTGTTAGTGCACTAAGTGATCAGAAGAGTGGAACAGATTGCATCGTAGCAACAGGGGAACGTGCGCTACATAGAATGCGGTAAATAAGAGGTGCCTGGTCACCCAGCTGCTAGAGAATCACTTATACAGATGGAGTGCCTCTCTTCTTTGGCTGGGGATCGCCAGCATGTCTCCGCTGGTGATCGCCGGCACAGAGGCGCTCCATCTGACTGGGCCGCACGTGCGTCTCACACGCACGCGCATCCCAGTTTCAGGACGGCGCCGCTGCGGGTCCCTGCCCGTCTCCACTCCATGGAGACGGGCAGGGATAGGGTGGACAGCGGGCTGGCGAGGTGCATCGGGGGAGGCAGCGGGCGGTGGAGCCAGCTCCGTGGCCATGGGGTGCGCAGGAGCGTCTCGTGTGCACGCGCCCCTGGCGAGAGCCGGCTGCTGGCGGGGGCTGGCGATAGAAGGAAGAGGCTGGCTCCATCTGTACAGTATATCACTTGTGTGCAGGAAATACACCACTTTCCTAACCTGATCAACTATTGTCTATCGGGTCTACCGTCACTGAGTCATACACCGGAGAGGAGACTGTCAGCAGCATTTCTGGGGGAGGGGCTAGATATAGACGTAATCAAGCCCCGCCCTCAGTATGGGAAAATCCTGCAATTAGCGGGTCTTCGAGGAGGAGGAGGAGGAGGAGGAGGCAGGGCTAAATTGACACAATTTGCATATTTAGCCCCAAAAAGCCACCAATCTTGGAAAATGTAATGCTGCTGCGGGGGAGATGCAGGGGGTCCGGCGGTATCCAGGAGGGAGTCTTCCGGGGGGCCAGGAGGGGGACCCGATTTTCGGGAGCCTCTCTGCCTCTCGGGGATGGTAGGCAACCCTGTACAAGGTCAACCACATGAAGGTCGACATGCTTTCGGTCGCCCACTGAAGGTCGACAGGGCTTAGATTAACACATGAAATAGGCTTACATGGTTAAGGTCGACAGGGTTGGAAGGTCGACACAATCATTAGGTCGACAATGGGAAGGTTGACAATGAAACGGTCAGCATCAGTTTTTTTATGTTTTTTTCACTGACATGTGCCGACAGGCGATATTTCATACCCTACCCTCCTCACCACCACCTACAAGGCTCTCTCCTCCTCCACCGCTCCTTACCTCTCTTCACTGATCTCTATCCACACTCCCTCCCGTCCTCTTCGCTCCATCGCTGACCGCCGACTGACCTCTCACCTAATCACCTCCTCCCACTCCCGTGTCCAAGACTTCTCTCGCGCTGCCCCCCTGCACTGGAACAACCTCCCGCCACTCATCAGGCTTTCTGATTCCCTTACCTCCTTCAAGCGCTCCCTCAAAACCCACTTTTTTCGACTAGGCTATCCCTCCTCCTAACCTCTTTTGATCCTCCTATCCTGCCTCCGTTCCCCTCCGTTCCTACTTATCCTGTTGTTTTTCGTTCGTCCACCCACCTATTTTTAGTATGTTAACTCTTATGAGTAGGGTCCTCCTTCCTCACGTACTCACCCTACCTCATTACCTCACCTGTGCTCCTGCCCGGTTCTTCCCTTCCTCTACTTCATCTTCAGTCTCCTCGACAATTTTGACACCTACTTCAGAACTGATGCTGATTTTAGTTCTACCAGCTATACCCCTATTTTTACTGTATTTTTCAACACACCCTGTACGTTACCTTGTAATCTGTTTTTTTTTTCTATGTACGGCGCTGCGGACACTTTGCGGCGCCTTATAAATAAACGTACTACTACTACTACCCTCCACTAGGGCGTGGTGGGAGAATAAAATAGTGCCCGAAGCATGGACGGTGTCCATTGTCGACATTTGGGACAAAAATGCCAGGTAATTGCTGGGTGGGAGTTGTGAAAGGGGTATAAAAGGGGTATAAAAGCAACCAGTGGAAATTACCCAGGTCAAGCGACCAGGCATTTCAACTCGGGTAGCGAGCAGACACGGACACAGACGGAGCATCAGGGAGAGCAGAGTCGGGCAGAGGAGGGGTGAGAGAGGTCACCGAGAGGCGCGTGAACACCGCCCGGGGGTCCGGAGAGCGGCTGCGCCCGTAGGAGAGGAGCAGAGTGCGTCCCAGTGCCATCATCATCTCCGCAGCTGGCGGGCAGACGCAGAGACGGCCTGGAGCCGCTGCATCAGCGCGGCCAGTGTATCCCGGCAGGACACGGCAGTTGAAGGAGCTGTGTCCTCCCCACGCAACCACCCACAAAACTGTGAGTCAGCCCCAGTGGCCCAAACCCCAGTGGTGCAGCACCCCCTCAGTGTCAGGAGGGAGAGAGTGGAGCCCGACCAGGGTAAGGCAGGTGAAAGAGAGGCAGGGGTAGCCCAAAACCCACCTGTCCCCTCCATACCTACCGGTGAAGGGATTCCTACCTTCCCCCACTATACCAATGGACAGAAGAATTTCCACCTGTTCCCTCTCTACTCCCAAGTGGAGGGCTAGTGCCCCATGGCAGGATACCCATGTAGAGAGGGTCTCCCCATCTGTTAGGACGGGCGCCGTCGCAATTCCACGGCAGCCCGGTCACCGAGGCTATTGATCCGTAGGAAGGCCTAATTTATGGTAACTCAGGCTATTGATCCGTAGGAAGGCCTAATTCCTGCTAATTGCGGCTATTGATTCGTAGGAAGGCCGAGTTGTCCATTGTAGGCACATGCCCTGGAAAGTGGTACATTTGCCCTGCATTGTAAACTCAGGTTCTGGACAACAATTGGGTACCGGTACCAGGTAGCCTCACGTTAGAGTATAAGTGAAATCCATTAGGATCAGTATTGATATATTATTGATAGCGCAGTAACAGATTCTGATCTAGGGTTACTAGTATTGTAGAAAGTATTGTGACAAGCGTTTTATGATAAGTTGAACGTCATCTGTTTATTCCTGTATCTTATCTCACTGATCTTCTGGTATCCGTAATGTGCTCGTCTGAGGCTTTAGTAATGCCTATTGCTAAAAAGTGAAGAAAATAAAGCCATGTTTGTTTAACTGAATTTGTTCTCCCAAAGTTGCGCTCATTTACCGCCATCCAATCCCCTGGACCAAAAGAACCTAACCACCCCCGGGATCTCACAAAAGTGTTCTAAACCTGGGTCCCAACCGGGTTGGAGTTGGGTACAAAATCACAGATGCGACCCGGCTCTGCAGTGTAAAAGGGGTATGTGAGTAACAGAAATACCACCACTCATGTGCAGCTGTTACAAGCATGGTCAGTGATAGCATCCAGTGGCGTAACTATAGCTCCGCAGCCCCCGCGGGGCTATAGTTACCCGCTGCTGTCTGCGGTACCTGCCTGCCGTGCCATGACTGCCGTCACAGTCCCGTTTCTGTTAGCGCTGGCTCCTGCTTCTATAATGGAAACGGACACATAGAAAATGTCTGCCCCCATACTGCAGACCGTTTTCTGTCTGCAGTATGGGGGCAGCCATTTTCTAAGAGTCACTTTTCATTATTAGCAGCAGGAGCGCCAGCGCTACGGGACCATGACGGCACGGCAGGCAGGTACCTACCGCAGACAGTGGGCAGGTATGGGCATGGGCGGGGCGCCGAGGGGAGGGGGAGTGGGGGGGGGGATTTTTTTTTTGCGGTGGGGGGGCGCATAAAAAGTAGTTACGCCACTGATAGCATCCCCCTCCTCTAGTCTGTCGGTAGTTACTGTGGGCAGGCCCTTCTCTAGGACCAACCCTATGCTCTTCTCACCTCCCACTTCATCTGTTTCATTCTCCCCTCTTTCCCACAAGCTCCCCCTTCACTCCTACCCCCAAGTCACAGCACCCCACTCCCTTGATCGATAAAATGAAATATCTATATTTAGTTAGATATAATTTAATATGTGCTATTATAATATAGCACAGTAATTGATTTGCCATGGGGCTATTCAATTATGCCCAATACGTTTGGAATGAGCTGTAATGAGCGAAAACAGCCTTGTTTTTATTTGAGCAACCAAATTGACATTTTTCACTACTGATTTTTTTTTTCTCCTGTAATTGAATTACCCCCAATATGACCCAGAGGGTGTGGTATGAACATGTAACCGTAGCAACCACCAATATCAGAGAAGCCTTGGCACAGCCTGGGGGCATAACCTAACCATATCTATGCAAATGTATGCAACTCCTGCAGGCTAATATTTGCAATGTCTCTAGTCTGGGATAATGGAAATACGAGGCATAGAACCAACCTATATGTATTCACTGGGAACATCGTCACTGATTCTGAGAATTGCACAAAGCAAGCAAATGAAGAAATCTGATATTGGACAGTTTTTCAACATTTAAAACGGGGCATTTGTCAATAGCAAACATTTCCGGAGATGAATTCTTAGCATTTGAATTGTTTCTGGAAATCGAGCTTAGTCCGTTAATTAGAACAATGTGCTCAGTGCCTGTCCTCATTAGCGTTAGTAGCTATATCTCTAGCTAGCATGCACCTGCTATTTATTCAGCACAATAAAAATAGGGAATATGTTTTGGATGAAGCAAGAAAATGGATAAATCAATATTAAGGGTCTCTTACCTTCCGCAAGTTATTATGCACTAAATAACATAGATGTACATGGAATTGCTGGAAGCTACGGCAGAGGGGTATGGATCATTAGGTCACCACAGTGTTGGTCAACACCATTAGGTCGACATGCATTTAGGTCAACATGATTCTAGGTCAACATGGGTTAGGTCGACAGTGTCATTAGGTCGAAAGGGTCATTAGGTCAACATGGATTAGGTCGAAAGTCAAAAGGTTGACATGGGTTTTTCACTTTTTTTCCCTGAATTTCGACACAGTCAACATGGACACTGAAACGTAGCATCGTGTCCCCTGCACTCGCCATGCTTTGGGCTCGGTGCCTAACTGTGCTCAGCACACTATTTTATTCTCCCACCATGCCCTAGTGGATGGTAGCGCAGGAAATACCGCCTGTCGGCACGTCGGCTCAAAAAAAATGTGAAAACCCCCATGTCGACCTTTTGACTATCGACCTAATGACCATGCTGACCTAAAGACCCTGTCGACCTAACCCATGTCGACCTAGACTCATGTGGACCTTCCTGCATGTCGACCTAGACTCACGTCGACCTATACTCATGTCAACCTAAATACATGTAGACCTAATGGTGTTGACCTAATGACTGCCGACCATCCCAATGACGTTTCCCAGGCAGATAATGAGGGCACACCTGTATATTTTAGGATGTCAGCTACACCAGAATAAAAAGTTGATAAAGTCTGCTCAAGCTTATGGAACTACAAGCACCAGCATGCTGTAACTGCCATGGCTCAATGTATCATTTAATTTAGGCTTGCTGACATTTGAAGTTCTAAAGACCTGCTTACAATGATATGTTTAACACATTACCCACCCTAGTGGTACCCAGGTCTGGCATCAGAAACGGTGGAGGATGGAACTGACAAAAAAAGCCTGGGATGTCATGCCCTCACACGTGCCTTGTCTCAATAAGAAAAACTTTATTCATTGTAGGAGGCAGGTGCTGACGAGCAGGGGCGCCGCTGACAGGTCAGCCAGGCCTTGGTAACATGGAGGAGCTTGGCCACTGGGCGGGGCCTCCAAGAGGGGCATGGCCACGCTCCCCATGAAAAAAAATAAACAAGAGGGGGAGAGAATGGACAAGCTGCAGCTGTCTCCCTCCCCAGCTTAGCACACGGCACTGAGAAGCATGTGCTGAGCTGGGGAGAGAGGCTGTGCTGCAGATGCAGCCTGTCACTCTCACCCCACTCTCTGGCTCCCTGCAATGATGGAAGGGGATGCAGGACCTGGGCCCCTCCAGCAGAACCGGGCCCGGGTAAAAAGTACTCCTCCCTCTCGACGACACTGCCCACAAGTGCCAGGCTAGCTGCCTGTCCCCGGACCCTTCAAGATCCTCCAGTCCTCGCAGTACATTGGTGTATCAATAATGGGTGCAAGCGGGTAAATCTACTAAGATGGGAGTTCTATTGAAGATGCAATGTTGCCTACAGCAACCAATCAGATTCAATCTATTATCTTCTAGAAGGTGCTAAATAAATAAGTAGTAGTATCTGATTGGTTGCTATGGGAAACATCCCATCTGCAATAGAACTCTCACCTTAGTAAATGTACTGTGCACACAGTCCCTCTCCTACCTTAACACACCCCTGCGTGCCCCGGGGAAAGGACCTCAAGCAGCCCACAGGGAGGGTGCCATGGTAATGAGCGAGGGGGTCACGGTAATGAGCGAGAGGGGTCACAGTAATGAGCGGGGGGTGTCACAGTAATGAGCGGGGGGTGTCACAGTAATGAGCGGGGGGGAGGGTTCATCACGGTAATGAGCCGGCCGGGGGGGGGGGCGTCACTTACCTGGCTACGGTGAGACACTGCTGGAGGCCACACACGCTGAAGCCGCTCAGTCCAGGGTGACGGCACCCGGAAGCGCCGGCGGCGGCCATTTTGACTGTGGGCACTGGGCAGTTGATTGCTGCGGCCGCGGGCACTAACCACTGTGGTAGTGCAGTCCAAGGCCCGTGGCCCAGCCAGGGTAAAGCGGTGGCCCAGACAGGGGAAAAGCGGCCAAATCAGCATCGGCCCACCGGGAAATGGCCCGTCTCCCGGTGGGCCAATCCGCCCCTGCATGGTGGTGTCTTACCTTGTTTGCATAATGTTCAAATTTTAAAATAAGCAAACTGTTAAAAAGAAATCTAAAAGTTTTATCCCTATTATTTCATGGTTGCACAGTATAGGGTAAGCAGTGGCCATGGGCCATACTGGGAGTTGTAGTTCCACACTGGTAGGAGAGTCACTGATTTTACCTGAGGGCCTGCAGTGCTGCAGCCCATAGGTTAAAGACTGCTACTGGTCACCAATTACCTAAGTCTATATAATGTGTTTCCTACTATGGAAATTGCCTTCATCTGAGGCTTTGACCTTTGTGTCGGAGGGGCGCTGCTCCCGGACAGGCTGCCTAGCCCGGATGAGGAGAGCTCCTGCTCTCCCAATGGGACTGCTTGCCCTGCGGATGACTGTCAGGTAGGACTTCCAATGAGAATTCACTGACATTCCCAGTGTAGCCAGTGCTGTCACAGACTACAACTGGCTCACCACAGGTGTGGACTTTATTGGGGGGCTGCAGCCTGGTACAAAGTCATGGTAGTCATATTCCCAATGGTTAGAATGCTGACAGTTAAAAACAGCTGCTAGATTTAAAATTCTACAGTGACACAAGGCTTTTTGGATTAGAAAAACCCCATGGTGGCTAAATATGTAAAGCACATCTTCTGATGCCCTGAGACCCAGGATTTGCATGTGCTTAGCCGCAGGGCAGTGTTTCTCTCTGCAGGTTACAACACTGGGTTATCTCAAATAATTGCTCTCTATAAAACTCATCATATCCATCTGTACCTTCCTGTATCATTGTGGCTGGGTTCTTGGAGGTAGGGGGCGTGGCTTAGTTATGTGACACCTGGTGCAGGTCCTAAAATTCTATGAAGATAATAAGGGGTGTGGCTTTATGACTGAACCCCCAAAGTGACTTTGGGGGTCCTTTAGATGCTAGCTGCCCCCGGAAACCAGTCATTCTGCAGAGCCAGCTTACAAAAGCCAGGTGCGCTTGTTACAATGTTACAGTGGTGCAGCACATTGCTACTGTCAACAGTGGTGCAGAGGGGTGGGGGCGGGCCCAGGTCTGCCTGGGGCCTCTAGGTGTCACATCCACACTCTCCCTAACATGCTTTTTCAAAAATAGGTCAGTATTACTATTATACTGTATGAGCATGGGCGTAAGCAGAACTTTGTAGGCCCCATAGCAGCATATTGAAGGGGCCCCTGTTTTACAACCCATAATAGCGCATTACTTAATTTTCTGAACCACAGTACAGGTCGAGTATCCCGTATCCGAATATCCGTTATCCGAATTATTCCGAAATACGGACATTCCAGAAAGTGGGAAAAAAATTTTTTTTTGCTAAAAACTCACTGGGGACATATGTAACAGCATCACTGGGGACATGATATGTAACTGGCACTATATATGTGCAAGACAATGATTGCTTGGCATTCAAATTCAGTGCTGAGATAGTACACACATTTTGTTTCACGTTTTGAAACCTTGTTTTTTGAACAATTAAAATATGTTTGTGTGTATTTTATGTGGTAATAAAATATATTTGTGTGTATATTATGTGTTTATACAGCATAAATGCAAGATACTTCAAAATACATCATTGAAATATTAAAATATTCCGAAATACGGAATAATCCGTTATCCAAAATTCTCCTGGTCCCGAGCATTTTGGATACGGGATACTCAACCTGTAGTGCCCTAGTAAATATTATATCACATAGTACTGCTCTGGTTTATTATATGAACCCTAGTTTACTTGTTACCATGTAGAGCTCCCAGTATACATTATGTCACACAGTGTCCCCAATTCAAATGATGACAACAGTTTCCCCCACTTTGTATTATGCCACATTACCATGTCCTGTGTTCACATTGTGCCATAGTGCTCTCCATTTCAAATTAGTCCATTTTTCAATGCCCCAGTTCACATTACGCCACATGATAGTGCCCCCATTTAATTTTGTGCCACATTACAGAGCCCTAGTTTATTTTATTCAAAATTGTAGTGCCCTCCGCATTACAATGAGCTCATCAGATTATGACACAGTACAAAAGAGGAAAATTGGTCGAACACAAGGTTCTATGGCATGTGCTATTGAAGATGATGTGTATTATTGTTGTGAAAAAAGTGTATTGAGTTATGGATAAAGGATTGGATGATCTATTACAATAAATTCAAAAATTTAATAAACTAAAAAATGTCAGTAATGATTAAAATACATACATTAAAAGAACATACTGGTACAAATGACAATTGATACACTCTGCATGTTGGACCTGTGTATAAAGTCCTGGGATGAAAAACTGTTGGATGGGTGAAATACAGTTAGTATTGTATAGGTACATTTACCACTCCAAAGCAACTGATGTAGGGAAGTTGATGTTGAGAGTCCTCCTGCCAGTTGGCTGAGTGGGGTATGGATGGACCAATGGTTTCCAATACTGGATCTCCTGGTTATTGTGGAGATTGATGGTTTACCCCAATGGATGGAGGTGGGGGGGGGTGGGGGATTTTCTCCTTGTTGTTTGCGGAGATGGAGGTTTACCCCAATGGGCTGGGAGGGTATATACTCTGTATGCTGGATCCTCTCTAGTAAGATGACCTTGGAATGAAGTTGTCAATTTCCACGGCCACTGGAGGTTTTCCAGTTGTGCTTCCAACAGTTTGAAGGAGATGATGGAGTGGTATTGTGTACAATATGAAAATATTGTATCCGCAGGTGATCGATGCAGTGTCCAACAGGGGCAGCAGTGGGGGTGGGGGTGAGTTCCAACGCGTTTCGCTGCTTACCCAGAGTGCAGCTTTAACAAGGATCCTTGTTTTCCATCGGGTTTGACTAGCCCGCTAGTGCAGCTGCTGTGATCAACCACACACTGGGGCAGATGTATTAAGCCTTAACAAGAGATAAATTCAAGGGTGATAAGGAGAGATAAACGTCCAGCCAATCAGCTCCTTACTGACTTTTTTCAAACACAGCCTGTACCATGGCAGTAAGCAGCTGATTGGCTGGACGTTTATCTCTTGCATTTATCTCTTGTTAATGTTTAAAACATCTGCCCCACATTGAGCACCCCCAGGTGAACACCCTATACAGTGTACACCTAACCTCGTGTTTCTCTATGACACAGTACAGTGGGCTCCAGTTCCAATGATGCAACATTACAGTCCCCCCCCCCCCGTAACATCTATAGTTATGACCATGTGTTTGAGGTCCAAAATAAGATGCTAATACCTATACAGATGCAACCACACCGGGCATGAAGCAACAATACAAAGGATGCAAACATTAAACATAGATGCTAACGAGAGTATGAAATACAGTCATTTTTTCCTTAATAAAAAAGCACGTTCTCCATAATGTTAATTTTATGGCAACATCTGTATATAAAGACATATCTTAAAAAAATACGGCAAGCGGGGCCAACACAAGACCGCCGTCTGTCCAGTCATATTTCTCCAGCCTTAATGATATGCTAATACAATGCTAAGTTTGTGGCCTAAAAGCTGTGATCTCAGGCGTAAAATCCGAAATCATGCAAGATACCCCCAAACGACGTTACTGCTAGCGCTAGTGGAAACATTGCAATTTTTCAAAAGAATAAACTGAATTATACCATTAGGAGAATGAACGTTCTGTTGCATGTTATTCTCGTGTTTGTGTCTAAAAGGCTTCGGGATAACAGAATAAAATGGGATACGGTCGTATTGTCGACCCGATTTAGGTCGACAGTCATTAGGTCGACACCGTTGGGTCGACAGGCAACAAGGTCGACTGGGTTCTAGGCTGACATGGATGAAGGTCAACAACTGCATTAGGTTGAATGGTTGACATGGGTTTTTTTCACTGTTTTTTGAGCCGACATGTGCCGACAGGCGGTATTTCATGCCCTACTATCCACTATGGTAAGGTGGGAGAATAAAATAGTGTGCCGAGCGCAGCAAGGCACCGTGCTCGAAGCATTGTGAATGAAGCGAGGGGCTGCGGTTTACTTATGGACTTGTGGAGTTGTGTCCATGTTGACTGTGTCGTCTTTCGGGTGAAAAAACAGTGAAAAAAACCCACGTCGACCTCGCAACCTTTCGACCTAACCCGTGCCGAACTAACACATTTGTCGACCTCCACCCCTGTCGACCTAGAACCCTGTTGACCTAGTTGTCTCGCCAATACAATCCACACCCGATAAAATGCGTCTGATTCTTCACACCCCAGGCCATAATGTGAGGAATCTCACCCCCTGATACTATTAAAATTTCATGGCTCTGCTGACACCTTTCAAGCTTTTGCTGCAAATTTAAATCATGTGGAAATGACAGATCAGACCATGGACCTAATTCTGGTCTGATTGCAAGCCCACGTGCGTTCGCACGAGGCCAATGTTTTTGCATTGCGCATGCGCATTTCTGTGTGCGTCCATGGCGACCAAACTGGTTGCTGGGTGCACACACCCTTGTGAACAGAGGGCGGGGGTGGCATGCTGGCTCATTAGCATATGGTAATACCCAGCGTTTCATGGGCAATCCCATGAGAACGATGGTCATTCTCATGCTAATGAGGCCATGACGGACATGCGGGGGGAGTGCAGCTGACATCACCGGATGTCAGCTGCCCGCCCACTTCCCCCCGAGCATACACACATACGTAAGGTTGCTCAGACCATCGAAAGATGTGGGAGGGTCCCGGTGGCATGCGGATAGATGTTTATGTAAAACATCCATTCACAGTCAGTGCGAACGTACGCGTCCGGCGTACCACCATTCTCAAGGTGGGATCTGGGTCACTCGCAAGGATGCGAATGAACCAGAATAACCCCCCATGACCTCACACTCTATCTTCTTTAGATTTCCATACAGTAACTCCTTATAAAGACAGAAAGGGAATAACATCATTGTGGGTGGGGGGCAGGCACACGAAAATGATAGTGGCTTCTGGCAGTGGTGTAACTAATAATTCTGCGCCCCCCTGCCGAAAATGCAGGGGGGTGCCCCCCTTAGGGTAAACCGTTACCTCAGCCGCGGCCGCGATTGTGCTGCCAGTGGAGGGGATCCGTCTCCACTTGTTCCCATCTCTCCCGGCTACTGCTGCTAATGAAAAGTGACACTTGGAAAATGGCTGCCCCCATACAGCAGACGAAAAACTGTCTGCAGTATGGGGGCAGCCATTTTCAGAGTGTCACTTTTTGTATTAGCAGCGCTGCAGCAGTAGCCGGGAGAGCCGGGACCCGGCACAGGCGCTGGCAGCAGAAGGCAAAGCAGTGAGTAATAATAGTCCCGCAGACCCGCCGGCGCCCACACCCCCTCAGCGCCTCCCCACCACCGCGGGGGCTGCGGGACTATAGTTTCGCTGCTTACCCAGAGTGCAGCTTTATCAAGGATCCTTGTTTTCCATCGGGTTTGACTAGCCCGCTAGTGCAGCTGCTGTGATCAACCACACACTGGGGCAGATGTATTAAGCCTTAACAAGAGATAAATTCAAGGGTGATGGAGAGATAAACGTCCAGCCAATCAGCTCCTTACTGACTTTTTTCAAACACCTGGCAGTAAGCAGCTGATTGGCTGGACGTTTATCTCTCCTTATCACCCTTGCATTTATCTCTTGTTAAGGTTTAATACATCTGCCCCATATTGAGCACCCCCAGGTGAACACCCTTGACAGGGTATTGTCTAATCGCTGTGCCCATATATCCACCCAAAAATGACACAACTCTCCTGTTGGATAAAATTGGCCACAGCGGCCATCTTTATTGAAACAATACAAGTTTAACAATAACCAAAACATTCCCCACAGAGGTGGTCCCCGAGGCCCTCAATAAATCTATCCACACGTTCAAGCACTTCCAGGAGTTCTTACCCCCAGCCGATAGCGATTGGCTCGAGGGCACCAATTGTCAACACCCAGTGCTCATTACTTAACCTCACCCAGGGGAGTCCAGCCCCCTCATGGGGCCCTCCCCGCCGCATAATTAAGCCTCAATGCCACTAACCTCGAGGACCCCCCTCCGCACAGGCCACTGTGACAAAAAGACATGCTATCAATTATTTTACCTAAAATCGTCTAAAAATAGGGAGGGTGGGTGGGAGCTGTTGAAAAAATTCTCCCAGTGACCCCTATTTCCCGCCTGAACCCTGCTTATAAACCCTTACAACACCCCGTTAAGCCCCTCCCCCTATGACCCTCTCCTTAGACACCCCTTCTATGACTATCCTGCTAATCAGCTCCCTACAAACCCTGTCAGGGGATCCTACCCCTAGGCTTTGCCTCAAGTCCGGCTCCTACATGACAGGGTATTGTCTAATCGCTGTGCCCATATATCCACCCAAAAATGACACAACTCTCCTGTTGGATAAAATTGGCCACAGCGGCCATCTTTATTGAAACAATACAAGTTTAACAATAACCAAAACATTCCCCACGGAGGTGGTCCCCGAGGCCCTCAATAAATCTATCCACACGTTCAAGCACTTCCAGGAGCTCTTACCCCCAGCCGATAGCGATTGGCTCGAGGGCACCAATTGTCAACACCCAGTGCTCATTACTTAACCTCACCCAGGGGAGTCCAGCCCCCTCATGGGGCCCTCCCCGCCGCATAATTAAGCCTCAATGCCACTAACCTCGAGGACCCCCCTCCGCCACCAAGCACGGGATTAAACCCTTAACCCCGTGCGCCCCCCCCCACATCCGGAACGCTGTTTCAACTCCTTCTTGTATTCCCAAAGACCAAATATCTATCCCAACAGCATTCAGGTGCACACCGTCCCCTCTCCAAAATGCCCCGGAACCAGACTCCATTTCCCTGTGCCTCACCACCACAGCCCCGTTTCTGGCCATAAAGCGCCCAATCGCCCTGTTAACTTTAATCCGTGCCTTATTGAGCTTGTCAGCCGACCTTGCATCCCTCCAATATTGGCGTGGCACAATGTCCGACCAAACCGTGATCACTCCCGGAAACATCGCCCATAAACGCAGGAGATCAAACTTGATATCCCGTATCAACTCCCTGAATGGTCTACCCCCAAGGTCGTTACCACCTACATGCAACACTAATATGTCGGGAGCCCTATCGAGCCGAACGAAACGGTGAAATTCCTGCAACACTCCACTCCATACCATACCGCGCTTCCCCAGCCAGCGGACCAATGCCTCCTCTCTATCCAAACCCAGCTGACGGCCGTTCGGTCTGACATCCGCCCGTAAAGCTCCCCAAAAGACATATGAATGTCCTAAAATCCAAATCAGGCACGGAAACTGCCCTAAAACAGAAAAAACACGCAGTCAACCTCAACAATCCCCTAAGCGAACATAAGAACGAAAACGAGACGATTCCCACCGCCCAATACGCTTAATTAACTCATCACCAAACCCCATTCTAGCAGCCTCAGTTGCGGCCCCAATACGGAAAGTGTGACCAGCATATTCCTCCCCCTTGAGGCCCAACGTCCGCAGGACTGCTCTAAACACACTCGTGAACTGGAACCGTGACAAAAAAGACCCATGACAGGGTATTGTCTAATCGCTGTGCCCAATTATCCCCCCACAAATGACATAACTCTCTTGTTGGATAAAATTGGCCACAGCAGCCATCTTTATTGAAACAATACAAAATTAACAATAATCAAAACATTCCCCACGGAAGGTGGTCCCCGAGGCCCTCAATAAATCAATCCACACCTCTAAGCACTTCCAGGAGTTGTTACCCCCAGCCGATAGCGATTGGCTCGAGGGCACCAATTGTCAACACCCAGTGCTCATTAATTAGCCTCACCCAGGGGAGTCCAGCCCCCTCATGGGGCCCTCCCCGCCGCATAATTAAGCCTCAATGCCACCAACCTCGAGGACCCCCCTCCGCACAGGCCACTGTGACAAAAGACAACCTATCAATAATTCTTCCTAAAAATTATAAAATTAGGGAGGGTGGGTGGGAGCTGTTCAGAAAAATCTCCCAGTGACCCCTATTTCCTGCCTGCACTCTGCTTATATACCCTTACTACACCCCGTTAAGCCCCTCCCCCTATGACCCTCTCCTTAGACACCCCTTCTATGACTGTCCAGCTAGTCAGCTCCCTACAAACCCTGTCAGGGGAGCCTACCCCCAGGCTTTGCCTCCAGTCCGGCTCCTACATGACAGGGTATTGTCTAATCGCTGTGCCCAATTATCCCCCCACAAATGACATAACTCTCTTGTTGGATAAAATTGGCCACAGCAGCCATCTTTATTGAAACAATACAAAATTAACAATAATCAAAACATTCCCCACGGAAGGTGGTCCCCGAGGCCCTTAATAAATCAATCCACACCTCTAAGCACTTCCAGGAGTTGTTACCCCCAGCCGATAGCGATTGGCTCGAGGGCACCAATTGTCAACACCCAGTGCTCATTAATTAGCCTCACCCAGGGGAGTCCAGCCCCCTCATGGGGCCCTCCCCGCCGCATAATTAAGCCTCAATGCCACCAACCTCGAGGACCCCCCTCCGCCACCAAGCACGGGGTTAAGCCCTTGACCCCGGGCGACCCCCCACATCCGGAACGCTGTTTCTATCCCTTCCTGTAGTCCCAAGGACCAAACATCGATCCCTACAGCGTTCAAATGCACACCGTCTCCTCTCCAAAAAGCACTGGCACCAGACTCAAGTTCCCTGTGCCTCACCACCACCGCGCCGTTTCTAGCCATAAAACGCCCAATTGCCCTGTTGACTTTTATCCGTGCCTTATTGATCTTGTCAGCCGACCTTGCATCCCTCCAATAACGGCGCGGCACAATATCCGACCAAACTGTGATCACCTCTGGAAACATTGCCCATAAACGTAGGAGATCAAACTTGATATCCCGTATCAACTCCCTAAATGGTCTGCTCCCAAGGTCATTCCCTCCCACGTGCAACACTAATATGTCGGGAGCCCTATCGAGCCGAACAAAACGGTGAAATTCCTGTAACATTCCACTCCATACCATACCGCGCTTCCCCAGCCATCGAACCACTGCCTCCTCTCTATCCAAACCTAGCTGGCGGCCGTTCGGTCTGACATCAGCCCGCAAAGCTCCCCAAAAGACATATGAATGTCCTAAAATCCAAATCAGGCACGGGGGATGCCCTAAAATTAGAAAGAACACAATCAGCCTCAACAATCCCCTAAACGAACATATGAACGAAAACGAGACGATTCCCATCGCCCAATGCGCTTAATCAGCTCATCTCCCAAACCCATCCTAGCAGCCTCAGTTGCGGCCCCGATGCGGAAAGAGTGACCCGCGTATTCCTCCCCCTTGAGGCCCAACGTCCGCAGGACTGCTCTAAACACGCTTGTGAACTGGAACCGTGATAAAAAGGACCCATTCGCATGCATCAGCAAAGGATCCCTTTCTCTGCCCACTCTGACTTCCTTAAATATCCTCAGCCGTGCTACCGGGCACATATCTGAGCCCGGTACAGAGAAGAGAACTACCTTCTTCCCCCTCCCTAATTGATCCGTCTTAGACCTCCTCACCACTAGCTCCACCCTATCCGAGTATAAATCCACATCCTCCCCTAACAAACCTCCCGGCCTGGAGACGCTTGGACTCACGAGTTCACCAATCCGCAGTGCCCCGAAGAAGGCAAGCGAAAAGGCTACCCCGAACAACCTTTCCTCGAAATTGGAACTACAGACCTCACCCAACTTCCTGCCCATATTCTGCAACAACTGGAAGGACACCGGCCTTCTCTGATCCTGTACTACATGTCCTTTTCTCCAGCCTTTTAAAGCCTGCGCAATCAGGAAATTCTTTGTGACATCAGGCCTCCCACCTGCACGAAACCCAAAAGCTAAGCCCGCCATACAGCGCGTGATCTTAGCCACTGACCAACCAATCTCCTTACAATGGCCTATGTATAGCAAGACAGCCAACTCGTCATCATCCTCTTTCAAACCTACTACCTCACGCCATTCTAACCAGCTCCGCCATTCCTGGTTGTATGCCGACCATGTATTTGGGGCCAAGGATTCCCTGATGAGCTGATCGACTACCCGTCCAGCAGAGCCCAGAGCCGACTCGGGAACCCGGTCCCCTCCCTGTCCGCCTCTGGCGCCAACTCCCGGAATCGTTCCCACTGTGAACGAGATAAAGAATCCGCAATGCCGTTAGAGACACCGGGAACGTGCCTAGCCACAACCCACAAATTCAAAGCCAGACATTCCAATACCAACTGCTGCAAAATAGTAACCACCGGAGGTGAAGATGCCGACAATTGATTAATAGCCATAACCACCCCCAAATTATCGCAGTAAAAACAAATCTTCCTATCGCGGAACAGCTCACCCCAAACGACAACTGCAACCAAAATAGGAAACAATTCCAACAATGCTAAATTTTTAACCAAGCCTCTCTGCACCCAGGACTCCGGCCACCGGCCCACACACCAATGTCCCTGGCAATAAGCCCCAAAACCGCCACTCCCAGCGGCGTCTGTGAAAAGGTCTAGCTCTGTAGCCACGCACGTGTCTGACATCCACAACGCCCTGCCATTAAAGGTTTCCAGAAAAGATGCCCACACCCGCAAGTCCCCTTTCAACTCACTACCTAATCTGACAAAATGATGAGGAAGAACCACCCCTGCTGTCGCTGCTGCCAGCCTCCTGCTGAAAATGCGGCCCATCGGCATAATGCGACACGCAAAATTCAACTTACCCAGCAAGGACTGTAATTCCCTCAATCTGATTTTCTTCAACAGCAACGCCCTCCCTACCTCGGCCTTCAAACCCAGCGTCTTTTCTTCAGGCAAGCGACACTCCATATTCACAGTATCAATGACAATACCCAAAAAACTGATCACAGTCGCAGGGCCCTCCGTCTTTCCCGGAGCAAGCGGGACCCCAAAGTCTGCCGACACCCTTTCAACAGTCCTCAACAATAAATCACATACACCGGTCCCCCCGGGACCAATACATAAAAAATCATCTAGGTAATGAATAACTGAACTGCACCTAGAGACATCCTTAACCACCCACTCCAAAAAGGAACTAAAGGCCTCAAAATAAGCACACGACAAGGAGCACCCCATCGGTAAACAACGATCAACAAAAAACTCCCCATCCCAACAACATCCCAACAAGCGCAAACTGGTTGGATGAACAGGCAGCAACCGGAATGCCGATTCAATATCAGTCTTTGCCAACATGGCCCCTTTCCCAAACCGCTTCACCCACTTAACTGCCGCATCAAAGGATGTATAAACCACCGAGCAGATGTCGGGGTCAATGCCATCATTGACCGACGCCCCTTTTGGGAAGGATAAATGGTGTATCAGACGAAACTTGTTCGCCTCCTTTTTTGGCACCACCCCCAACGGAGAGACTATCAAATCTGGCCACGGTGCCGCCCTAAACGGTCCAGCCATACGACCCAGCTGCACCTCCTTAAACAGTTTTTCCTGCACCACTTCAGGATGCTCCCTAGCAGACTTCAAATTCCTCCTAAAACTTCCTGACACCTGCACGTCAGAAGGTATCTTAAAACCTTCCTTAAACCCCTCCTCCAACAAGGCGGCTGTCCGCTGGTCAGGATACCTACGCAGATAACCCAGCATCCTTTCCAGCCGAACTGGTGTCGCCCCCTTTTGAACTACTGGCTCGGGACTTCCCTCTGAAGCATTTATTTGCCCCATGGTTCCCTCCACATGATGAACATTCATGCTTGAATTTGCATTTTGCTCCAAACCGGCATGATCCGTCGTTGAAGGCAAAGCAGAGTCCCTTCTGCATGGCCGTCCCGCTTGTGGCCTCTCTCGGCCCCCCCCCCCATCCCCACGAAAGGGCTGCCCACTTTTTATGGGGGCCGTTACCTTTAACCATAAAGCAATATCCTTATGATCCCAACGAATGTTGGGGCGAACCGCCTTCCTCTGCCTAAACTGCTCATCATACCTGAGCCAGGCCATGCCCCCGTACACACGGTATGCCTCTCCTATCGCATCCATGTAACAGAATAGGCCTGAACAATTGTCAGGTGCCTTCTCCCCAATCACACTAGCTAAAATAGCAAATGTCTGTAACCAATTTGTGAATGACCGCGGTATCAGCCGATACCGCCGCCGTTCCTCCTCCTCCTTTTTCTCCTCCTTGCGGGGCCTATCCAGGTTAAAACGCTCTAAGGGTAGTAATGAAAATATATCCACATATTCCCCTTTCCAAATCTTCTCCCTCACCTCCTGCTTCAGGTGGGCCCCCAATGGCCCCTCAAAACATACATACACCTCCCCTTTCGCAGTGTCACTAAGCCTCCCACTCTCATCCTGCGTCACCGCACTGCCCCCTTCAGCCCCTGCCCTGCTGCTGCTTTGCTCCCCGCCGGATACCAGCACCACGCTGCTCCCCGGCACCCCACTGCTAACCGGCACCCCACTGCTAACCGTCACCCCACTGCTAACCGGCACCCCACTGCTAACAGGCACACTATTACTGACCGGCACACTAATGCTAGCTGGTGTACCCGAATTCTGCGGTGCCCATGCTGCCGCCGGGGACGGCCCCGCCCCCTGCCGCAAACCCACCAGCCAATCTGCAAAACCACTCAATAATTCGGTAAAGCCCCTACTCATTTCCCCCTGGGGGGCTAACCCCCCCCCCCTGACTTTGTGCTAAAGCAGTAATAGACATAGAGACAGACTCACCAGGCTGCCTGGGGGCTGTGAACCCAGCAGCCGCAGGTCCAGTGTCCTGACGGGTCCCAGATAAAGAAGGACCAGGTATCTCTCCATCGTCTGCTGACGCTGCCATCTCTCTTCTCCTGTCATCCCGACCTTCAGGTATAGCACCAGCCGGCGTGACCGCGTTGGAGGCGGAGCCAGCTGTGCGTCTCTCGCTCCGTGTACCAGGCCTGCGGTCCGCAGCCTGTACTTCTGCCCCCCTGGCACGACTCACCCCGCGCTGGGCAGCAGCATGCCCCGCATGCCCCGCCGCTCCAGGTCCAGACCCACGTGACGCCGGATCTTCTTGCACGTGGGGAGGGTTCCCCCCGCGCGGAGGGTTCCGCCTGCATGGTGGATTCCTCCCAGACCTGGTCCTGCGGGCGGAAGGTGCCCGGCCCGCAGCCTGGCCTGGAGGGTCCCTGACGGGGCTCCTAGAACGGCGCTGAACCCTGGGGGACACGGATGGGCTGAAGCGCTCCGGAGGCCTGGACCTCCGAGGCCGTGCGCCCGCTGGAGCAGCCTCCTGCGTTGCTGCTCCCAGTCCCCCCAGCAGACCTGACATCTGCTGCTGCAGCCACTCTGTCCCTCTGGTGCCTGCTGCCTCCCTGAGGGCAGCCAGCGCTGCAGATACCTCAGCATCAGCGTTTGGGGAAGCCATGGGAGATGCAGTGCTGCTTAGCTGTTCAGAAAAATCTCCCAGTGACCCCTATTTCCTGCCTGCACTCTGCTTATATACCCTTACTACACCCCGTTAAGCCCCTCCCCCTATGACCCTCTCCTTAGACACCCCTTCTATGACTGTCCAGCTAGTCAGCTCCCTACAAACCCTGTCAGGGGAGCCTACCCCCAGGCTTTGCCTCCAGTCCGGCTCCTACATTAGCATGCACCAACAAAGGATCACTTCCCCTGCCCACTCTGACTTCCTTAAACCTCCTTAGCCGCGTCACCGGGCACATATTCGACCCTGGTACTGAGAAGAGAACTACCCTCTTCCCCCTCCCTAACTGATCCGTCTTTGACCTCCTCAACAATAGCTCCACCCTATCCGAGTATAAATCTACATCCTCCGCCAACAAGCACCCTGGCCTCGACACACTTGGACTCACGAGCTCACCTATCCGCAATGCGCCGAAGAAGGCAAGCGAGAAGGCCACTCCAAACAACCGTTCCTCGAAATTGGAACTACAAACCGCCCCTAACTTCAAGCCCATATTCTGCAACAACTGAAAGGAAACCGGCCTTCTCTGATCCTGAACCACATGGCCTCTCCTCCAACCTTTCAATGCTTGCGCAATCAGGAAATTCTTAGTGACATCCGGCCTACCGCCAGCACGAAACCCAAAAGCCAAGCCCGCCATGCAGCGCGTGATTTTTGCCACTGACCAACCAATCTCTTTACAATGGCCTATATATAACAAAACGGCCAACTCATCGTCATCCTCCTTCAAACCTACTACCTCACGCCATTCCAACCAGCTCCGCCAGTCCTGATTATACGTCGACCATGTATTCGGGGCCAAAGATTCCCTGATGAGCTGGTCAACTACCCGTCCAGCAGATCCCAAAGCCGACTCGGGAACCCGGTCCCCTCCCTGTCCGCCTCTGGCGCCAACTCCCGGAAACGCACTGTGAACGAGATAAAGAATCCGCAATACCGTTAGAGGCACCGGGGACGTGCCTCGCCACCACCCACAAATTCAACGCCAGGCATTCCAATACTAACTGCTGCAAAATAGTGACCACTGGCGGTGAAGATGCCGACAATTGGTTAATGGCCAGGACAACCCCTAAATTATCGCAGTGAAAACAAATCTTCCTATTGCGGAACAACTCCCCCCAAACCACTACTGCAACCAAAATAGGAAACAACTCCAACAATGCCAAGTTCTTTACCATGCCCCTCTGCACCCAAGACTCGGGCCACCGGCCTACACACCAATGTCCCTGGCAATATGCCCCAAAACCGCCACTCCCGGCCGCGTCTGTGAAGAGGTCTAGCTCCGTGGCCACGCATGTGTCCGACATCCACAAAGCTCTGCCGTTAAAAGCCTCCAAAAATGTTGCCCATACCCGCAAGTCTCCTTTCAATTCACTACCTAATCTGACAAAATGATGAGGAAGAACCACCCCTGCCGTCGCTGCTGCCAGCCTCCTGCTGAATATGCGGCCCATAGGCATAATGCGACACGCGAAGTTCAATTTACCCAGCAAGGACTGTAAGTCCCGCAATCTAATTTTCTTCACCAGCAATGCCCTCCCTACCTCAGCCTTCAAACCCAGCAATTTCTCCTCGGGCAAGCGGCACTCCATATTCTCAGTATCAATGACAATACCCAAAAAACTGATCACTGTCGCAGGGCCCTCTGTCTTGCCAGGTGCAAGAGGGACCCCAAAGTCTGCCGCCACCCTTTCAACCGTCCTCAACAACAAGTCACATACCCCAGTCCCCCCAGGACCAATACATAAGAAGTCATCCAGGTAATGAATAACTGAACTGCACCCAGAGACATCCCTAACCACCCACTCCAGAAAGGAACTAAAGGCCTCAAAATAAGCACACGACAAGGAGCAACCCATCGGTAAACATCGATCAACAAAAAACTCCCCGTCCCAACAACATCCTAACAAACGCAAACTAGCTGGGTGAACCGGCAGCAAACGAAATGCCGATTCAATATCAGTTTTTGCCAACCGGGCCCCTTTCCCAAACCGCTTCACCCACTGAACAGCCGCGTCAAACGATGTATAAACCACCGAGCAGATGTCGGGGTCAATGCCATCATTGACCGACGCCCCTTTTGGAAAAGATAAATGATGTATAAGACGAAACTTGTTCGCCTCCTTCTTTGGCACCACCCCCAATGGTGAGACTATCAAATCTGGCCATGGTGGCGACCCAAATGGTCCCGCCATACGACCCAGCTGTACCTCCTTAAACAATTTATCCCGAACCACGTCTGGGTGTTCCCTTGCAGACTTCAAATTCCTCCTAAAAACCCCTGAAACCCGCACGTCGGAAGGTATCTTAAAACCTTCCTTAAACCCCTCCTCCAACAACGCGGCTGTCTGCTGGTCGGGATATCTATGTAGATAGCCCAGCATCCTTACCAGTCGAACCGGCGTCTCCCCCTTTTGAATTACCGTCCCGTGACTTCCCCCTGAAGCATTTGTTTGCACCATGGGTCCCTCCACACGAGGAACATTCATGCTTGAATTTGCATTTTGCCTCAAACCGGCATGACCCGTCGTTGAAGGCAAAACAGAGTCCCTTCTGCATGGCCGTCCCGTTTGTGGCCTCCCTCGGCCCCCCCCCGTCCCCACGAAAGGGCTGCCCGCTTTTCATGGGAGCCGTCACCTTTAACCATAAAGCAATATCCTTATGGTCCCAACGTATGTTAGGGCGCACCGCCTTCCTCTGTCTAAACTGTTCATCATACCGGAGCCAGGCCAGGCCCCCATACACCCGGTGCGCCTCCCCTATCGCATCCATGTAACAAAACAAACCTGAACAATTGTCAGGTGCCTTTTCCCCAATCACACTAGCTAAAATGGCAAATGCTTGTAGCCAGTTCGTGAATGACCGCGGTATCAGCCGATACCGCCGACGCTCCTCCTCCTCCTTCTTCTTTACGGGGCCTCTTTACGGGGCCTATCCAGATTAAAACGCTCCAAAGGGAGCAGTGAAAATATATCCACGTATTCCCCTTTCCAAATCTTCTCCCTCACTTCTTGCTTCAGGTGGGCCCCTAACGGCCCCTCAAAACAGACATACACCTCCCCTTTTGCAGTGTCACTAAGCCTCCCACTATCTTCCTGCGACTCCCCACTGCTCCCTTGTGCCCCTGCACTACTGCTGCTTTGCCCACTGCCGGCCGCCGGCACCCCGCTGCTAGCCGACACCCCACTGCTAACCGGCACACTACTGCTGACTACCACGCTACTGCTGGCCGGTGTGCCCGCATTCTGCGGCACCCACGCCGCCGCCGGGACGGCCCCGCCCCCTGCCGCAAAACAGCCAACCAATCTGCAAAACCACTCAACAATTCAGTAAAACCCCTGCTCATCTCCCCTTGGAGGGCTAACCCTCCCCCCCCCTGACTCTGCGCTAAAGCATTAACAGACATAGAGACAGACTCACCAGGCTGCCTAGGGGCTGTGAACCCAGCAGCCGCAGATCCAGCGTCCTGACGGGCCCAGTCAATGTGGAAGGACCAGGTACTTCTCCATCATCTGCTGCTGGCGGCATCTCCCTTCTCCTGTCATCGCGACCCTCAGGTACAGCGCCAGCCGGCATGACCTCACTGGAGGCGGAGCCAGATGAGCGCCGCTCGCTCCGTGTACCAGGCCTGCGTTCCTCAGCCCGTACGTCTGCCCCCCTGGCACGACTCACCCCGCGCTGGGCAGCGGCATGCGCAGCATGCCCCGCCGTTCCAGGTCCAGCACCCCGCACCGCCCGGATCTTCATGCACGGGGGGGGGATCCCCCCCGCGCGGAGGGTTCCGCCTGCTAACTGGATTCCTCCCAGACCTGGTCCTGCGGGCGGAAGGTGCTCGGCCCGCAGCCAGGCCTGGAGGGTCCCTGACGGGGCTCCGTGAACGGCGCTGAACCCTGGGGGACACCGATGGGCTGAAGCGCTCCGGAGGCCTAGACCTCCGAGGCCGTGCGCCCGCTGAAGCAGCCTCTTGCATTGCTGCTCCAAGTCCCCCAGCAAACTGGACATCTGCTGCTGCAGCCATTCAGCCCCTCTAGTGCCCGCTGCCTCCCTAAGGGCAGCAAGCGCAGCGGATACCTCCGCATCAGCGTCGCCTGGGGAAGCCATGGGAGATGCCATGGCTGCTTAGCTGTTGAAAAAATTCTCCCAGTGACCCCTATTTCCCGCCTGAACCCTGCTTATAAACCCTTACAACACCCCGTTAAGCCCCTCCCCCTATGACCCTCTCCTTAGACACCCCTTCTATGACTATCCTGCTAATCAGCTCCCTACAAACCCTGTCAGGGGATCCTACCCCTAGGCTTTGCCTCAAGTCCGGCTCCTACAATACGGTGTACACCTAACCTCGTGTTTCTCTATGACACAGTACAGTGGGACTCCAGTTCCAATGATGCAACATTACAGTCCCCCCCCCCCCCCCCCCCGTAACATCTATAGTTATGCCCATGTGTTTGAGGTCCAAAATAAGATGCTAATACCTATACAGATGCAACCACACCAGGCATGAAGCAACAATACAAAGGATGCAAACATTAAACATAGATGCTAACGAGAGTATCAAATACAGTCATTTTTTCCTTAATAAAAAAGCACGTTCTCCATAATGTTAATTTTATGGCAACATCTGTATATAAAGACATATCTTAAAAAAATACGGCAAGCGGGGCCAACACAAGACCGCCGTCTGTCCAGTCATATTTCTCCAGCCTTAACGATATGCTAATACAATGCTAAGTTTGTGGCCTAAAGCTGTGATCTCAGGCGTAAAATCCGAAATCATGCAAGATACCCCCAAACGACGTTACTGCTAGCGCTAGTGGAAACATTGCAATTTTTCAAAAGAATAAACTGAATTATACCATTAGGAGAATTAACGTTCTGTTGCATGTTATTCTCGTGTTTGTGTCTAAAAGGCTTCGGGATAACAGAATAAAATGGGATATGGTCGTATTATCGACCTGATTTAGGTCGACAGTCATTAGGTCGACACCGTTGGGTTGACAGGCAACAAGGTCGACTGGGTTCTAGGTTGACATGGATGAAGGTCGACAACTGCATAAGGTCAAATGGTCGACATGGGTTTTTCACAGTTTTTTGACCCGACGTGCCGACAGGCAGTATTTCATGCCCTACTATCAAGTAGCGCGTGGTGGGAGAATAAAATAGTGTGCCGAGCGCAGCGAGGCACCGTGCTCGAAGCATTGCGAATGAAGCGAGGGGCTGCGGTTTACTTATGGACTTGTGTCCATGTTGACTGTGTCGTCATTCGGGTGAAAAAACAGTGAAAAAAAAACCCACGTCGACCTCGCAACCTTTCAAACTAACCCGTGCCGAACTAACACATTTGTCGACCTAAACCCATGTCGACCTCATCCCCTGTCGACCTAGAACCCTGTTGACCTAGTTGTCTCACCAATACAATCCACACCCGATAAAATGCGTCTGATTCTTCACACCCCAGGCCATAATGTGAGGAATCTCACCCCCTGATACTATTAAAATTTCATGGCTCTGCTGACACCTTTCAAGCTTTTGCTGCAAATTTAAATCATGTGGAAATGACAGATCAGACCATGGACCTAATTCTGGTCTGATTGCAAGCCCACGTGCGTTCGCACGAGGCCAATGTTTTTGCATTGCGCATGCGCATTTCTGTGTGCGTCCATGGCGACCAAACTGGTTGCTGGGTGCACACACCCTTGTGAACAGAGGGCGGGGGTGGCATGCTGGCTCATTAGCATATGGTAATACCCAGCGTTTCATGGGCAATCCCATGAGAACGATGGTCATTCTCATGCTAATGAGGCCATGACGGACATGCGGGGGGAGTGCAGCTGACATCACCGGATGTCAGCTGCCCGCCCACTTCCCCCCGAGCATACACACATACGTAAGGTTGCTCAGACCATCGAAAGATGTGGGAGGGTCCCGGTGGCATGCGGATAGATGTTTATGTAAAACATCCATTCACAGTCAGTGCGAACGTACGCGTCCGGCGTACCACCATTCTCAAGGTGGGATCTGGGTCACTCGCAAGGATGCGAATGAACCAGAATAACCCCCATGACCTCACACTCTATCTTCTTTAGATTTCCATACAGTAACTCCTTATAAAGACAGAAAGGGAATAACATCATTGTGGGTGGGGGGCAGGCACACGAAAATGATAGTGGCTTCTGGCAGTGGTGTAACTAATAATTCTGCGCCCCCCTGCCGAAAATGCAGGGGGGTGCCCCCCTTAGGGTAAACACCCCCCCCCCCCCCGCCCACCCCCGCCACCCCACGTGCGGCCGTTACCTCAGCCGCGGCCGCGATTGTGCTGCCAGTGGAGGGGATCCGTCTCCACTTGTTCCCATCTCTCCCGGCTACTGCTGCTAATGAAAAGTGACACTTGGAAAATGGCTGCCCCCATACAGCAGACGAAAAACTGTCTGCAGTATGGGGGCAGCCATTTTCCGAGTGTTACTTTTTGTATTAGCAGCGCTGCAGCAGTAGCCGGGAGAGCCGGGACCCGGCACAGGCGCTGGCAGCAGAAGGCAAAGCAGTGAGTAATAATAGTCCCGCAGACCCGCCGGCGCCCACACCCCCTCAGCGCCTCCCCACCACCGCGGGGGCTGCGGGACTAAAGTTTCGCTGCTTACCCAGAGTGCAGCTTTATCAAGGATCCTTGTTTTCCATCGGGTTTGACTAGCCCGCTAGTGCAGCTGCTGTGATCAACCACACACTGGGGCAGATGTATTAAGCCTTAACAAGAGATAAATTCAAGGGTGATAAGGAGAGATAAACGTCCAGCCAATCAGCTCCTTACTGACTTTTTTTCAAACACAGCCTGTACCATGGCAGTAAGCAGCTGATTGGCTGGACGTTTATCTCTTGCATTTATCTCTTGTTAAGGTTTAATACATCTGCCCCATATTGAGCACCCCCAGGTGAACACCCTATACAGTGTACACCTAACCTCTTGTTTCTCTATGACACAGTACAGTGGGCTCCAGTTCCAATGATGCAACATTACAGTCCCCCCCCCCCCCCCCCCCCCCGTAACATCTATAGTTATGCCCATGTGTTTGAGGTCCATAATAAGATGCTAATACCTATACAGATGCAACCACACCAGGCATGAAGCAACAATACAAAGGATGCAAACATTAAACATAGATGCTAACGAGAGTATGAAATACAGTCATTTTTTCCTTAATAAAAAAGCACGTTCTCCATAATGTTAATTTTATGGCAACATCTGTATATAAAGACATATCTTAAAAAAATACGGCAAGCGGGGCCAACACAAGACCGCCGTCTGTCCAGTCATATTTCTCCAGCCTTAACGATATGCTAATACAATGCTAAGTTTGTGGCCTAAAAGCTGTGATCTCAGGCGTAAAATCCGAAATCATGCAAGATACCCCCAAACGACGTTACTGCTAGCGCTAGTGGAAACATTGCAATTTTTCAAAAGAATAAACTGAATTATACCATTAGGAGAATGAACGTTCTGTTGCATGTTATTCTCGTGTTTGTGTCTAAAAGGCTTCGGGATAACAGAATAAAATGGGATATGGTCGTATTATCGACCTGATTTAGGTCGACAGTCATTAGGTCGACACCGTTGGGTTGACAGGCAACAAGGTCGACTGGGTTCTAGGTTGACATGGATGAAGGTCGACAACTGCATTAGGTCAAATGGTCGACATGGGTTTTTCACAGTTTTTTGACCCGACATGTGCCGACAGGCAGTATTTCATGCCCTACTATCCACTAGGGCGTGGTGGGAGAATAAAATAGTGTGCCGAGCGCAGCAAGGCACCGTGCTCGAAGCATTGCGAATGAAGCGAGGGGCTGCGGTTTACTTATGGACTTGTGGACTTGTGTCCATGTTGACTGTGTCGTCATTCGGGTGAAAAAACAGTGAAAAAAAACCCACGTCGACCTCGCAACCTTTCGACCTAACCCGTGCCGAACTAACGCATTTGTCAACCTAAACCAATGTCGACCTCAACCCCTGTCGACCTCCACCCCTGTCGACCTAGAACCCTGTTGACCTAGTTTTCTCGCCAATACAATCCACACCCGATAAAATGCGTCTGATTCTTCACACCCCAGGCCATAATGTGAGGAATCTCACCCCCTGATACTATTAAAATTTCATGGCTCTGCTAACACCTTTCAAGCTTTTGCAGCAAATTTAAATCATGTGAAAATGACAGATCAGACCATGGACCTAATTCTGGTCCGATTGCAAGCCCACGTGCGTTCGCACGGGGCCAATGTTTTTGCATTGCGCATGCGCATTTCTGTGTGCGTCCATGGCGACCAAACTGGTTGCTGGGTGCACACACCCTTGTGAACAGAGGGCGGGGGTGGCATGCTGGCTCATTAGCATATGGTAATGCCCAGCGTTTCATGGGCAAGCCCCAGTAACTCCTTATAAAGACAGAAAGGGAATAACATCATTGTGTGTGGGGGGCAGGCACACGAAAATGATAGTGGCTTCTGGCAGTGGCGTAACTAATAATTCTGCGCCCCCCTGCCGAAAATGCAGGGGGGTACCCCCCTTAGGGTAAACACCCCCCACGCCCACCCCCGCCACCCCACGTGTGGCCGTTACCTCAGCCGCGGCCGCGATTGTGCTGCCAGTGGAGGGGATCCGTCTCCACTTGTTCCCATCTCTCCCGGCTACTGCTGCTAATGAAAAGTGACACTTGGAAAATGGCTGCCCCCATACAGCAGACGAAAACTGTCTGCAGTATGGGGGCAGCCATTTTCCGAGTGTCACTTTTTGTATTAGCAGCACTGCAGCAGTAGCCGGGAGAGCCAGACCCGGCACAGGCGCTGGCAGCAGAAGGCAAAGCAGTGAGTAATAATAGTCCCGCAGACCCGCCGGCGCCCACACCCCCTCAGCGCCTCCCTGCCACCGCGGGGGCTGCGGGACTATAGTTACGCCTCTGGCTTCTGGCAATGTTTGTCACAAAGATTAAAGGCAAAATATTCAGTACACACAGAATATTGGGCCTGATTCAGACCTTTTTCTCTAGGCTGCATATTTTCACAGCCTAGCGAACAGGTAACACTGCACGCTACACGACCAAACTCCCCCCTTCCCCCCACGCTGCGCAAATCTCCTCTCTAACATGCGAGTGGGTGTGTTCACTAAGAGAATCATTAGATGGACGCTCACCACTGAATGATTTTTCTTCCCTTTCGGTAATAAAAGTGCGTCTAGACAGTCTTTCATTCCGACCCGCTATCCGCGAAATTTGGGGCGGGCTTTGACGTCATGTGATTACAGTTCCCTGATTCATATAATGCCACATTACAGTGCCCTGATTCATATAATGCCACATCACAGTGCCCTGTTTCATATAATGCCACATTACAGTGCCCTGATTCATATAATGCCACATTACAGTGCCCTGTTTCATATAATGCCACATTACAGTGCCCTGATTCATATAATGCCACATTACAGTGCCCTGATTCATATAATGCCACATTACAGCGCCCTGATTCATATAATGCCACATCACAGTGCCCTGATTCATATAAAGCCACATTACAGTGCCCTGATTCATATAATGCCACATTACAGTGCCCTGATTCATATAATGCCACATCACAGTGCCCTGATTCATATAATGCCACATCACAGTGCCCTGATTCATATAATGCCACATTACAGTGCCCCTATTCATATAATGCCACATTACAGTGCCCTGATTCATATAATGCCACATCACAGTGCCCCATTTCTTACTATGTAACATTATAGTGCCCTTCATATTACAATGAGTATAATACAGAGTTGTATACAATTGTCGACATGCTGTGATTGCACTGCACACATGTATTTTTATCGTCTTTGTGCCTAATTATTGTATCTGCTGAAATGTAATTATTAAACTTTGTGCATTAAATTCCTACTATAAACAGTCCCCCCCCCCCCCCCCCATTATACTAAAAGTAGGAACTGAGAGATCCCATGCTCAGCGGTGTAAGTTCACCTACTGTAAGTCGCCCCCGAAACCCAAATATGTTGGATGTCAACATTCAACTGTGCGTGTCATCTCAGAGTCCAGCAGCATTGCTTGCTGCAGCACAAGCTGAGCAGTGCCAGGCAGGAGCCATCCTGTCCCCTATTGCAGGTGTTTGCAGGACTTCTGGTATAGAGCCAATTAACTACAGGTGCACCGCAGCGCTCCATTGCAATAGCAGCGGTCACACTTGTATCCTGCCGTGAACCACACAGGTGCTGCTTTACATGCAGGTGCCCCCTTCAGGGCTTGGATCCTAGATGCTGGAGCCTCCAATGTCTCTGGGAGTTACACCCCTGCCCATGCAGCCCTAAACAATAACCGATGTGTCCTTTCCGCTGAGTTTCAAAGGTATCAGTAACAGAGGTGTGTATCAGGTATGTAGAGGGCTACATCCAGTAGAGAAAAGTTTTTGTCATTTATATCTCTCTGACTGAGGCAGAGCTGGTTAAATATTAACCACATTCTCTTCCACCTATTCATTTTCCTCTCCTTGTACTGTAGCTGTATATTGTATCCTCCCCACAGCTTTCATACAGCGTGGCGTCCACAGCGCAGGTCCCTTCTCAGCCTGAGACCGTGCTCATAAATCATTCCCATAAATAGTGCGAGCTAATAGCTGCATGTTCTCCTACATCCCCCATAATTACCTGAGCTTCTTCCAGTGTAACTGGAGCACTGGAGCTGCAGTCTCGCTTACCAATCCCACGGTATAATAATACATGATGTACATTCCTAGTGGGTGGCATTGGGATGATTGTGTATTTTGATTTATTAAAATTGCAAGGGTCCAAATCAGGGGCCACAGTTCAGAATCCAACCGTTGCTTTTGTATCAACTAAACTCCCTGTATTCCCATCTCACAAGATCACTAGCGCCCTCAGTTCTCCCTTACCACCTATAATGTCCTTGTTTCCTTGGCTTCACACATAACAGAGAACCCTGATTTGTTTCTCACATCCAGTCCTGTCACCTCTACCTTCAAAGTATAACCAGAATCAGGGGTCGCTGACAGTGGAGGGGCCACACCCCCATGGGAAAAAATAAACAATAGGGAGGAAGGACAGGCTTCCGCCGCAGCTGTCTCTTTCCTCAGCTCAGCACAGGGCACTGAGCAGTTGGTGGGGGGGGGGGGGGGGGGGAGCAGGCCCGGGCCCCTCCAGCAGACCCGGGCCCAGGTAACCACCACCCCCTCCTTCCTCGATGTTACTGACCAGAATACGTACAATCCTTGCCTAAGGTGCCTCAGAAATCTTGTCCATTTTCTCAGGGGTTAATATACTAAGATAGAAGTTCTTTACGGAGCCACTCACGGACGGGATGGGGTGAGGCCGCCAACGGAACATCAAGTTTGGGAGCGTGACCAGTGCAATTGTGTCCTTATGGCCACGCGGTGTGGTACAGGGGTCCGACAGTCGGGATCCCGACAGTCATTAGCCCGACGTCGGGATCCCGACTGGCCGGACCCAGACAGCATGGTGAGCGCAACTAAGCCCCTTGCGGGCTCGCTGTGCTCGCCACGCTGCGGGCACGGTGGCTTCGTACGCGAGACACCTATTCTGTTCTCCCTCTATGGGGGTCGTGGACCCCCACAAGAGAAAATAGCCGACGGCCGTCGGGAACCCAGCTGTCGGTGTTTTGACAGTTGGGATCCCGGCGTCGGGTAAATGCCTGTCAGGACCCCGTCCGGCACCCGGCCATGCCCCCACTGTGCAATGCCAGTATTTCAGACATTGCACAGCAGTGGTGGGGCTACTAATAAGCTATTCATGTCATTTGTCCCACGGGATCCCCTGCCGAGGGGGGGGGGGGGGGGGGCATGGGAGACTGCCTACATTCCAGGAGACTTGCCTCCCTTTCTGGGGGCCAGGAAGGGGACACGATTTCCGGGACCATCTTATACCATCATCATCCAGAGTTCCAGGTATATACACTCATCATCCAGAGTTCCAGGAGCATACACTCATCCTCCACAGGTTACAGGTGTATACACTCATCATCCAGAGTTCCAGGTGTATACACTCATCATCCAGAGTTACAGGTGTATACACTCATCATCCAGAGTTACAGGGGTATACACTCATCATCCAGAGTTCGAGGTGTATACACTCATCATCCAGAGTTCGAGGTATATACACTCATCATCCAGAGTTGCAGGTGTATACACTCATCATCCAGAGTTACAGGGGTATGCACTCATCATCCAGAGTTACAGGTGTATACACTCATCATCCACAGGTTACAGGTGTATACACTCATCATCCAAAGGTTACAGGTGTATACCCTTATTATCCACAGGTTACAGGTGTATACCCTCATTATCCACAGGTTACAGGTGTATACACTCATCATCCAGAGTTCCAGGGGTATACACTCATCATCCAGAGTTACAGGTGTATACACTCATCATCCAGAGTTCGAGGTGTATACACACATCATCCAGAGTTCGAGGTATATACACTCATCATCCAGAGTTACAGGTGTATACACTCATCATCCAGAGTTACAGGGGTATACACTCATCATCCAGAGTTACAGGTGTATACACTCATCATCCACAGGTTACAGGTGTATACACTCATCATCCAAAGGTTACAGGTGTATACCCTCATTATCCACAGGTTACAGGTGTATACCCTCATTATCCACAGGTTACAGGTGTATACACTCATCATCCAGAGTTACAGGGGTATACACTCATCATCCAGAGTTACAGGTGTATACACTCATCATCCAGAGTTACAGGGGTATACACTCATCATCCAGAGTTACAGGTGTATACACTCATCATCCAAAGGTTACAGGTGTATACCCTCATTATCCACAGGTTACAGGTGTATACACTCATCATCCAGAGTTACAGGGGTATACACTCATCATCCAGAGTTACAGGTGTATACACTCATCATCCAAAGGTTACAGGTGTATACCCTCATTATCCACAGGTTACCGGTGTATACCCTCATTATCCACAGGTTACAGGTGTATGCACTCATAATCCAAATGTATGGGTTAATGCAGTGGTTCTTAAACTCAGTCCCACGGTTCACGTTTCCCAGGTCATCCGACAGGTGCACTCATTACTGACTGACACATTTTAAAAGATCCACAGGTAAAACTAATTATTTCACATGCTTCTGTGAGGAGACCTGGAAAACATGCACTGTGCAGGGTCCTGAGGACCGACTTTGAGAACATGTGGGTTAATGTTTCTGAAAAAAACACTTTTCTGTTATGAAAATGAAACATCCTCCCACATACAGTACTTACACTGGCAAACACTCAAACGTGTCACACTGCCCCCTGCTGGTGTTTCCAACATGCCCTTTATATGCATATAACAGACGCAGATCACTACCAGCAAATAATACAAGTGTAGAGGAAGAGGTATAAAACCCACAGTCATGTAGACCAGGCATCCAGATTAGTAACTCATGGTGGCTAAATATGTAAAATACCTCTACTCATGCCCCGAGAGCCAGGATCTGCATGTTCTTACCCTGAGGGCTAGTGTCCATGCAGCCGTTCCCTCTGCCCTGTCTGCCCTACTTCTGCTGGCAGTTTAGGATGTGATATCTCAGAGTAATGCATTCTGTAAGCTGTCACTTTGTTGTCTCCGGCTGCTCTTATAGGGCCTGATTCATCGTTGCATGCATCGCCCATGTTCAAGGAGTTGAGTGATATTTGCTGCCGAAAAAAAATTCCAATTCATGTAGAGTGGAGCTGTTGCTATGGAGACTGTCAGCAATGTCTTGAAAAAGTATGGAGCGTTCCTGGGAATGTTGAACCAGTAAACAGAGATGGTCTGCCTGGTGTGGATAGATATCACAGGCATGTTGTGGAGTATAGCAGCATCTATAGGGGCCCGCACTGAGCATCTCATTCCTTGCACAATCTTAATGCCTGGTCTATGGAGATACAATGGCCTGTAGGTCATGGTGCAGACTTACACAGCTGGGAGGAAACGTATTCAGACGGTTGTTAGAGGAGCCTGTCGCCAATGCTTAGAGGGCCTGATTCAGAGGGGACAAATTCAGCCCCTGTCCTGACTGTGCGAGTCTCCCTGTGCGGACGCCTTCAGCGAGTGTCACACCGGCCGAGGTGTTCGCATGGGCAGGGGACATTTCATGGGTGTCCCCATGAAAACACTGAGCGTTTCCCTGGTACCACAAGGGGGTCAATGCCTGTTCGGTTTGGGCGGCTGACGTCACATGACCTGTGTCAACCACTGCTGACCACGTTGCTGTCGTCCTTTTGCTTGTGTCAATCTTCTGTCGCTGTTGATCTAGACACTGCTAACCATTTTAGGTGTCTAACCAGATGCGTTAGACCATGAGTGGTTGACCATGTGATCTAGACATCGCCGATCAGTTATACCATAACCGCCGGCCATCCGCATGTAATCCCCGAAGACAAGTTAGGGCAAAATTTCCATGTTTCCAAGTTGATAAAAATATCCCCATTAGACAGCATGATCTGTGCTGTTCCGGCTGTACTTTGCTGTACCTCCGCCACTTATGTGCTGCCGTACCACTGCCACTTAGGTGCTGCCATACCACCACTACTCATGTGCTGCCATACCACTGCTACTCATGTGCTGCCGTACCACCGCCACTTAGGTGCTGCCATACCACTGCCACTTAGGTGCTGCCATACCACCGCTACTCATGTGCTGCCATACCACTGCTACTCATGTGCTGCCGTACCACCGCCACTTAGGTGCTGCCATACCACTGCCACTTAGGTGCTGCTGTACCACTGCCACTTAGGTGCTGCCATACCACCGCTACTCATGTGCTGCCATACCACTGCTACTCATGTGCTGCCGCACCTCCGCCACTTAGCATTAACATCACCATTTATATGCTTCTGTACCACTGCTACTCATGTGCTGCCATACCACTGCCACTTAGGTGCTGCCATACCACTGCCACTTAGGTGCTGCCATACCACTGCTACTCATGTGCTGCCGTAACACCACCATTTATATGCTTCGGTACTTGTGTATTATCACGGCGCCCATCGCATCGCAGACCATAAGGCATGCGATGCTATGCGATGCGATGTTCCCCGATGTTCCCCGATGTTCCGCGATGTCCCCCGATGTCATACAATGTTAAAATTGTATGGCATTGTATATGGCATACAATGCCATACATTGTGATGCAATGCGATTATAAATTGTATAAGCACCCTAATGGGGGCTTACAATGTTAAATGCACCCAAACGCCACCCCCACTATGAACGTGAACCCGAAGCGTGGCGAGCGAAGCGAGCCCGCGAGGGGCGGTGGTATGCGTCCTCCGACCTTTTCATACCCCCACTATCCACGTCGGCGTGGAGTTGATTTACATAGTGTGGCGAGCGCAGCGAGCCACCGAGCCCGAAGTGTGGCGAGAGCAGTGAGCCCCGCGAGGGGACGTGGAATACATGTAAAGTAATACGCGTCCCCTCGCAGGGCTCGCTGCGCTCGCCACACTTCGGGTTCACGTTCATACTGGGGGTGGCGTGGGGGGTGCATTTAACATTGTAAGCACCCATGAGGGTGCTTAAAAACACCCATTAGGGTGCTTATACAATTTAAAATCATATAGGGGGCTTAAATCGCGCTCTGGTATGCGATGGGCGCCGTGATAATACACAAGTACCTATGCTTCTGTACCACCGCTACTCATGTGCTACCAAAGCACCGCTACTCATGTGCTGCTGTACCACCGCTACTCATGTGCTGCCGTACCATTTGCCACTCATGTACTGCCGTACCACTACTACTCATGTACTGCCATACCATCACCACTCATATGTTGCCGCACTTATACTGTATGCTGCCATACAGTACCACCGCTCCTCATGTGCTGCTGTACCACCACTACTCATGTTCTGCTGTACCACCGCTACTCATGTGTTGCCGTACCACTGCTACTCATTTGCTGCCATACCATCACCACTCATGTGTTGCCGTACCACCACCACTTATACTGTATGCTGCCATACCACCGCTACTCATGTACTGCCATACCACCGCTACTCATGTGCTGCCATACCATCACCACTCATGTGTTGCCATACCACCACCACTTATATGCTGCCATACCACTGCTACTCATGTGCTGCCATACCACCGCTACTCATGTGCTGCCATACCACCGCTACTCATCATTTGCCATACCACTGCTTCTCGTGTTCTGTCGTACCGCCGCTACTCCTGTGCTGCCGTACCACCGCTACTCATGTGCTGCCGTACCGCCGCTACTCCTGTGCTGCCGTACCATGTAATACAGATCACTAAAACAAATGAACGTCATTTGGTGCTGAGTTTCATTTACAGAAGGTTTATTACAAGCAACCCACCTAAAAACAGAAGCGATCACAGCGCTTGTGGTCTAAAGCCAGAGCAACATCAGACAGGAAAGAGCCACTTACGTGAACCAATGAGAATGTTCAATCTGGCTTCAAATGCAGAACCAGCCATCTGTTTTATTAAATTAAATTCAAGTTACTACCCCTCGCTAAAATATCTGAGCGTTCCCATTGCTGATCTAATGTAATGTGAAAAGATCCTCGGAGCATTTATACATAATTCAGAACATTTTACACCAACACAGACTCGTGTCCTAAATCAGGCTCTGTTATCTGATATTCTCCAGATACAAAATAATCATTGGACCTAGTGAATGGAAGCAAAACAAGGACATTTATATTTCTTATATAAAATCGTAAGATTCTAGATTTCTTAGCAGAATAATCCCAGCTATATCGGGCTATCTGTGTTGCACAAATAACAAACTGGGAAAACGGTGTTGCTGTGTCGGAAGAGAGCACCAATTAACAATGACTTACAGACACACAGTTACATTTAGAATCGCAGAATGAAGGGAAATCATCGTTATGTCTGATTCCTGCAGGTCCACAGATTATACCTTGCAGGAAGCCAAATGTATCATAACAGCATTGGCTGTTATTGGGACTGCACATTAGCTGGAAGCCAGGATTTCTGCCTATTACTAGAAGGATAACACCCGGTCCCGGACATTCGATTTTAGCCATTCAAATAATTATTGTCTATTTGACTATAATTGTTGGAAATTGTGGGTCTGTGCTGATATTGACCTATATAGTCACGTACCAATGATTGAATCATATGAGCAGCCTAGTTGCTTAAACAGCTGTGTTGTTTTATTGATAGAAAGCAGGTATAGCTGTACTCACTGTTGCATGCACACTGATGGCGGAGCGAAGCTTGAGCAGAGTAGGGTTTCATATTTGAAGCTCAACAGCCAATGGGGGTTATTCTGGTTTATCCCCTGTACATGGTTACGTGCGCACGGCAAACACCCTGTTCGCCATGGGCGCACGCACCCGGCATCTGCACGTGCGCAAAATGAAGTGACCTCTCGCAATGAAGGGGTCCAAACAAACAGATCTGAATAAGGCCCAATGTGTGTAGCTTTGCGGACGTGAGATCCCATGTTCCGGTACCTGGTTTTCCCTTAAACCAGTGTTTCCCAAAAAAGGCCTTTAATACACTCTAAGACGCTTCCACAAATTAAAAGAGGTATTGTTGCCCATAACAACCAATCAGATTCTGTCTATGATTTTCTAGGGCGCAATAGATAGACAGAATTTGATTGGTGGCTATTGGGAACAATATCGCTTTTTGTCTATAGAAGCTGTAGTACATTTACACCTGAGTCATTGTTGGATGTCCGAGCTTCAGACCAGGGGCCAGATTCTCTAAGCTTCAAAAGTGATAAAATGGAGAGCGATAAACAGCCAGCCAATCAGCTCCTGCCTGACATTTTCAAACACAGTCTGTGACATGGCAGGTAGGAGCTGATTGGTTGGCTGTTTATCACTCTCCTTTTTATCATTTTTGAAGCTTAGTGCATCTGGCCCCAGGTGATGTAATTAGTGCCTCAACTATTCTTACTGTAACTTTGCGCGCAAGCATAGAGATATCCTTAAAACATGGACTGTACGATGCACTGAGGGTCTGATTCAGTAAGGCTCACTAGGCAGCGGCAGTTTATAGCTGCTTAGCAAGCCCAGAAATACTGCCCGGCACCCTGCAGAATGTCGTCGCCCCCCCCCCCCCCCCCCCCCACCACCACCACCACCGAATCCCCTCTGTACTATGCGAGGGGAGGTACAAGAACACAACTCAGTCCAAACTGACTTTTATTTCCGTCAGTGTCCACCGAAGAGGAGGCGGGCATTGATATCATGTGATGTCAGCCCCCAGCAGGCATTGGCCCACCTGCGTGCCCAACCTTGCACAATATCAATCTACAGAATCCTTGCATGCTGGTATTATTATAGACTGTATCTGTATGTGAGACTGCTGCTGGATGCTCCAGTTACTGTACGTTGTATCTAGGTCCAGGTAATTATGGGGGATGTAGGGGAACGTGCTGTTATTGTCACACTAGTTACAGGAATGATTTATGAACACTGTCTCAGGCTGAGCACGGAAGAGGTAATATAACTATATGGAGAGAAAAATCAAAGTGGGAAGAGATTACAGGGTAAAATTTACCCAACTCCAATTCCGTCAGAGGGATTGGAATAACACACATCTTCCTATATAGGCTGTAGGTTCCCCATACACGGTAAACACAACGGTCAATCCCTGGATTGGGGAAATGGCAATGGGGGCCTTGTTGAGTTCAGTATTGATGCAAACACATCTAGGAGCTGATTGGCTGGCTGATTATCACTCCCCACTTGGTCACTTTTTGAAGCTTGATACATCTGACCCTAAAGGTGGTGCTTCTCTTTCTCTCATTTGCTGTACTGTTAGAGGTGAGATTGGGAGCTCTCTACCAAAGCCAGGAAAAAGGGGGAATTTGGGATTTGGTACACTAATCTCCACCCCCTCCTCCGCCTAGTGTAAATATACTGTAGTTATACCAGTTACTAGACAGTTAATGAAATGATGGGGTGGGGGTTGCCAGAGAGGAGGTCCTCAGGAGGAGTTCACCAGGACTAGGGGAAGGGGGATACCCTGGCAAGATTAACTGGAGATACCTGCGTAGCAACATCCAGTCGGCATGTAGATCAAGTTTGATTTGTGAAACCAGGGATGGGGAACCTTCAGCTCTCCCACTGTTGTTGAACTACACATCCCACCATGCCCTGCTACAGTTTTGCTATTTGCCCATGCTAAATCTGCTGCAGGGCATGCTGGGATGTGTAGTTCACCCTTTGTCTGTAACCCCCACTGCTCTCTTCTGTTAGTGGTGGATAAGAAGAAGAACCAGAAAGCCTTTGATGGAAGATGAGACTGGCTCTGCTATTAGGCTGCTTGCAGGTTCCTAAAGCTCTGGGATCTGGGTGGCACCACCAAGTCTGCTTACCACAAAATGAAGACTGTCTATAAGGAAGTCATCCTCATTGTACTTAACGTAGGTGGTGGCTGTGGAACGTCTAAAACGTCTTTTTTACACTTTCACTTGTGGGGCTGGAAAATGGGTATTGGTTGAAGTGTGGGGTTAAGGTAGGGGGTGGCAGTAGTTTGTAGTTTGCCTAGGATAACAAGAAGCCTCACACCGGCCCTGCACCCCATGACACTATTTTGCTAGTGTGCCACCGCTTTGTCTGGATACTGAGCACATGAACCATTCCTGGGATAGAGTATTCTCCGTGGAGTGAAAGATTTCACATAACAAAATCTGTTTGTCAAAAGCATTGCTGGACGCCCCATTATCTTACGGTCATGTGGCTGCCTTCCCCCTCCAAAATTCATCTCAGTTTCCTCTACTTAGGAACTCTGCAAACACATTTCTTGTAAAGAGAGTGCATTAGGTCACTGCACGATCTGTCACTCAGATATGTCACTGCCTGATCTGTCACTCAGATATGTCACAGCAATATGTGTTTTCTGTAGAAGGTGAAAGCAGTGGTAAACGCAGGATTTTTATAAAAATATCCCAATATGCAGTGCATTGGAGAAAGTCTAGGGGAGCAGTAACAGCCCTGAAAATTGGTATTTTTAGACACTACATACTGCATGGAATACCGTATTAATATTGAACAGTACAGGTCTATAGTATAGGCTGTTTCAAACATTTAAATATGATAAGTGGTCAGGAAAAGATTAAACATATAATAAATAAATACACAAACAGTATTGCACTTTCTAAGCTCCCACTCTCCCACTACATGGAAAGCCTCCTGTCTCTTCCTCCTGGCAGCTGCTCTCTGGTCCACTGCAATGTTTCAGGGCTTAGATCCACACATACAGTAAATATGGTAGAAGAAGCTGGTACACTGGGCATGTGCAGCAGCTCTGCGCTGTCCCTTACATTGCATGATGTGGTGGCGGCTCTATTGATCATATTACAGGCACGTGCAGTCAGGGGAGGCAGGGGAGGCAGAGCCTCCCCTGTCATAATGATGAAAATAATAAAAAGGAGATATTTATATATCTTCTTTTATTATTTTCATCATTTCTACCTCTCCCCCTGCCTCCCACCTTCTTGCACTGCTGCATGTGAGGGTGGGAGGCAGCGGGAGAGGTGCCTCCCGCTGTTAACATTAAAACTCCGGGCAGCGGGGGGCGGGTAGGGGAGGGCAGGGGGCAGGGTGCAGCAATGGGCTGTAAAAGCCCATTGAAAATGAATGGGGAAGCGGCACTTATACTGATGCCGCAATGACAGCGGCACCAGTATAAACGCACGCCCCCAGATGTGATTGGGCCAGCAGATCCAGTGCTGGATCCGCTGTCCAATCACATACATGCAGGGCCCTGGAGGGATGCAGCAGCGCGGGCAGCGGGGAGTTCGGCACCTGCAGGGAGAAAGCAGATGTCACTCACCCGTCTCACCGCCGAAAGGACTGGCCGCCGCCACCGCCGAGGACAGGTGAGTCCGCCGGGTGGTGGGAGGGGAGGGAGGGGGGGGGGCGCATGTACCGGCGGCAATCCACGCAGCCACCCGCTGATCCCCACTCTGTGATGTCGCAGAGAGGTAACCTGCGGGGAGCGTCCGCACCCCTCTCTGCCGGCATCAGTGTTAAACCCGCTGTCCCCCGCGCTCGCACCCACACCCCCTGGAGCCCCGTGCTGGACAGTCAGAGCGGCAATCTTCGCTACAGGCGCCCGCTGCCCCCATCCCCCATGTGCTGGACAGACAATCCACGGCAACCTGCGGGGAGCGCCCGCACCCTCCCTCCCCCCTCCGAGTGGGTGAGCGGAGGGGAGAGGGAGGCGCACGAGCGGGGGGGTGCCTGGGGCGCTGACAGGGCTGACACCGGCCCTGACTGTATACACACAGGTGATGTATATCACACTGGTGCTGTATACCACACAGGCACTGCAGTGACGTGCGGTGAGGTTATTGCCTCCCCAGGCAATGACCTCACCGCACGTCACTGTCATATTATATACCAGTGCTATTGTCATAATTTAAGGCAACCAGAAACCTCCGCCCCCCCCCCCCTCCATGCGTTTGCTTATGGACGAAAGGTTGTCTATGTCAAAAGCCAACACAGCTTCAGCGCGTGCAGCTCTGCAGCGCTTTCACTTGTGTGTGATCAGTTACGGAGCTTGCGCAGTGGAAGTAAAACCACTTGAGGTAAGCGGTGCCAGGAGGTATCTGTTCTTCTCTGCACCACCCTGGGGGTCTCTAATACCGCCTTCAGATCGCAAGGCCGGCTTGGACCCAGAATCTTGATCTAGAATGTCTTTTATTAGCGAACTGTAGAAAAATCATTTGACGGAGAACGACCATTGAATAATTTTTCGGCTGCTGTGCTGCCAACCGCAAGGGGTTGTGTTAGTGTACACATCAGAGCTGAGCAGGGCCAGATTAAGGAGGGCCTGAGGGGGGTCAGTACCCCTAGACCCCCTCTATCTAGGGCCCTTCTGTGGTTGGCATAAATTTAAAAAGAAAATTACATTTTTTTTTAGCTCAAGATTTTGTGCATGGGAGAGGGGTAATGCTGCAGCTTCGCCCATCTGCCAATGTGACAATGATTAATAGTGCTGAGCATCGGTACACCGACTGCACAAGTGTGCAGTGCATTACAGGGAGTTGAGACTGTCCCATGAGACTGCACAAGAAGTCAGAGGCTGAGAGGATTGTGCTGAGCTCTGATTGGTGGAGCTCATCACATGCTTCTCAGGCAGCACCAGAAGCGGCCTCATCATGGGAGGGTTTTTAATCAGAGGCAGCGCTAAACCTGTGTGGTCTCCCACAGAGTAAACAGGGTAAGGGCAGTAATTATCAAAATGCATGGCCAAGTGCCACCCAGACATTTTTGGGTACCCTCTGGCCATTTCGGGGAGGATAAGTAAATATGGCATGTGGTTTGTTGAGCTATTCTAAAACATTTTTTCAATGTGCTGCTTTTATCATTTTAAATAAAGTGCTCATTTCTTTCAGGTTTCATTAACCCTTTGAGTGCCAACGTTGCTTTGAGAGATGTGCAAAATATCAGCTGAAAAAATGGCAGTGATAACAGCGACTGTTCTTTTTTCGGTACAATGTTCAACCCTTTGGAGTGCCAACATCTGTGAGAGGATGTGCACAATATCCGCTAAAAATACCAGCGTCCCTCCAATTTGTTATATAAATTCAAATGAACAAATGTGTAAAAAAAAAAGAAAAAGATATTTCGGTACTTGTTTCCTAGCATGGCGCCCATCGCATAATGTACTTATATGTAGTGGTGTGCGATGCGATATTCCCCTTAAATTAACAGGAGTGCTTGTAATGAAATATCGCAAAGCATTGCATGCCAGAAAATGGCATGCAATGCGATTTTTAATTGTACAAGCACCCTGATGGGTGCTTACAATGTTAAATGCACCCCCATTGTCCCCACTATCAACGCCAAGCCGAGCGCAGCGAGCCCCCGAGGGGTGGCGGAACACGTTCTTCGACCTTTTCATACCCCACTATCCACGTGGAGTTGATTTTAGATAGTGTGGCGAGCGCACCGAGCCCCGCGTGGGGACGCGTAATACGAGCCCGAAGCGTGGCAAGCGAAGCGAGCCCCGCGAGGGGACGCGGAATACATGTAAAGCAATCTGTGTCCTCTCGCGGGGCTCGCTGCGCTCGCCATGCTTCGGGCTATCTAAAATCAACTCCACGCTGACGTGGATAGTGGGGGTATGAAAAGGTCGGAGGATGCGTACCGCCGCCCCTCATGGGCTCGCTGCGCTCACCACGCTTCGGGGTGGCGTTGATAGTGGGGGTGGCATTGACAATGGGGGTGCATTTAACATTGTAAGCACCCATCAGGGTGCTTGTACAATTAAAAATCGAATCGCATCGCATGCATCGTATGCCGCTATATTGTATGCGATGCGATTGTATACGATGCACTTCGATCAGAATCGGGAGCGCCGTGCTAGGAAACAAGTACCGATATTTTCTATATAAGGTGAATATTACAGGTCCTTATGATGAATAAAAATGTTTGCTTGGCAATTTTCACACCTAGTTTGACCAATTCACTCGGCACTCAAATGGTTAACAAAACTTCAATGAATTGACTTCAGATCATTTGCCGACAATAACTAAAGTGTTTCATATTCCTCGACTTTGACCCGGGCATTCTTAGCGGATATTTTGCACATCTCTTACAGCAACGTTGCCACTCACAGGGGTTAAAGTAAGAAACGCCTTTGAATCTAATTAAGCTAATTTAGCATTCAGAGTCAGTGGACATATGTTATTGTTAGTGTGTGTTTCCAAGGATCGATTACACAAATTAAGCCTTTTTTTTTCAACAACAAATTGTGTCAAATGAGATAGGAGCTTCATTTGTACCATTGATCTTTGTTTTGCGATAGACGTTACCTCGTTCTATACTATTGATCTGAGCACTACAGAGTACATTGACCAAGTTGGGAGTTCTACTGAAGATGGAATGTTGATGATCGCAACCAATCAGATTCTACTTCTTACTTTTTTAGAACCTTCTACAAGATAATAGAATTTGATTGGTTGCTAGGGGCAACATCCCTCTTCATAAGTAAATGAACCCCTACGTCTTTCTTACTTATAGCCACCAAACTATTTGAATAAAATTCACACAATAAGCCTTTCTGATACTTGTCGTAAAACAATTTTAATATTCATTAAGTTGCCACAGCCTGTTTATATATGTTTATTTAGTTTTTTCGGGCCTGCTATACTGCACTGTACAGCACTATGGTACCACATGTCTGGCCAAGTGGGAGGTGGAGCTTAAGTCTGGCGGCAGTGGGAGGTGGAGTCTAAATCCAAAGGTGGGGCTTAATTTGCAAACAGGCTGGTTTCTAGGGACTGCTTGGGCTGCAGCCCTTAGAGCTGCCATAATAACAGGGGGGTGGCTTTTCATGGGAAACTCGATGCTATTGCATTCTAGACTGGCAGCCCCAAAGGGGCACTGTCTGTGAGGCTGTGATCAGCAGGAAGTGCTTCCAATGGAAAATCACTGCCACTGCTAGGAAGTCCCTGTATGTGGTTGTAGTCCTGGAGCCAGGGCAGGACTGGCCGTCTCCTCTTCTAACGTAAGTTTCAGACGGTGTAGTTGAGTATAAATTGTTACTCTTTTATTGGGAAGTTACCTGCTAGAACAGGAACATTCATACCATTCATACCTCCCAACTTCTTCCCCTGTCAGTTGGGAAATTTGTGTGCGCCGTAGGCATGCCCGGATTTTAGGGCGCATTGCCTCACAAGTAGGGGGTGTGGTCTATGAGCACTGCTCTTCCTGCTAAGCCATGCCCTTGTTTTACTGCTGTGGGGGCATGGCCAGTGCTCTAGGAGCTGCTGGCCATGCCCCCTGTCTCTCTCCCTTCAGTGAATATTCTCCCTTGTGGCAGGGAAGTCTCTCAACTGAACCAAACCGTGGGAGGGGTGCGGGAGAGTCACGAAAAATTATGACGGTTCTGCGGTAATTGGGACAGTTGGAAGGTATGAACATAGATGAACAGCCCATACAATGCAGTAACCATTTTGTCTACACATTATGTCCTCTATAGTGGTTAGTCAATCCACTATGGCTGCTGGCCATACCACCTAAGCATCACCCCTACCATTGACTTCTCCTACTGAGCCCTTCATGCCATTAGTCCAACAATGCCTACAGCCCCTAGTTAAATTCTGCCACTGGTTCTGATCCTTCACTGTGCATTCACAGTCCTATGGAGGTAGATGTAATAGCCTGCGACCTACAGTCATTGCTTGGAACCTAGAGAATATGCCCGATATTTTCATGTAGCATTCATTTAAAAGGCCTTTTAGACTCGCCAGGAACCCACTAAAGCCTGCAGTTTGCAGACTATGTATAACATAGACCCACAGGGGTAGAATATATCCTTAGATACTAAGCTTTCAGTGATTCTCCAGAATCGAGGCATGGGGGCAGGGCCGCCACTAGTAATGTTGGGGCCCGGGTCTGACCTTCAGCCCGGGCCCCCACCGGCACCCCCCCTCACGCGCTGGCAATCATGTGCCGGCACTCCCTTGCGCGCCGGCACCCCCCCTCGCACGTCGGCACCCCCCAATTGCTATAACTTACCAGCGGTGGCGCAGCATCTTCTCCCTCCGGGTGGTGGTTGAGAGGATAACGTCAGGCAGATATCTTCCCTTGAATATCACGTGTTATGCCAAGAAGATGTTTTTACCTTTGAATCAAAATGTTCTGATAAGATAACTGTTCAGATAAAAGATAACTGTTCAGTTATCTTTTTGTTTTCTGAAGGAATTATGGAAATACTTTCTTAAGAAGAAAGAGCGTTAGGTCATGAGTTATCCGTCATTTTCCCATGACCCACGATTTCCGGAGAAGGTGGAAAGGTATCAGCGGAGCCATGAAATTTTAATAGTATCTGGCAGTGGGATTTGTCACATCCCGGCCCGGTGTGTGAAATTCCGCATCAGACACAGAGACACCTTGGATTCTGTTCAACAATGAGCTGGATATAATGACGTCCGAGTTGGCTGGAGGTGCAGGTTCCTGGCCGAATTTGGATGTCTTTTTTTTTTTTTTAAGCGCCAATCATTTTTAGGGCATGGTGTAAAGGGACAGTATACACTGAGACCAACCCTGGTAACTACCCAGGAAGGATTATCACAGGACCCAGGGTTTATTTGGGACTCTTTTTCATTGAGCCCCGACCCAGGTTATCACGGCAATAAGCTGGGTTTTAGAGGCATTGCAAAATTGGTATAAGCGTGTGACAATTGTGACAAGGATCACATACATGGGGAGGTCACAGCACACCAGATGAATTCCATAGACAAGCGTAATTACAGGCAGCAGCCTACTTACTGTACCTGTAATTACGCTTGCCTATGGAATTCATCTGGTATGCTGTGACCTCCAGCGCATAAATGCTCCAGTTCTCCCTACCATAGCCCAAAATTCAAATAGGGGAGCAACACTCACTGCCAGTGAGTCAGATTGGATTTGCAGTCAGTGGCAGTTGGTGTGGTTCTCCTATTTGAATGTTGAACTGTGCAGCAGCCCCCACCCCCTCTGGAGCCACCCCTGATTATACTTTAAGATGGTCTTGTTTATTTTTATTCATACATCCTCTGGGCACCGTAAGCAATGAAGAATCTCAGTGTACTAAAACAGAGTGTTATATGCAGATATGATAAAGCTTTAAGAAGTATAAATCTATTTGTCTCATTGATCTGTGTTGAGCTCAAAATGATCTCTCTTTGTCACTACTGATTGGATTCTGGCACTGTGCCTTACTTATAACCAAACAGAGAAAGTCTATAATATCTCTGCTACAAAGGAGCAGACTAATTAATGCTTGCAGAAGTGTAGGTAGATAAAGAGGGAGAAGTACAAAGCCTTGAAGAGCATACCTCCCAACTGGCCTGATAATCGCGGGACGGTCCTGCATCCTGCCCGCAGCTGGCAGTGTCTCGTGGTGTGTGTGTGTGGGGGGTGGTAGGGCAATTGGTAGCCCTGCCTGCTCAGTGCTGAAGTGGTGAATGGACGCTGTGCACATGAGCACAGCGTCGATTCCCAGAGACAGAGGGGCTGGGGGAATGGCGTTCTTTGTTGTTTTATTTATTGGATAGGGGTGTGGGGTGGCAGATTTATGTGTTTTCTAGCTCCCAGTGGGTGTTTAATAAAGTTTTGTTAGTTGTTATTAATATGCTGTGTAGTGGCGTAACTAGATACATGTGGGCCCCATAGCAAAAGTTTGTTAGGGAGCCTATTCATCAACTAATGCTGGAAAAAGTATATAGTACATGATACTTTGACAGGCAAAGTGGGCCCCTCTCAGCTCCTGGCCCCAAAGCAGCTGCACCCCCTGCACCTATGGTAGTTACGACCTTGCTGTGTACTTCCTGGGCCGTGCACACTGATGCTGCTGCAGAGCACTGCTCATATCTCCCCCTAATGGTTGCAATGAGCCCACAGTCAGCAGCAGTGTAAAAAGAAAGATGGCAGCACACTTAGTTTAACTCATTTAATTTTCAGGTGGGCGGGATTCTAAGAAAGGCTCTTCTCTGTCTTCTCATCGCAACTAGACACTACTTGGCCATTGCGATTCTTGGAATGGTGTTCACAACTGCTCTTCGGAATGTGTTTTATTTTTTTTAAATCAAGTACCAGATTTTCCAGGTTTTACGTTGTACATTTTTTTTTAATTTATAAAATATGTGGGCAACCAGTTTAAAGATGACAATGTCGTTTTCCATACAGACGACTTTGAACATGTAAGGTGGGATGTTGGGAAGTCCAAGTTCGGCGTCATGCAAGATACCAGCCAAACCGGGATGTTTTTGTATGGTTTTTGCCTTGAGAATGAGCCCTGCTTTTAAAAAACCCTGAATTCCACCGGCATCCCGCATGTTCGCCGAACTTGGACTTCAATGCATCCTAGCCGTAAGAGTGAGGTTACAGATGAACCAATTTTGATGCTTTCTATTTATTTTATCCTGCAGCTCCCTGTCATGGGAGGGGCCTTCATGGATTCGCCCAACGACGAATTTGGCACGGAATATTCCTTATTTAACTCTTCGGCCAACGTTCACGCAGCCTCTTACGCCCAAAGCCCACCAGAAGAGCCGGCCAATTCCTCTAACGACGCCATATTATTATGGATCGCCATCATCGCCACCATTGGAAATATCGTGGTCGTAGGAGTGGTCTACGCCTTCACTTTCTAAGAAGACTGAGATTGCAGACAATGGCGCTTGGAGACACAAACAGCATTTTTTATTGATGCTCGTACGTTCTTCATTATTTAAACCCTGCCAAGCCTAAAAAAGAAAAGTTCATGAAACATTTAACTCAAAGAATGATATTTCATTGTGCGGAGTAAACAGGCTTAAGTGCTCTGGGGTTACCCTGATTCCGCAGCCTAAAGATCCGTACCGGTACGCCGCTAGCGGAACTGGAAGCCTCCTATGCTAAATTAGATTAATGTGAGAGGATCGTTGATGTGTTTCTCATAGACATGTATTCCATCAGTGTTTGCAGAACTATACTTCCAAAAACATTTTTTTTGTAAAGTTTTCATTTCTTTTTTTTTTGGTATTCTTTAATGAATTTTAATTTAACTGGGTCTCCAGATGTACACTATAGGAAACACATATCAAAACATGTGTCGTGGTCTAATTAGCTAATTATCCGGCTCTCAGAAATGTGACCTAGTAAACAAAGGCCGAATGGAACAGCACAACGCAATCCCCGAATTAAACCAAACTTGTTTATTATTTTTTAACAGATATGTGTCATTTACCAAGGGCTCTGTATAACAGTGCTAGCGCTTTTTTTTTTGGGGCTGTTTTGATATTTGTATGAAAAATACGTTTACACTGAATGTCGGAGATGGTCGGTTTGTTTTAGTAATTTTACAAAAAACAACTTTAAGGGAATTTTTAAACTTATAAAAATATAGTTCTTATTTTTAATACATGTTGTGGATATATTGTATACAAGCCAAATATTACTGAGGCTATATAATGGAATTCTCTATCTAAACATGCTTTTTTTTTTTTACTAAGACGAAACCCCTCCCTGAAAGGAGACAATAGTTTGAAGTGTTGTCCAAAAGGATGGACCTGAATTATCATGCAATAGAATAACTCTGTTTACGGAAAATTAAATTCAGAAATTGCTCACTGTCTACTGCCATATTTATGACAGTGTCCATCACATACTACTAGTCACTAAATGGGCCGATTCACACCTGCTCGTAGGGAAGCGAATTTGTCCCCTCTGTTGATGGTTGGGCATGTGCAGACCCCCCAGCAAGCACCTTCGGTGATATTTTCAATCGCCGGGCGCTCACTGCCTGATTCACAGGCAGGGGGCTTTTCAGGGTGGGCACCCGACGTTTTATGGGCACAAAAACTGCGGGCGTTCCCCTGCCTGCTCCGGGGAGGGCGGATGATGTCACATGGCATGAGCGCTAACCTGCTTGCTAGGATCCAAATAAACACAGCCTAGCCACCAGGCCTGAATCGGACCCCAAGACTGACTCATAAAAGTGCAAGAATGCAAATGTATAGTGCAAATGCTGTTTTTTTAATCCTCAGAACTTGTTGTTTGCTGGTCTAGGTGGCGGTACCTATAAGTATTCCACCACACGCAGTAACAAGGTTTCATTTAGCAGACTAAGGGGCATTACCTGATTTTTTGGGATAGGCCACAACATATGTCCCCCCCCCCCTCCTAACAAGACTCAGTCTACTTCTTCTGAAATGGGTGAAATAGGTAATCATCCTATACTATTCAAACACACAAAATGAGCAAAAGGGGGGCAGTGAGGACAGCGCAGCAGCGGGCAATGTGGAGCGACGTAGCTTGTCAACGGAGGCTGGAAAGTGGCATGATGCCGCAAAAATGGCAGTGGGTGGGGGCGCAGCTGCACAGTTGGTCTGCAATTAGGTGGCTGAGTGGCGGGGTGCGGCTGGCTCCAGGAGAATTATCTTAATTGTCGTGGGGTCGGGAGTGCCACATGATTTTTGGAAGCTTCCTGAATGTTCTGGGATGAGGTGTATAATGAGGATGACTGCTGCCACCGGGCATTTGCCATAGCTCCATTCAGCCCTCTATACTGGATGTAGTGCATGCTGGCCAGACTGTGGTGCAGCAGGGATTCTGGGCAACTGGAACCCCCCCCCCCCATGCGTTTGCCTATGCCCTTCCCTCTGGATCATATTTAAATAATTTCTGCTTGCAAAAAGAAAACTTCCTGCTGTATATCATATAACAAAGGCACCCCTCCGATTCACACACATGACCCCGTGAACAGACCTAAAACTTGGCTTGTAGATGCTGCCGTCCTATCCCGTAACAATCGGGGCACTTATTCAAAACTAGACACGTGATGGGACAAAACAGTATTTGCACTTACGCATATTTAGATATTACATTTAGGGGGACCTTAGAAAAAAAGTGGCGAATGTGTGAAATGAACTGTTCCCTCCAAATATTACTGATTCACAGGGACCAATAAAGCCAAAAATCTGAAGCCATACGACTGAAGGCGCATTACAGGTATGGGTCATTGGGATGAACATATTTAGGTCGACATGCATTGGGTCAATAGTGCTTAGGTGGACACCTGAAATAGGTTGACATGGCTAAAGCCTGTCAGCACATGTCGACTCAAAAAAAAAAACTTTAAAAACTCATGTCAACATTTTGAGTTGACCCAGTGACCATGGCCCTTATTCAAATCTGATCGCAGTACAAATTTGTTCTGAAAATGGGCAAAACCATGGCCCTTATTCTGGTTGGTGCGGTAATATCCACGTGCGTTCGTGCCGCCGATGTTTTGTGTCCGCGCATGTGCAGAGGCGTCTCTGCGCATGTGTGAGCGGGACGCACGGCCACATTCCGCATGAAATGTGTACACTACGAACAGGGGGTGGAGAGGGGTGTGAAGGGCTGTTTGGGCTCATTACCATATGTTTACACCCCGCGTTTCATGGGCGTTCCCATGCAAACGCTGGGCGTACGTATGGTAATGTGGCCGTGACGCACGTGTAGGGGGCGGACATATGACATTGCCAGATGTCAGCCGCCCGCCCAGATCCCTGCTTTTGCACGAGAAATGCCCGAGTGGTCTGAGGTTACGGGAGCTGGCGGACCACTCGGCCCTGCATTCAATGTTCTGCGACCATCGAATGATGGGGGAGGTTCCCTGAGATGGAGGAGGTGTATTCATGAGAAATACACGTGCGGTCCGTTCGGACAGCTTCTTACCGCGTACGGACGGAGTTGGCGATCCGTATGGAAGGCGGGGTTTAGGACGCACGGTGCTGGCCGCATATTCGGATCTGGCCGCACTGATCAGAATAAGGGCCCATGTGCACTGCAGGTGGGGTAGATGTAACATGTGCAGAGATAGTTAGATTTGAGTGGGGTGGGTTAAAACTGAAATCTAAATGGCAGTGTAAAAATAATGCAGCCGGTATTTACCCTGCACAGAAACAAAATAACCCACACAAATCTAACTCTCTCTCTCTGCACATGTTACATCTGCCCCACCTGCAGTGCAGCATGGTTTTGCCCATTTTATACTGCGATCAGATCTGAATAAGGGTCCATGTCTCCATCCTTCCTAAAGCGTGATGCAAGGAATTATTAATTGACAGTGGTTCCTGACAGCATCATATTGTGATGATCAAAAGGAAAAATATAAATTGAGTTACTGTAAAGAACAATCAGTATGCGAGGGGGTCCGTATCTTCGTTTAAAAGTTCTCATTCAAATGTATATAGTAAAATTGATATTTTCCTGTTTGAACATGTTAACAAAACTTTTAAAGTCTACACGTTTGACTCAAGATGAACAATATTTTGAATTGAAATTATTTTTATTATTGAATTTAATAGATAACTAACGTTTTTCTAACTGATCCTAATCAATAGGATAGCGAAGCCAACAAGCCAACAAGCCTGGTAATACAGTGACAGACAAATGAACCAAAAGCCAAATACGGTGGCGGTATTTACAGTATGACATAACCGCATGAGCGTAGAATTGTAATGATGTCATTACTTCCATAAAACTACTGTAGATCAAGATTTCCCTTTCCCGCTGCAGCAAGACTATCCCCGGCCTTTGTGGGGTGACAATATTTCCAGGTCATGTGAATTTTTTTTAAGTGCCGTCTATTGATTACGAAACTTTTTACTGTATTTTTGTGTATTATATATGTATATATACTCCAATAAAAAAATATATATATATTGAAAGGATCAGTACGCTTTTGGTTACCATTTTCTATTTTACAAGAAAATGAAAGTTTGTCATCGATTTGTACACTGGGCATTAAATTATCTGAACAGGAACCCGACTTGGAAACCTTAGGACTACTGCACAATTGAAGGCAAGAAAGATGCAGGTGATCCCCTGTATGCTGGGGTGCAGTCATCTATGCGTCACCTGTGGGGCTGCCATCGGGGGGGGGGGGGAAGGGGCAGACTGACAGGATTCCAGTCCTGGGCCCCAAACAGAAAAGGGGCCCAGAACGAGAGTCTACCATTTGTCCTAAACGAAGCTCACATTTCCCTTGAAGCAATGTAGAGGTAGAATGAGTACAGGGTCGACACAATAAATGTTGACATACCTGAAGTCAACCGAAAAAGGTCAACATGGCTTAGGTTGACACATGAAATAGGTCGACATGGCTAAGGTCAGCAGGGTTGGAAGGTCGACAATCAAAAGGTTGGCATGGGTTTTTCACATTCTTTTGTTCCGAACTTCGACGTAAGTCAACATGGACGCCGTATCAGTGTACTGGCCTAGAGGCTGGTAAGGTATGAAATACCACATGTTGTAAAAAATAAATGTGAAAAATTCATGTCGACTTTTTAACTATCGACCTTCTCCTTTGTCAACCTATTACATGTGTCAACTCAAGCCCTGTCGATCTTTAGTGTATCCCACGGATTAGTGCAGGCTGTGCTATGAATACCAGGGGTGTCACCAGCCATGCTGGGGGTTCGAAAGGGGGTAAAGGGCCAGTGATTATTTTGTCAGTACCGGGCCCCACAACTTCTGATGGCCGCCCGGGTCACCTGTGCCCCTGCCTGAGCTCTTAGATTTATTGCTGGCATCATTATCACTTGCCTGCTCCCCTGGAATGGCCGAGTGGCATCTGAAACTTGGCTGGTGCCTCCGTGAAGAGTATCTCTCAACCAGTCGCCCAGCACAAGCCACTTCCTAAGAAAAGTGGGCATTGCGGATGGCCGATGATGCGTTTTGCAATGAATCGCATGATCGCAGCCATGACCCAATGCTGGTAATTTCGGTATTGTACAGAGGGGCAGAGCCATAATGATCACATATTATCCATCACTGTCCACCTATGCCATGCAATGACCAATACCCTCCCCCCACTGTGCCTACCAGGGCTGTGAGAAGGAGCTGTCCCTACGGTTCACACCAATGAATGATTTGACGCTGCCAGATCTGACCTGACAGTGTTAGTGCACATGCTCGACCTGAGTTCACACCATGCAGCGCAGGGGGTGGGAGCGATGGGAGGGAGGAGCGATGGGAGGGAGGAGCGATGAGAGGGAGGAACGGGGCTCTTGAAGTTCCTTCAATCAAACTCTGAGAACTGAAAGTTTACAGCGTTTGATGAATGTAGGTTTCAGAGGTGGAACTACCATTGTTGCAGCAGGTGCAGTGCACCGGGCCCCCTGGGAACTAAGGGCCCACTGCTGCCCCTGTTACCCTCTTTCTGTCACCCACTGTTTTCTTTGTCACACTCTGCCTCTCCCTGTCACCACCTTCCTCTTTCTGTTACCCACTGCTTGTGCCTGTCACTCTCTGTCCCTCCTGCCTCTCCCTTTCCCCACTGCCTCTCCCAGTTCCTCTTTGCCTCTCCCTTTTCCCCCTCTGCCTCTTCCAGTTCCTCTCTGCCTCTCCCTGTCACCCGCTGCCTCTCCCTGTCCCCCTCTGCCTCTCCCAGTTCCTTTCTGCCTCTCCCTGTCCCTCTCTGCCTCTCCCTGTCTCCCTCTGCCTCTCCCTGTCCCCCCTGCCTCTTCCTGTCCCCCCTGCCTCTTCCTGTCCCCCCTGCCTCTCTCAGTTCCTCTCTGCCTCTCCCTGTCCCCCTCTGCCTCTCCCTGTCACCCTCTGCTATGTTGCTTATTGTGAACTTGGGTTGGGGGTGGAGGACGGAGGCCCAAATTATATTTTTGTACCTGGACTCAACACCCACACGTTCTGCCACTGGCAGGTTTCCATATTAGTGTACAGGGACTGCAGTGCAGACAGCATCGGGACTGGCAGATAAGCAGAAGTTGTGAGGACTGCATTAAAATGTACTTTCATTTGCAGTAAGTGATGATGAATATTCCCCTAGAAAACATTTGTATACTTATGTATTTAACTTGTACGCAACAGTTGTTTTCTTACTGTACAAGAACCAATCAGGCCAGTAACAGAAGGAATAACAAACAACTTGCACAAATGACTTTTTTCTTCATTTCTAGAAGTACTTTGTAAATGTACTGTATTTATTAAATAAAATGCATTGTAATGTGTTGCGCAGTACAAGATCATATTGGAAGTTCTAATAAATGCTTTTGATTATATAAATTGTGATTTTACTGTCCTCATTGTATCAGTATACCCCATGTCACGGACCCACCGGTCGCCTGCTCCGATACGTCAATCTGAGCAGCGCCGGCCGTGACTGGGGTTCACTCAGGACACTCGGGTCCTTTCCTTGAGGTACACTGCCACCAGCCAAAACCTGATTTTAGCGCCTGAAACTGCGCAAGGGGCGGCTTGGCTCGCCCCTGACCATACAATACAAGATAACAATGGTAACGTTTTTCAGCCGTTCTCTTCCGAGGCTAATGAGTCTTAGGAACACAGAACCAGAACTGGGAATATGTATTATTTATTCCTAGAAATACTACAGAGCTTTAGAAAATAATTACAAGATTTTACAATGATTTTAAAAGTACACACAAGTTTTAAATGCAAATTTCAGAAATAAAATAAAAGAAAAAAAAGACAGAACCGTATCCTACAATCCTGAAGTGGGGGGGTCCTCCACAAGAAATCTCTCGTCGCCTACAGCCTGCTTGCTCGACCCCCAGGTAGTGACACTGACTATCCCAAGGTACAGAGGTTTTATCTGCAGCCTCCCTCATCCCTCCCACCCTTGGGATTTTTAACCATTCCCTTGCTGAGCCTAGTGAAGGTCCCTAGATCTTTCCCATAAAGAATTTGTCCCTGCTTTGAAGTAGATCTTATACATTCCTCAAGTGATAAGAGGTCATTTAGTGCAGGGCCAGAGCCACTTTGGCCGGTTGGCTGGACACTATTGCTCTCCCCCCCAATCTGGTTTATGAGGGGTCTCAGATCTTATCTTACATCCTAACTCCAGAGGAGTCCACAGATGGCTACACTCCCTGGGTCACCAATAGTCCACACACATAATACATGACATGTTCTGATCTCCCACATAATAATCACAGGCGGCATGATTTTACCAAACATACCAGACATACATTGATTGCACAGATAATCATAACAGGAGGCATACGTTAATTTGATCGATCACCTGATCTGATCGTTACACCTCCCCCTTTTAAAATGGCGCACAGAGGCGGTGACCCACGTCACCGTCTCATCAGTGCGCTATTAACTACATCACCTGGACAGGTAGCAGTGGTCTCTGTGCTGAGACAGACTGCCACTGATTCTGCGGGATCTGTACTAACACTTCACTATACTTGACGTCTGTCATGGCACCACCTGACGCCATAGCCGTGGCTAGGGTGGGCAATGGGCATAGTCCCTGTCCCTCTCGCAGGAGATGGCAAACTAAAAGCACACAGGTGTCCTCGAACCCATAGTCTGTGAGCACACTGATATAGTGGGAGCTGTGTCCATCCCGGCTGATATTGACACAGCCCACCACAGCTGGGCGTCGGACTCCTGGGCACGGATTCTCCCCTGCAGCTGACAGTTTGGCCTTACTCACTGAGATCAGTACCAGACCATTCCGCCACACCCCAAACGGCCATCCCCCTGGGACTCGTAACTCGGCACGTTTAACTGTACCACAGGTGTGGGGCATTCTCCCAGCACTATATACAGACTTAAACATGTCTTCCCAGCACCTCTCCTGAGCTGACTGACCCCCCCTCCCCTTCACTGGGGGGAAGGTCCACTCACTCAACACCTCACACCTCATCCTTTTGTGAGGAGATTCGCCCTCTGTGTCTGTGTGTGTGAATTGTGAAGGGGGGCACGTTTCTGCAAGGGGGAATACCAGCAGGTCATTGTCCCCTGTCTTGGGAACATCCCAGCTCAGCTTTTCTGAGGTTAATGGAGCTGAGTTTACCTGTGCTTCACGGGCCCTCCCACCCTTCTGGTTACACACAGCAGCTTCCCTACTAGCCACTGGCTCTATTCCTGACACAACCCTCTCACTGTACCCAGGGGTATCTTTCCCACTTCCCAGGTATGGGGCAGCCTGTGCAGGGTCGATTCTCAGTTCTGCGTGGAAAGCCAAGCTTTCCATGTCAGTCCAGGACACCTTCCTGAGCCTGACCTTCCCTCCCAGACCCGCAGGTTCTGTGCCTGGGGTGGTGCCACTGAGGTTCTCAGGAGAGGCATCCGTTATCCAGTGATGCTGGAAAAATGCACTCTCTGGAGGATTCTCAGTGTCTGGAGGGAACCCCTGCTGTGTTCCTGTATATGTGTTTGTGTGTCTACAGGAAGGAGGGGGGGTTTGAGGGGAAAGCTGCAGTAAGGGACACTCTCTCCCTATCTGACAGGTCTACAGTGCACACAGGACCCACCAGGTCACTTATTATACCTGGTACCACATTTCCCACAGTAGCGCAAGACATCACATTATCAACAGTAACATCAATATCATAACCTGGGGAGACATCCTGCAATACCTGCAAATTAGCCTGTGCATCTTCCACAACACATGGGGCCCATCCTGCTGGCTTACAATTGCACCGGGGCAAAAACTCTATATCTGGGTCCCATTGTCTCTGAGCAGGAATGGGGTTATCTGAGCATGTTGTCACCAGTAACTTATTGGCAGGTACATGCGCTGCCTGCAACCAACTCAGATCGGTCCCATTCGTGCAGTTAGCGACCCCTGGCACCATGTCACAACCAGACATCACTGGAAGAACAGGGTTAACTTCTAGCACAGCAACCTTAATGACATCACCAGCAGCACTCCTACCACTGGTGAGTGAGGGTGTCTCATTCCCAACTAGATTAGGGCATTCATTTAACCCCACAAACTGGCAAGGAGTACCCACTATACCTGTCTCTAACTCACCCTCCACCTGTACCGAAGGTACGGCACTATCACAGATCATCCCAGGGGCTTCACACAAAATAACAACATTGCAATGTTCAGCATGGTTACATACTACCTGAGATGCATCATATGGTTCAGAAGGGTTAGTGACAGATATGTGTGGAGTTAATAAAAGTCCCACATCAGTAGTCCCACACATACTTGTGTGCATACAGTCAGAAAGTCCCATTCCTATTTCCGACATAGTCTCTCCCCTGCATACTTTCACTATGCAGCCAGCCGCTTCCGGCAACAAATCTGGAGCAACGGGAGGGAACATGCTGCTCACATCTTCCAGCAGTTTAAACTTGACCTTGTGATGTGAGGTCTCTGGAACAGGTTCCACACCGATTGTAGCAGGCCCGGGTACCATGTCCATGAGGGAAACCCCGGTAGGCTGTGTCGTTGGATCCATAGCTGGTGATAGAAGCTGTTCCAGGCGATTCCTTTCAGCCTCTGCCCAGCGGCACTGCTCTTTCCACCATGGAGTATCGAGCTTTTTACAATCATAAGCATATTGCTGCGCTATTTCAAAACAGTCCGTCAGGTCTCTCAGCAGTAACCAAGGAGTCGCATCGGGACCCCAGGTTAGAAACTCACCGCGATACATGCCGAAAACATTGCGCTCATCATTTCGTGCACGGGTGAGCCGCTTGATCATCTCCCAGCTGGAATTGTTGGGGCAGGAGATACCTTGCAGCTGACATTCTGTAGTGAGTTCTTCTGGGCTCATAAGCCTAAACGGATAATCATCACCATATGGGTCAGAATACTCACTGGGCTCTTCTGGTGCTGTAGGGGATTGGTACTCTGCAGTCTCCCTGACTGCCACACATCCTACAGTCTCCCTGGTACTAGCAGAGATGTCACCCCTCTGAGCATCGGTGGTAGTGTCCAGGGCCAGCTCATTACTCACAACCAAGCTGACACTCACTTGGCTTCCTCTGTCTGCTTCCAAGACAGGGAACTGTGCATGACGCGGTCCGGTGAAATTCGCGTCAGCGGTCATTTGGGACCTCTGTCCCTTGTTAGGCTCCCCATGATTGATAACAGAGTCCACATCATGATCCAACACATTATTTACTTCCACAGACAGTAAAAGTTCAGTACGAAGCCCATCTCCTGCTAACTCAGTAGCCACGGCAGATAAAGTCTCACGTAAAGGTTCGCCATCATGATGCCCTGTATCATCCTCCACTGGTTCACCAACAGCGATCAGCCCTCTGAGCCTCACCAGTTCCAACTGGTATTCACGCTCAGCCTGACGCTCTGCAGCCTCTCTGTTGACAATGGCTTTGCGCTCCGCAGCCTCTCTGTCGACAATGCCTTGGCAGTGCTGCACCAGCTGCAAAGCGAATACGGGGTTCACATTCTTAATTTGCCCGATAACAGCTAGAAGGTCGCTCGGCAGTGTAGACTTGCTGGGTCCAGCAGAAGTGTTTGACCCTGGCGCGGAATCGTTTGTACTGTCCAGTGCTGACTGAGCCCCTGGGGTAGGATTGTCCATGGACTGGTTTCCTCCAGCAGCTAGAGTCCGATCGGCATCCACTAGTGCCTGAATCATACGTTTTCTACTCTGGCCAGACCAAGGGATATTCCTCCGCACACACACGACCGCCAGGTCATCTCTCCTCATCTGCTGGTAATCAGCCATCCTGAGTCTCACACTTGTCAAATAAAATGATAGGAAAGAAAAACAAGAGAAGGGAGGGAACAGAAATTGCATCCACTGTGTGACTTTTAAAACTATAGTAAAGCTCTGAGTTCTGATTCTGGTGATGTGGGTATTTCTCACAAAATTCTACCCACACTCACTTAAGTTCTTAAAGAGAAAAATGAATTCTCCACCCCACCGCTTGCCACCAAATGTCACGGACCCACCGGTCGCCTGCTCCGATACGTCAATCTGAGCAGCGCCGGCCGTGACTGGGGTTCACTCAGGACACTCGGGTCCTTTCCTTGAGGTACACTGCCACCAGCCAAAACCTGATTTTAGCGCCTGAAACTGCGCAAGGGGCGGCTTGGCTCGCCCCTGACCATACAATACAAGATAACAATGGTAACGTTTTTCAGCCGTTCTCTTCCGAGGCTAATGAGTCTTAGGAACACAGAACCAGAACTGGGAATATGTATTATTTATTCCTAGAAATACTACAGAGCTTTAGAAAATAATTACAAGATTTTACAATGATTTTAAAAGTACACACAAGTTTTAAATGCAAATTTCAGAAATAAAATAAAAGAAAAAAAAGACAGAACCGTATCCTACAATCCTGAAGTGGGGGGGTCCTCCACAAGAAATCTCTCGTCGCCTACAGCCTGCTTGCTCGACCCCCAGGTAGTGACACTGACTATCCCAAGGTACAGAGGTTTTATCTGCAGCCTCCCTCATCCCTCCCACCCTTGGGATTTTTAACCATTCCCTTGCTGAGCCTAGTGAAGGTCCCTAGATCTTTCCCATAAAGAATTTGTCCCTGCTTTGAAGTAGATCTTATACATTCCTCAAGTGATAAGAGGTCATTTAGTGCAGGGCCAGAGCCACTTTGGCCGGTTGGCTGGACACTATTGCTCTCCCCCCCAATCTGGTTTATGAGGGGTCTCAGATCTTATCTTACATCCTAACTCCAGAGGAGTCCACAGATGGCTACACTCCCTGGGTCACCAATAGTCCACACACATAATACATGACATGTTCTGATCTCCCACATAATAATCACAGGCGGCATGATTTTACCAAACATACCAGACATACATTGATTGCACAGATAATCATAACAGGAGGCATACGTTAATTTGATCGATCACCTGATCTGATCGTTACACCTCCCCCTTTTAAAATGGCGCACAGAGGCGGTGACCCACGTCACCGTCTCATCAGTGCGCTATTAACTACATCACCTGGACAGGTAGCAGTGGTCTCTGTGCTGAGACAGACTGCCACTGATTCTGCGGGATCTGTACTAACACTTCACTATACTTGACGTCTGTCATGGCACCACCTGACGCCATAGCCGTGGCTAGGGTGGGCAATGGGCATAGTCCCTGTCCCTCTCGCAGGAGATGGCAAACTAAAAGCACACAGGTGTCCTCGAACCCATAGTCTGTGAGCACACTGATATAGTGGGAGCTGTGTCCATCCCGGCTGATATTGACACAGCCCACCACAGCTGGGCGTCGGACTCCTGGGCACGGATTCTCCCCTGCAGCTGACAGTTTGGCCTTACTCACTGAGATCAGTACCAGACCATTCCGCCACACCCCAAACGGCCATCCCCCTGGGACTCGTAACTCGGCACGTTTAACTGTACCACAGGTGTGGGGCATTCTCCCAGCACTATATACAGACTTAAACATGTCTTCCCAGCACCTCTCCTGAGCTGACTGACCCCCCCTCCCCTTCACTGGGGGGAAGGTCCACTCACTCAACACCTCACACCTCATCCTTTTGTGAGGAGATTCGCCCTCTGTGTCTGTGTGTGTGAATTGTGAAGGGGGGCACGTTTCTGCAAGGGGGAATACCAGCAGGTCATTGTCCCCTGTCTTGGGAACATCCCAGCTCAGCTTTTCTGAGGTTAATGGAGCTGAGTTTACCTGTGCTTCACGGGCCCTCCCACCCTTCTGGTTACACACAGCAGCTTCCCTACTAGCCACTGGCTCTATTCCTGACACAACCCTCTCACTGTACCCAGGGGTATCTTTCCCACTTCCCAGGTATGGGGCAGCCTGTGCAGGGTCGATTCTCAGTTCTGCGTGGAAAGCCAAGCTTTCCATGTCAGTCCAGGACACCTTCCTGAGCCTGACCTTCCCTCCCAGACCCGCAGGTTCTGTGCCTGGGGTGGTGCCACTGAGGTTCTCAGGAGAGGCATCCGTTATCCAGTGATGCTGGAAAAATGCACTCTCTGGAGGATTCTCAGTGTCTGGAGGGAACCCCTGCTGTGTTCCTGTATATGTGTTTGTGTGTCTACAGGAAGGAGGGGGGGTTTGAGGGGAAAGCTGCAGTAAGGGACACTCTCTCCCTATCTGACAGGTCTACAGTGCACACAGGACCCACCAGGTCACTTATTATACCTGGTACCACATTTCCCACAGTAGCGCAAGACATCACATTATCAACAGTAACATCAATATCATAACCTGGGGAGACATCCTGCAATACCTGCAAATTAGCCTGTGCATCTTCCACAACACATGGGGCCCATCCTGCTGGCTTACAATTGCACCGGGGCAAAAACTCTATATCTGGGTCCCATTGTCTCTGAGCAGGAATGGGGTTATCTGAGCATGTTGTCACCAGTAACTTATTGGCAGGTACATGCGCTGCCTGCAACCAACTCAGATCGGTCCCATTCGTGCAGTTAGCGACCCCTGGCACCATGTCACAACCAGACATCACTGGAAGAACAGGGTTAACTTCTAGCACAGCAACCTTAATGACATCACCAGCAGCACTCCTACCACTGGTGAGTGAGGGTGTCTCATTCCCAACTAGATTAGGGCATTCATTTAACCCCACAAACTGGCAAGGAGTACCCACTATACCTGTCTCTAACTCACCCTCCACCTGTACCAAAGGTACGGCACTATCACAGATCATCCCAGGGGCTTCACACAAAATAACAACATTGCAATGTTCAGCATGGTTACATACTACCTGAGATGCATCATATGGTTCAGAAGGGTTAGTGACAGATATGTGTGGAGTTAATAAAAGTCCCACATCAGTAGTCCCACACATACTTGTGTGCATACAGTCAGAAAGTCCCATTCCTATTTCCGACATAGTCTCTCCCCTGCATACTTTCACTATGCAGCCAGCCGCTTCCGGCAACAAATCTGGAGCAACGGGAGGGAACATGCTGCTCACATCTTCCAGCAGTTTAAACTTGACCTTGTGATGTGAGGTCTCTGGAACAGGTTCCACACCGATTGTAGCAGGCCCGGGTACCATGTCCATGAGGGAAACCCCGGTAGGCTGTGTCGTTGGATCCATAGCTGGTGATAGAAGCTGTTCCAGGCGATTCCTTTCAGCCTCTGCCCAGCGGCACTGCTCTTTCCACCATGGAGTATCGAGCTTTTTACAATCATAAGCATATTGCTGCGCTATTTCAAAACAGTCCGTCAGGTCTCTCAGCAGTAACCAAGGAGTCGCATCGGGACCCCAGGTTAGAAACTCACCGCGATACATGCCGAAAACATTGCGCTCATCATTTCGTGCACGGGTGAGCCGCTTGATCATCTCCCAGCTGGAATTGTTGGGGCAGGAGATACCTTGCAGCTGACATTCTGTAGTGAGTTCTTCTGGGCTCATAAGCCTAAACGGATAATCATCACCATATGGGTCAGAATACTCACTGGGCTCTTCTGGTGCTGTAGGGGATTGGTACTCTGCAGTCTCCCTGACTGCCACACATCCTACAGTCTCCCTGGTACTAGCAGAGATGTCACCCCTCTGAGCATCGGTGGTAGTGTCCAGGGCCAGCTCATTACTCACAACCAAGCTGACACTCACTTGGCTTCCTCTGTCTGCTTCCAAGACAGGGAACTGTGCATGACGCGGTCCGGTGAAATTCGCGTCAGCGGTCATTTGGGACCTCTGTCCCTTGTTAGGCTCCCCATGATTGATAACAGAGTCCACATCATGATCCAACACATTATTTACTTCCACAGACAGTAAAAGTTCAGTACGAAGCCCATCTCCTGCTAACTCAGTAGCCACGGCAGATAAAGTCTCACGTAAAGGTTCGCCATCATGATGCCCTGTATCATCCTCCACTGGTTCACCAACAGCGATCAGCCCTCTGAGCCTCACCAGTTCCAACTGGTATTCACGCTCAGCCTGACGCTCTGCAGCCTCTCTGTTGACAATGGCTTTGCGCTCCGCAGCCTCTCTGTCGACAATGCCTTGGCAGTGCTGCACCAGCTGCAAAGCGAATACGGGGTTCACATTCTTAATTTGCCCGATAACAGCTAGAAGGTCGCTCGGCAGTGTAGACTTGCTGGGTCCAGCAGAAGTGTTTGACCCTGGCGCGGAATCGTTTGTACTGTCCAGTGCTGACTGAGCCCCTGGGGTAGGATTGTCCATGGACTGGTTTCCTCCAGCAGCTAGAGTCCGATCGGCATCCACTAGTGCCTGAATCATACGTTTTCTACTCTGGCCAGACCAAGGGATATTCCTCCGCACACACACGACCGCCAGGTCATCTCTCCTCATCTGCTGGTAATCAGCCATCCTGAGTCTCACACTTGTCAAATAAAATGATAGGAAAGAAAAACAAGAGAAGGGAGGGAACAGAAATTGCATCCACTGTGTGACTTTTAAAACTATAGTAAAGCTCTGAGTTCTGATTCTGGTGATGTGGGTATTTCTCACAAAATTCTACCCACACTCACTTAAGTTCTTAAAGAGAAAAATGAATTCTCCACCCCACCGCTTGCCACCAAATGTCACGGACCCACCGGTCGCCTGCTCCGATACGTCAATCTGAGCAGCGCCGGCCGTGACTGGGGTTCACTCAGGACACTCGGGTCCTTTCCTTGAGGTACACTGCCACCAGCCAAAACCTGATTTTAGCGCCTGAAACTGCGCAAGGGGCGGCTTGGCTCGCCCCTGACCATACAATACAAGATAACAATGGTAACGTTTTTCAGCCGTTCTCTTCCGAGGCTAATGAGTCTTAGGAACACAGAACCAGAACTGGGAATATGTATTATTTATTCCTAGAAATACTACAGAGCTTTAGAAAATAATTACAAGATTTTACAATGATTTTAAAAGTACACACAAGTTTTAAATGCAAATTTCAGAAATAAAATAAAAGAAAAAAAAGACAGAACCGTATCCTACAATCCTGAAGTGGGGGGGTCCTCCACAAGAAATCTCTCGTCGCCTACAGCCTGCTTGCTCGACCCCCAGGTAGTGACACTGACTATCCCAAGGTACAGAGGTTTTATCTGCAGCCTCCCTCATCCCTCCCACCCTTGGGATTTTTAACCATTCCCTTGCTGAGCCTAGTGAAGGTCCCTAGATCTTTCCCATAAAGAATTTGTCCCTGCTTTGAAGTAGATCTTATACATTCCTCAAGTGATAAGAGGTCATTTAGTGCAGGGCCAGAGCCACTTTGGCCGGTTGGCTGGACACTATTGCTCTCCCCCCCAATCTGGTTTATGAGGGGTCTCAGATCTTATCTTACATCCTAACTCCAGAGGAGTCCACAGATGGCTACACTCCCTGGGTCACCAATAGTCCACACACATAATACATGACATGTTCTGATCTCCCACATAATAATCACAGGCGGCATGATTTTACCAAACATACCAGACATACATTGATTGCACAGATAATCATAACAGGAGGCATACGTTAATTTGATCGATCACCTGATCTGATCGTTACACCCCAGAAGGGTCATTTGTTATTGTGTACCATATTTATGTGTGTTGTTGTCCTGTCCAATCAGGGCTGGGAAAGGTAAAAAAAAAAAAATAAGGTTAGTTCTCTCCGGTCCTGATTAAGTTAGTGTGTGTGCAGAACTATAAATGGGTCTAATTCAGGTTGGTTCACAAAACCAAAATCTCTCTCGAATGGGCAAAACTGTGCTGCACTGAAAGTGGGGCAGATGTGAGAGTGAGTTAGATTTGGGTGGGGTGTGTTCAAACACCCCAGTATTTAATCTGCACATAAACAAAATAACAGTATTTAATCTGCACATAAACAAAATAACTCCTCCAAATGTCACTCTCTCTGCACATGTTACATCTGCCCCACCTGCAGTGCACATGGTTTTATCCATTAAAGAAGGAGTTTACTTTTGCAATCCAACCTGATTCAACCTCAATGTGAGGTTCGGTTCTGTACAAATCTGAACCCACACAAATTTTGAGAATCCCAACCAAACCAAACATTCCGGTTTGAGGAGATCTGATCCGAACTGAATCCCAGTTCACAATTCTGATTTTAAATCGGAATTTCATGTCTTGGATTGCAATAATCACATGATTTTAGCTGTTTTTATCCATTGTCAATAAATCTAAGACCCAATAAATAAATATTATTGGGCATAACGTTAACAACAACTGTCAAAGCTTTGGGACAGGGAATAAACTATATATATTATTTTAAGAAAAGGCATAGTGACACACAACTTTATTCAAATAACTACAGGTTGAGTATCCCTTATCCAAATGCTCGGGACCACAAGCATTTTGAATAATGGAATATTTTGGATTTTAAATTTTTTTTTTAACATACTCACCTGGTCCTCTGACGGTCCCCAAGCTCCAAGGACTCTTTAAATTTAGATTTTTCTTACTATGTTTCTATAAAAGTATACATATACTTCTTTGTGGATAGGGCTACAAGGCTTTAATTAAGCTGGATGCTGTGCTTTAAACTTAAATGTTTCATTGATCACTTATGCCTTTGATCTCAAAGGACAATCAATATTTAATGTGGTCGTAGAGGAATGTAGATCCTAGAACTTCAATTAGTTGCTTCCAAACTGTTCCAAAGAGGAAACCTAATTAAAGGCAGGAGAAAGGGGTGTTGACCTGGGGCAGATACTTTAATTGATGACAGTTTTGGTGGAATCTAAAACCACTGTCTAGTATACATCATACAGTTTGTACGCTGTTATCACTACACAGACTAAGGGCTGGAGCGGAGTGAAGCGCCAGTTTGCGTGGCATACCGTGCGTGGATTGGCATGTTCAGAAGACGCAAATGTAAAAGTGCATCTGCCTTATATGACTCCTTATCACTGGATGGATGGGGCAGGGAAGTGTCAATCTAATGTAGGAAAAGGTCAGTGATGGCGCAGTCATGCGGAGATGGCTCATGCAGATCACCCATGATGCACACTCCTTCTCCTTCACCTTTCCTACCATGGGTCAAGCTCTCAGTTGAGCCAGCTTGGCCTAGCGTGGTCACCACTCATCGATGATTTCAAACCATTGATGGTCTATGGCCGATGTAGAATACTTTTAACAATCTATGATGTATAACCACGTGGTTTCCTGCTATCAATAGTTGCTATATTCCTAATAGGGGTTTTCAGTGCCACCGGAAAAGCTGTCTGTGGATCCTGATTTAGCACCTAGGGATAAAATTGACTAAGATGGGAATTCGGTAATTGTTTAGTTTCACGGCGGCACTTCCCAGCAGATCGTATGCAAATCGCATGCGATATTTGCATACAATTTGCATATGATTTGCATACAATTCGATCTGCGGTGCGATTTAACACACCCCCACTATCCACGCCAGCCTGAAGCGTGGCGAGCGCAGTGTGCCCTGTGAGGGGACGTGGTACGCATACTCCCAACCTGTTCATACCCCCACTATCCACATCGGCGTGGAGTTAACTTTATAAAGTGTGATGAGCGCAGCGAGCCACCGAGCCCGAAGCGGGGGGGAGCGTAGCGAGCCCCGCGAGGGTCCGCTTAAAATTAGCCCTAGGTGTGGCGAGGGGCCACAGAATACACGTCAAGTAATCCATGTCCCCTCCTGGAGCTCGCTGCGCTCTCCACGCTTCGGGCTCGTTTTCCGTGTCTGCTCGCCACACTTTGGGCTCGGTGGCTTGCTGCGCTCGCCACACTTTATAAAATCAACTCTACGCTGACGTGGATAGTGGGGGTATGAACAGGTCGGGAGGACACTTACCGCATCCCTTTGCGGGATAGTGGGGGTGTGCTAAATGGCATTGCGGATCGAATCGTATGCAAATCGCGTGCAAATCGCATGCACTATTTGCATACGATTTGCATACGATGCAATCTGCTGGGAAGTGCCGCCGTGAAACTAAACAAGTACCGGGAATTCTATTTCAGATGGGATGTTGCTATAGGCAACCAAATAGATACTATCTATTATCTTCTAGAAGGTGCTCAATAAATAAGAAGTAGATTGGTTGCCCTTAGCAACATCCCATGTGAAATAGAAATCCCATCTTATTGAATTTCCAACTTAGGTCGAGATGTACTAAGCATTACAAAGTGATAAAATGGAGAATTCTAAACCACCAACCAATCAGCTCCTACCTGTCTTATTTCAAACACAGTCTGTGACACGGCAGGTAGGAGCTGATTGGCTGGTGGTTTATCACTCTCCATTTTATCACTTTTCAATCTTAGTACATCTGGCCCTTAGACCCTACACCAATACACCCCTCTACCAAGCTCACTACCCTATATTATCGCAATTAGAATTGCTGAATCCTTGGATGAGAAAACGGTCTGGAATTGAATGACTGTATGACTGTGTGAGCCAGCAGATCCTTATATGAACATGACTATTTTATTATAGAGTGTAACAAACTCCTGATGTGTCTTTCTGGCTGCTATACTGTAGACATACAGTGTTCTGCTGCCAGTGATGACATGGGCGATGATGTGGGCGATGACGTGGGCAGCAGAGCCATGGTGTAATTGAAATGATGGCGTGCTGGTAAAGCAAATTGAATTAATAGGAAGCAGGGCGGGAGGATACAGATAACATCTGCTGTTCAATTAGTATTTTTATCTCATTAGGGGAAAGACATAATCAGGAACAATGTGCTGAGTACAGATTCAAAAGACAAGAATTGTGCAATTATTTGCGCTAATGCCCGGAGGCAGCCAGCACCAGAAGAGAAAAGTTCATCAACTTTTCAAAAATATGGAATACAAAGGTAAAATTACTGGTACATAAGGCGCTTTCCAGGATTTAACTTACACTATTGACTATGCAAGTGTCCATAGAAGTGATGGGAATTCTTTCAAGTTTCAGCCGGTCCACAGGTGTTTCATATAGGTAACCAGAATCTCCACAGACTTTGAAATATGTTCTAAAAAGGAAATGGAAGAATAGTGCAACACCTTTTTTCATAAAGGGGGGGAACAATTTATTATGCACTCACAATTTCCAAGTTAAATACAGCATATAATCACCAGCCGGTGATAACAAGTGGGAGGTTACACCCAGGGATTACTTCACCAAAGTAGCCAGGCTCCGGACACCTTTTCTCTTGGGGTAGAAGCTCCAGGGGTTGTCCCGTCCCAATAGACACAGTAGTTAAGCAGTAGGATCTTCCAGCCACGGGAACACCTGCTTAATGCATTTCGGACCATTGGGGTCCTTCTTCAGAAGCATAATGTTTCCCGTGGCTGGCAGGAATATAAGTAGTGAAAAAGGGCGCCAAAACAGCGATCACGCTGCTTCTGGCGCAATACAGGAAGCGGAAGTGATCAGTGCCGCGACCGGAAGTAGAACGCCGTCATTTGCGTTCCACCTGGCGCTCCCCATGCGTTCCATAGTCGCGGAACGTCACTTCCGGTACGGGACACTCCGTATTGCACACTGCCCATTTGAATGGAACGCATCTCTATTACACATGCGTTCCAGACGGACGGAACATGACTTCCTGGATAAGACGGATAACATAATTGCACATTTGCCCATAACAGTAATACAATCTGTAAACACAATTTAATATAATCCTCTCCAAAGTTTTTCAATAGTCCATATTTCCATACGGAGACAACCTCCTCCTTTCAAATAGTCCTTGTTTTGCTTAGTCCATATATAGAGAAGACAAAAAAAGGAGGAGGGGGAGAAAATAGAGGGCAGTCAGGTACATTTTACAGGATCCATTCATTATAAAAAATACTGTGCATCATATGTTAAAAAATATTAAAAAAATATATAAAAGCATGTAATAAAATGGATACTAAAAAGACAGCTAAAAGGCAAAATTTATAAAAACCATTTGATTTCAAAATCACTGTTAAGACCATTTGGCACCAGAGTATTGAGTTTAAAAATCCACCTCATTTCACATTGGGCTAGGCGAGTTTCTATATTTTTGTTACGCCATGTGGGTGTAAATATTTCGAGACCACCAAATGATTTGATACAACATTCTTTGGAGTTGTGTACCTTTTTAAAATGAGCAGGAACTGTGTGGGTTGCTAAGCCCTTTCTTATATTATACACATGCTCCGCTAGACGTGTTTTTAGGTTCCTTGTGGTTTTGCCCACATAAAATAAGCCACAATCACATTGTAAAAAATATATGACATTTTTAGATCTACATGTGATAAAATCATTAACTTTAAAACTGGTGCCATTTAAAGTGTATTCTTTGGTTTTACTTATGCCTTTAGCTGTTCTACACATCAAGCACATTCCACAACGGTGGAACCCCTTTGTACGGTCACTTGTTCGGGGCATTACATCAAGACAACTTTTAACAAGCTTGTCCTTTAGTGATGGTGCTTTTCTGTAAATAAAGCCTGGATTGCATGGTAAAGATGCACCTATTACTGGATCACTTTTTAATAAATGCCAGTTCTTTTTGAATACAGCCTCAACTTTTTTGTGCTCAGGATTATAGTCTGAGATAAAAGACCATTCTGTATTCTTTTTAGGTTTTTTTACTTTTTCTCCTAGGAGATCTTTTCTATTGATTGTGTCTGCTTTCTCTTTTGCAACCATTAATTCTTTTTGATCGTATCCTTTTACACGGAAACGATTCGCCATTTCAGATACCTGATTCTCATAAACAACATTTTCTGTGCAGTTACGTTTGACCCTCAGAAATTGGCCGTAAGGGATACCTTCAAGCCAATTTCTGTGGTGTTGGCTATTTCTCTCTATGTAACTGTTAGAGTCGGTAGCCTTGATATGGTTTGATGTGCAAATGGCATTATCCTTAATATAAATATTCAGGTCTAAAAACACAATTTTTTCCATGCTCCAGACAAATGTTAAATTCAGATTAAAATCATTTTGATTAAGACTGTTAAAAAAAGTTAAAAGGGTTCTTTCATCCCCCTTCCATACCATAAAAACATCATCTATGTAATGTTGCCAGGAGACCAGATTCACCATGCACTGCTTCCCCTACAAATACCATTCAACCAAGAGATCCTGACCTAAACCCATTGGGCCCAATAATATCCATTAGTAAAAGTTTGGCAGCTTATTGTGTGTGACATACTGAACAATACTTCAGCACAGTTTTACAGGCCTCCCAATATTTCCTTTTTAGAAATCGGTGAGAGCGTGCCCTAAAATGGGGTGTGGCCTATGTCATAGGGGCGTGGTCTTAGGTGGATGCCACTACAGGGTATGGCTTGCACTGTGAGATACAAGTATCTCATTAACCCAAATGTCTAAGGCCGCACCCCTCAATAAAAGCATCAACCTTTATCGAGTACACATAAAAGAGGAGTTCTCTTTCTTTCCTAAAATTCGTGAAAAGACAATTAGTCAATTAGCTCTCTTCTTGCGTTCATATGGCTAGCGCCAGGGCTTAAAGTGGTCCTGGAGAGGTGGTGGAACTCCTTTCCCCTAGAACCCCCCTCCCCCCCCCATTCCTCATTAGGCAGAGCCTAGATTATTGCCAGGGAATTTGTGCTCAGTTCCCCCTTCACTTTAACCCCTGGCTAGTGCTGTGTAAACATCTGACCATGCCCCCAGCTCTTAATAAATGCTGTGCGCATGCATTCAGTCCAGGGCCTGTTTAAGGGTTCCAGCCACCAGAAGATAATACAGAAGTGTCCCTTCTCCCCCTGCCAGAGGTTATGTGCTCATTGCCAAGGGATTTCTGTTTGTTGCCATGAGTTACATGCTCGTTGCCTGAGATTTCTTGCTTGTTGCCAAGGGGGAAACATGTTTGTTGCCCGGGAGTTACTGCTCAGAGCACACCAGTGTTCTCGAAATCTGCACTTCTGGGTAACGCCGGGTACACTGCCTTACCCAGAGAGACACTAGAGGCTAGAGATCTAGGAGGAACTCGAGCATCTGTCTCCTTGAGGGCGATGGCCATTTCTGAGAGGCCACTTTTGCAGCATGGAATCTGCAAAAATGGCCTCTCTAAAATGGCCATCACATGGACACGCCCCCCCCCTCCCCCATCGTGCTGTGCCTACTAACACACACACACAGCGCTCCATTGGTTGATGACCCTATTGGTTAATAAGGGCCTGATTTGGTCCATGGGTACAAAAGGTCAAAAGTTGAAAGGTCGACAGAGGTGAAGGACACAAGGTGAAAAAGGGTCAACAGACTAAAAAAGGGTCAACACAAAAATTGTCGGCACATATTTTGGAGGGTTTTTGGGGCAAAATCTTTTTCTCATGTTTTTCACCATCGGTGCAAATACAGACTTCCACTGGAACGCTTTATTGGCGACACTTCCACCCCCAGTCCCTATCTCCTCCTACCTCCAATCTCTGTCTCCACTGTCCCCTCTCTCCATATTCAGCAAGTTTGTAACAGATCAGTGTCCCTGCAAAAATTGCTTTTACTTTCTGTTATGAATCTTTGAGCACACAAAGGAGTAATTTGCTCCGTCGAGTGGCCTCGAGTGGTCACTGGCGGTACTTCACCTCCTAGGGGGGGGGGGGTTGGTTATTTTGGTTCACTCCTTCCGGCAAATTTCTTCTTAGATGGACAAAACCATGTGCACTGCAGCTGGGGTAGATGTAACATGTGCAGAGAGAGTTAGATTTGGGTTGGGTTTTACTTCAAAGTGGGATCTATATTGCAGTGTAAAAATAAAGCAGTCAGTATTTTCCCTGCACAGAAACAAAAGAACTGCAAGTTTTACATCTGCAGTGCACATGGTTTTCTCCATCTAAGAAGGAATTTGCCAGAAGGAGTGAACCAGAATAAGTCCCATAGAGTGCATTACTAATAAATTGTTTGACAAAAAAAATAAAAATAAAAACAAACTCGTTCACCAATCTCTCCATGGAAGTGACATTATTGGGACAATAGCACAAATGAGTCTATGTACAGGACACCTGGAGATTTCCTCATCTGCAGAGATTAATGATGACACAGTATCCCAAAATATAATGCATTTACTCATCGTTATGGCTGCTCGGGAAAAAAAAAAATCACCGTGAATGTCAATCTCAGGAAGTTATTAACGGGTCAGAGGGTCCAAAGTATGAAGATCGACATACATTAGGTTGACTACTAAAGGTCGACAGTGCTTATGTCGACACATGAAATATGTTGACAGGCCTAAGGTCGACACAATCATTTGGTCGATAATGGAAAGGTCGAAGGTCAAAAGGTCTACATGTTTTTTTTTGTACCGAATGTCTACGTAAGTCGACGTGGGCACTGTATCAGTTACACTCGCCATGGTCACCATTGGATGAGTTTTCCTCTATTCGTAATGAAAATCACAGTAAGCCTATACTTACTTTTCTGATGGACGCTTCCGATGAATTCTGGGCGGGCTCTGATGTCATGTGACATCATCCATCCGACCCAAGCAGGCAGGGCCACACGTGTTTGCAGGTGTCCGTCCAGCATTTCCATTGGCACACCCACCCTTTCTGTGGGCACGCCCATGAAATGCCTGTCACTCCATTTGCAAATGCCCTGGCGAGTGATGAGCTCGCCAAAGGCGTTCTCTCTGGGGGCTTGTTTATGTGCATGAGCGAAAATACGCATGTGCAGATCCCTACCATTAGCTCTGAATCGGCCCCAATGTATATCTTTGGGGCAGATGTACTAAGCCTTAGACAGTGGTAATGTGGAGATAGATAAAGTGCCAACCAATCAGCTCCAAACTGTCATTTATTCAAACAAAGCCTGTCATGTGGCAGTTTGGAGCTGGTTGACTGGTACTTTATCTCTTTCTTTCTACGTTATCACACTCCAATGCTTAGCAGATCTCCCCCATTTATGAGGACAGTGAAGTTATTGGGCCCACATAACTTCTTTGATTAAATATGTACACCGACGGCACCAAGCCCCACCCCCATAGCGGGCAAAGGAGGCAATTCACGGGTCCATGGATTGGGGAGGGGCTAAAATGGTGCAAAATGATGCGATTTGCGTCATTCCCACGAAAAACAGTATGTAGTGCAACAGGGAAGGGAGGTGCGGGGGGCAGCGTGGTTGATGCGGGAGACTTGCCCACCTTCCCGGGGGGCTGGGAGGGGGACCCGAATTTCGGGAGCCTCCCAGCCATTCCGGGAGCGTAGGCAAGCCTGATGTACACATCAGCAGAGAGAACAATGGTGCCTCAGGAGTTTACGGGTGGGGGTGCAAGTGGGGTTATAGAGTCCTGGGCGAATCCGGGATTCGCGACAACTCTCTCCAAAATAAAATAATCAAACTTCCCGGTGCTGTGGATGTGCTGCAGAGGGTGACACAGATATTTGCGCGATTGCTGGATATCTGCTCTGTGATAATATCTTTGTGCACAGCTGTCTCACATGTCACATATTGATTAGGAGAAGAGCCTGTTGGGGCTGCTTAATGTGTCCTGCTTTGTAACTCCTGCACTAATTCTGCGTTATTGGTTCCAAGAGCTGCATTCTGTACTCCCTTATCACTTCCCGGGACCAGTAACCGTTTAAGACACGTTCTGCTCCTTTGAACTCCTGACGTCAGAAAACAGCTAAAAGGTTTATTTACAGTCTTCATTCAACCATAAGAAGTTCTCCTGAGAATTAAATGTACATTTCTATTTTAATCACCTACACAACAGGGATATGAGTCAGACAGAATGCATTACTACTGGGTACAGCATCAATTATTCACAGCTCTGTCATCTTCTGCTTTTAATGTGCGATAAGGATTTCTTCCATTGAAGGCCTATATAACGGGATTTCAGCTGCTGCGTATACAGTAAGAATCCTAGGGCTTAACAAAATGGAGACACGGTAGACAGAGAAGGTGTTAATAATCTTTCTGGGGCATGAGGTTTGACCCTGCCTCCCTCTTATGTTACCCAAATGATCACAATCATCGTTACATTAATAGTTACCTATACACGACAAGTCATAAACATTTTGTGGGATATAAATAAGTAATAACTTTTATGCCGGGAGGAGGGGAATAGGGGGGGGGGGGGGGACAACGGCTTCCTAACTTACTGGCTCCACAAGCCATAGGGCACCCCAAATCTAGGAAAGGTGAGTGCCGATGTTAAGTGTATATATTGTTTATTAGATTCATTTTTTAAATTAGTCTTATTGTGGTCACATTCTCTCATGCACCATGTTTTTACTAAGATTCCATAGCTTATGTTA